>NW_022145606.1:45560273-45927773 GCF_000002235.5 Strongylocentrotus purpuratus | reverse complement strand
AAGATATACAGATACACACAGTACAAAACGAATATTGAAATGCATGGCTTTATTGTGCCATGTATTCTTATTGTACGTACGGTGTATATAAATATATCTATGGTGTATAGTGATGCTGTCAAAAATCGTTATTTCGCGATGTTGAGGTGTTCCAAAGATTCAGTATGGTATTGAAAACGGTGGCTTTGGTATTTCGCCGTGTTTAAACATAATGAACACCGTGCATTACACCCTTAAAATGTGTATGAATAAGGTAAACACTGGGAGTGCTCCGTATTTATTCTGTGGTGAACGTGTTCAAATATCTGGCCATAGTTTATCAAGATATAATATTACAATTAAGAAACATTGCAAATACTGTGTATCTATTTTAATTGAACACTGGGAAGTGTGAAATGTGAACGCATTCATATTTCGTTCACTGTTGTATGAATTAATTAATGTGAATCTTACTCTGACCATAGGGTGTTCACACAGTGCTTACGCTGTTGCGTGTACTCCCTGTTCACACTGTATTACACCTTGTGGGCACTTTAAAAGCCCTGTGTAAACTCATCATGAACTATTATCCAAACACTGTGAAAGCCTTCAAAAATAACGCTGTGCTTATACTCTTGAGCGTAATAACTTTAAAGCCCATCTGTACTAGTGTACAGGAAGGATTAGACCACACTGCAAGGTCACTGGACATGTGGTTATCTCATCAAATCAGCTCCAATTAACATAAGAAAAAGAGGATCATGGGGGATAAATGGTCACCGATTAGGCATTGTTTGTTATATAGACGGAGCAAGTAGCAACAAGTAGTACAGTGGGCCTTTAATAGTACATCGGTCCAAACAATTCTTGCCATAATATGAGAAAATTAAAGAGCAATACTTTTCAAAAGACATTTCTACTATCATTTCCTTCCAAAGTGACATAAAACGAATAAGAATCTCACAAATTATTTTAACTTCACCGGAACATAACCTGCTCTGTAAAGTAAAACTTTAAGAACAGATCTTTTTGCCCTCTGACGTAGGCACGAGACCGTGTGACGTATTTTATTTGCACTGTATTATTCAAAAGAGTTTTGTTTTATTCTCCTCTGAACCAAACTTAATTCAATGACGTCTCCGTGATATACGCCCAACTGCTTTGAGTATACGTTAGTGTGTGAAGTTATGGGATATGTATGCATGTCTATTCACCACGTGACGTATTATGATAACGTATTGTTAGAAAATCCGATTTATTACATTATGACTCATGTTTTAACATGTTGAATGGATGTCAAACCTCAAAACAATACGTGTTTCCTGAAAATGAGTAGAATTTACACTCCATGAAAAACCACACGTATATCATCGGATGGAGTCGTTTTAAAATGCTGGACTTCATGTTCTATATGCTGAAATCTATAAATTGATTTGAGACTTCGATATCTAGTAATTTAAAACATTTGTTTAGCCAAAAGATTAATGTTACTATCGAATTTAATTTTATTTACATAATGTGCTGTTTGTGATGATGAGCTTATTGGCCCGACTTCACAAAGGAGGTTTGTCGACAAACCTCCTTTTGTTTCGCCAAACCTCCTTGTTTTCTTTACAAACCAGGTTTGTAAAAAAAAAACGCGTAAAAACGCGTCATATGACGTACGAAAACCAAGGTTTGTCGACAAATTACCTCCTTTGTGAATTCGAGCCACTATCTCTCAGTGGACTCCATCCTCATCCTCACTACTCACTAACTTTTAGTTCACGACGATGGTTATTGCCCAAGTGGTAGTATAGGCTTTCCCATTCATTTTAACACTATTTTGTCATTCAATTTCATACTTTTCTTCATTCCCGAGGTTTTTTTCCTAACTCTGCATATCTAATACTAAATACTTTAATTTTGCGAATTTCGTCCAATTAGTTCTATTTATTTTATTTTGTAAACCTTTTAATTATGAACTTTGTTTGATTGAAATGCCTCTGTTCTTACATGCATACATAAACTGCTCATACATTATTGATATTTATATAGCGCCTAAGCCGCCTATACATATACATGGTCAAATGGCTTTACATTAGTAAATAAAACATAATCATTATTTTGCTCTCCAAGTGCATACACTGTAAATTTGTTGTGTACGGCTGTGTAAAATTATTCAAAAAGTTGTGCACCACATAATGTGTTTAAAGGTAAAGACCAGTTATAGTCATGCGATTGCGTTGTGAAAGAAACGTTGTGGAATCGATCAGAAAAGGTTGATCATCTAGCATCTAGCATCTGCAAGGTTCTGGAATCATCAAAATGATAAGAAATTTGGCCCATTCTTCGTAAAGTTACAAGCACTATACACAGAAAGATGTATATGGGACTACCCTATATCTCTCACAGACCATGAGAGAAACAAATTTACCAAATATATGAATTAGTAGGCGGTTTCCCCGGCAAATTTTTTATCATCATGTATTATTCAAAACATATTCTTTCACATGATTGGTAATGAGAGCTTCCATTTCATTTTTTGAAACTGGGGCGTTTCCAATACTGGTCTTTACCTTTAATTGAAATATTTCTTTTTCTGTTTTTGCTGCCCTCTGTAGTTCGTTCTGATTGGATGTGCAAACTTGACGCAGGTCTTTGAGAAGAAGCGGAAGCAGCAACGAGATCGAGAGGATACCTTGCCGGTAATTTATATTTCATTCAAAAACAATAGATCATTACAATATTATACTTATTTTTTTTAAATACGTGCAATCATACAAATTGATGTAAATGTTATACATGTAAACAGTATCAAAGACAACAAATTAACCAGTCGAAAATGAGAAAAGGGCAAACTTAAATGTGGTAAAAAGTACTTGTAAAGTAAGTTCCCCAAAAGTATAGCTATCATTTGTTTGTTTTTTATTCTGTTACTATATATGTATTATTGTTTTTACCTCCTGTTTGTTTAACATACTGTCCGTATTGAGTTGTATTTGTATGTCTTTATTTGATATGATCATGATTTATTTTCAGTGCAAGTTTATTTTGCTGCTAACACGGTCGCAAAAACTTTCGAAATATCAACCGTTATTGTTGTTGTTTAATTTTTAGGCGTGTAACCTTAGGCGATTTCATTAGCGTTTGTACGTCACGTACTGAATTAATAGTAACTGTTTCTTATTCTTCGCATGATACTTGACGTAGAAGAGTGTGGTTTTTGTAGATGACAGAGCTGGAGCTTTTGTTCCAAACAGGGGGGCGTTTCATGAAACAATTAGTCGGTGGTTTTCACCGACTTATATCATGTTCACTGACAATTTAGTCAGCGCTGACTAAATTTGACCAATCACAATCCTGGAAAATAGTCGGTGACAAAAGAATTGTCGGTGAACATGATATTAGTCGTGAAAACCACCGACTAATTGTTTCATAAAACGCCCCCCAGATCATCCATGAAAGCAGAACTCTTAAGAATCTTAAATTGAAATTCTTACACTAAGATGACATGTTGGGCACAATTTGCTACAGTTTAGTCATCAACTTTCTGAAGCAAGAGTTAACAACTGTTAAAACGCCCAGGCGAAAGGGGAATTTGAAAGCACAGTCGAACAAGAGCAGTACTGTGCATTTTGGAACTATTCACTTTTGACCTTAATTGTCCATTATTTTATTTACTGTACATTCCATGAAATTCACGGAAACATAACAAATGAGGTATCATTTTAAAATGGATTTAACCCACTGTATATGATTTAGCGATGAGTATGCCGTTAACAAAAATTATACCTGTTTTCCACTTTTTGGGGAGGGGATTAAATTAATAATATAAACTCAGAATGTTATTTATTATTATCTCTATATATAAGGCTTCAAAGTGGTACAATAAATCTGTGTCACTATTTTAGCCAAGTACCCGGATGACTGACCAATATTGTTTTCGTATTGCTCAGTCATCCGAGAACTTCAACTATCTATATCGGTATCCCCCCAAAAAATGCTATATTTACCGAGGTAAGTCAAACTTTGATATTTTGCTAGTCAGCCTGATATAGATGATAGTAATAATATTGTATGGCTTTGTTTTCGTGTGATACAAGAATATATTGCTCTCGCTATTACAATATTGGACTCGTCTTCGACTCTTTCAATATTGTCATAGCTCGAGCAATATATTCCTGTATCACACTCAAAGCCATCCAATATTATATAAATATAACTATTGAATTTGTTGCTTCATACTTCGTTCCAGTTTTCATTCACGGTGGTTTTCTGCAACTTCACCGCCGTCATGGTAGCCTGTCTGTGCATCGGGTTCGTCTCCTGGGGAGCATGGGCTGCGATCACGACCACCGGTACACTGATTATCTTGCAGCAGGACGCCGTCGAGACCTACACCGCCATCATCTTGGCCAATGTCTTCATCCTCTTCCTCGCTCTCATCGCCATGTTTGTCGACTGCTGCTCTGGCTCCCTCTTCGGACCAAGTGCGCCAGTCGAGGTAAGTTTGCTCAGTTGTTTGTTTGTCTGTACGATTGTTGTTGTTGTTGTTTTTAAATCAGATTAAAATATTATACATAGTAAAATATACAAAATGAAATATTTATACATGTACATAGACAAAAATCGGTGGAAAGCCCAATTCAGCAGTGTTTATAGAATACTACTGTTTTTTCTTGGGGTCCTTAATCTACAATTATTAACATAAAAGCGACATCAAGCAGAATTGAAACAAAACATAAATACAATTGCTTTCCGTATAGTCGATGATATGTTCTTTTGAGGATTGCTAGAAACCAAACGTTCCTGAACTCGAAGAGACACACGATATACAACAAATGCTACGTAAATCATTGAGGAAAGAAGTCTGGTTCAAATTAGGGATCTCTTGAAAGTGTGAAGACAGATTAATCTTCTGACGGAAAAGGTTTTTTTTCCACGTTTTCAAACCAGTAACTTAACTTCAAATCGTTTTGGTGGGGTAGATGAAAATCTGTATTTGGGAATAGTTACTTTATATTTGTCAGTTGTTGAGCAAAGTTTGCGAACTGGTACCCGTTTCAAAAAGCCTTTTGTCAATGACAATTGACAACAATCAGTGACTAATATGCTGATAACCAATCAGAAGCAAGGATTTCATTAGCTTATAACAAAAACCGTCATTTTTTTTTTGTTACTGACGACAAGTTTTGTGAAAGCCGGCCTTGGTGTATATTTATTTAGAGGGTGTTCATGTAATTCATAATGTAACTTGAAATAATTAAAATGCAGCTGTTCTTTCATGGAGTCCTTAATAATGTACTCCAGATTTAAACGTGTCAACAGCACAACGTGAAAGATTGACCTACAATATCTTATTGAATATGCATAAAACTGTCTGAAAGAAAATAAAACATTGCTTTGAGGATAATATCCTAAGATGCTACATCCGTCGTGAACGGACGGAAAGACACTCATAGACCGAAAAAGGAGACTTCTTCTCATTAGAAAAATAATATTCAATGGTAAAATAAAAACAATGTGAAAACGTTTGAATATACATATATAGTTCAAGGGTTTTCTGAGATCATCTTTCCAGTATTTATTTTGTTGTGTTTTGTTTTGTATTTCATGACGGTTTTTAGCGACAAATGATGCAACAGCCGATGTACTATGACTACCAACCGAGGATGGTCCCCGCACTGTACAAACCATAAATGTAAGTACTCTCATATAAGTATAATAGTAAGTGATACTAATAATAATGATAACTAGGCGTGGCGTGCGCCTGTAATCCAGCTAACAATGGAAGTTACAAACTGATTCAACCGAGGACGCAGGCTCGAAACTGATTCACGTCTTTCGGATGGTGACGTTTAAAGGTCGGTCCCCAGACGTAAATAATCATAACTGATTGATACACGTCTGTAATAACCCAATACACACACACACCACAGAAATCCAACCTTAAAGCGGGACTGCACTACTTGTAGCTACTTGCGCCCTCTATATATCCAACAATGCCTAAGCGGTACCCATTGATCCCCTATGGCACACTTGTTCTTATGTTAATTGAGAGCTGATTTGATGTGATATCCACCTGCCAGTGTCCACGCAGGGAGGTATAATCCCTCCTGGCCAAACTAGTGCATACAGGCTTTAAAGATGCGCTTGAGTTCTGGAATTCTGGTAATGATAGAAAATAAATTCTCACAGAATCCAAGAAAAACTTACACTGAACGTTCAATATAACACATAAATGGCATGTGCCAAACAACTTTGGTAGACAATGTATATGGACTGAGTAATGAGCATAGAGAGATTAGGAAATCAAGTCAAGTAACCCCGACACCATGCGCTCAACACACAGGTCACTATGTGCAAATTACAGGTGTGATTTTTATTGAAGATGATTTCCAGCAAGTTTTTGTGAGTTTTTATTTATTTCACTGGTTCAAACAATCAATCTTCTGCAGGATAAACAGTCCAGCACGAATTATAACCTGTTCCATGCACCCCTCCAAATTACGGGTCATTAAGTGTCAGATATGCCGCAGTTACAATGACGACCTAATATGTGGGCCCGATCGACTCGCCAAAATAGCTGAGGCGATGAGCCGTGCTTAGTTAATGCGAAGTCATTGTGAATCTAAATTATTCTGCATTTGCCACACTCGACCAAGGTGAGGTTAATGGGTACCTGGCAGGAATCAATTCCTTGAAATGCCTCGAGCGTCATAATGGTAGCCATGTTAAAGCCGGGGGGGGGGGGGGGTCGTGGAGCGCCAGAAGTGTCACATCAGACATATATGAGCTCTGTACAAGTACCCAATGTTATTATCATTATAATTATCATTATCATTGTCTATTTTTTCAATCTCATCTTTTCAGGACTCACAACCGGAAGGAGCGCATCCTTAGTGCGATTAATTTAGACTGACCAAAACAAGTGAGATCTGATGGAATTACAAGTAAAAATAGTAAAAGTAGTGTAACAAAATCTTCGTACAACGACCGGGGTAAAATTCTAGACCGAATAAATGGCGTTCATCATCATATTTGAAGGATCTACGACTTTTAAATTAATCCAATAACAACATTAATAACTATAACATCAATAATAATAATACAAGCGAGATCAGTGACTTTTTAATCATTTCGATTTTGGAACAAGATAGGCACAAACAAAATTGATGCTATATTCTCGATCATGATACTAGTGATAATAAATCGTTTTTCCTACAGCGACTTGAGTGGAAGTCTATGATATAATAGCATTTAGTTTAAGTACACTCTTAAAATTTAATTGTCAAATCACAAGCTTATAGGACCGAGGACTAACGGAAGATCAGCTTTAAAATGCTTTGCTAAACATTATAGTGTTGGGTTTAGCCTTATTCTTTAAAATGGTGATTTAATATGACCAATATTTTTAATTTAGGATTAAATTAATAACAGATTTAAGAAAAATCTTGATCTAGTTCACTATCATAACATTTCTACATTGATGTTTTGATCAAGGTGCTCTGTTCGGTTTGTCAAATGACCATGTCTTCCTTTTTTTCTAAATATTAGTTTTTTAAGCTTGAAATAGTGAAACTGCACAGTTTACCATTAAGTTGGAATAATTATTTCTTATTTCGTTGCATGAAATGATTGTGACAACATTATGATTTATTCTAAATAGATAAAGTTTACATTTTCTCAGAACTTTATTGATCAATAAAGCACCTGAGGGAATGATAAATTCACATGTCAATAACATATCATATTATTGAGACAATCATTTCATAAAAAAGATGTAAGAATATTTTCCTCCAACTTTATGGGCAACAGTAAATTTCCAGTTGAGTTCCTATATTTCACAGTTAGATACAGGGTATTAATAATAATGGGTTTGTATACATATCATAGAGAAAGAAGTTTGATAATACTTTGTATAGCCCTCAGTACAATTGTTTTATTTCATGTTTTTAGTCTATTTAGAGAAAATGGGTATGTTATATCAGTACTATATGAATATTTCTTCTTCTACGTGTATGAAATCAAACAGTATATTGTTTGATAGTTTTGTACTGTAATTGTTTTTTTGTACGTTGAATTTTCTCAAACGTACTAGTGTACTTCCATTTCATTTTATTTTTAATCTCTCTCTCTCTCTCTCTCACACACACACACAAACTCTTTCTCACAAACAAACACACTCTCTCACAAACAAACACACTCTCTTTCTCCCTTTCTTTCACATGGCAACATACCCACATACACACCCTTCTTCTCTCCGTATGCATGTCTACCCCTCTATCTCTCCGTCTGTTTGTCTCTGTATGTGTGTGTGTGTGTGTGTCTCTCTCTCCCCCTCTCACACACACATCCAAAGTCTCATTCTCTCCCTCTCCTTTCATTATTCTTTATATAAAGCTATACCCATATCTCTTCATTGTCAATAACCCATTTCTCCGGAATTATGTTGAATTCTCTCTCGACAAAATACATCTTTCTACATCAGTATCAACAATCCCTCTTGTAGAATACTTAAAGGTATTTAAATATAAATTTCCACGATTTTTGTGCGTATTGCAATTCAATGTTGCTGATATGTAAGGTGTTGTACATTGAATTTTGTTATGTATTGTTTATGCAACTCAGTTATGGTGATTTGGTTTTTATTTTTTGTCAATTTGTGTACATCTTTTTCAATGAAATAGATTTAAATAGGTCAAGTCATCTACAGGAGACTTGGTAACGAGAATAAACTCCTTAACCAAAGGGCACTGGCACATCGACTGGGTTTCGATCCCGGGACCCTCCGATTAAGAGACCATTCCTCTACCACTGAAAAATGTAGGCCTATCTACAAAGACATCTGAAATCAGACGTATTTCACATTATTATTTTAACGTATCACGTTACCGCGTATTTCATTACAAATTTTTAAAAACATCTAAAAGCCAGACGAAGAAAAAAAAAGATTATGCTATAACATCGAAATGCGAGATGCATTTATAATAAAATGTATACAAAATGTAACTGCATGATACTTTGTTTTTCCTGACTTCTTAGGAAGCAGTGTGTGGATTTTAAATTGTATGATTTTGAGCAACCAGGGGCCGACGGTTTTAAGTCCCGGGCCTCTCCGAGGGACGTGGTAATAAGGATTAATGCTTTATCAAATGACACTTAGTGCATCAACTTTGTTTCGACCCCCGAACCTAGTGTGTACGAGACGACTGCTCTTCCACTGATGTTAAAGAAAGAATAATGTACAAACCAGAATGTATGCAATCAGGGGGGTGTTTCACATAGATCCTGAGTTGAACTTATCTCTAAGTTGGACTTAATTATGGAAAGCCTTTAGCAACATTGAAAATATTTTGTAAAAATTATTTTAATATGCATACAAATGGTGATTTAAATCATTCATATTTGCTATCATCTTCGGAGATTTCATGTTCTTGATGTGGAATTTATGAAACGTCTTAAATACTTGAATTTTGCTTTTGAATGTATTTCATTATTAGGCTACAAATAGCTCGCCATAATATTTAAGTCCAACATAGAGTTAAGTTCGACTTAAAATCTTTGTGAAACACCCCCAGCACGTCTTTCATATATATTATATTAGTTTTTAAGGTATCAGGTTACGGCGTATGTTATTCCAATTAAAAGAAAAATCTAAGTCAGAAAAAAAAGACTTTTGTATTAATGTATTGTCATTCTCGGCTGGGCTTGGATGTGTGAATGGCGATATGAGAGAGAGCGGAGGGGAGAGAGAGACATAAAGAGAGATACGGAGAGAGAGAAAGTCAGTCGTACAGAGACAGAGACAGAGAGAGAGAGAGAGAAAGAGAGTCAGACATATAGGGAGAGAGAGAGATAGACAGTCAGAGAGAGACACGGAGAGAGAGAGAATGTCAGTCGTACAGACAGACAGAGAGAGGGAGAGGGAGAGAGTCAGACATACAGACATATATATTTATATATATATATAGAGAGAGAGAGAGAGATGGAGGGAGACACAGAGAGAGAGACAAACATACAAAGAGAGAGAGAGAGAGAGGGGGAGAGAGTCAGACATACAGAGGGAGAGAGTCAGACATACAGAGAGAGAGAGAGAGAGAGGGGGAGAGAGAGAGAGAGTCAGACATACAGACAGAGAGAGGGAGAGACACAGAGAGAGAGAGAGAGAGTGAAAAACATACAGAGAGAGTGAAAACATACAGAGAGAGAGAGAGAGTCAGACAGACAGAGAGACAGACACAGAGAGGGGAAAGGTAAACAAAAGTTGGGTTCTGGTCATGCGATTACTTTGTGAAAGAAATGAAATAATGAGAGCACGGTCGAAGTGACTCCCAAAAATATGCCGTAATCTTTCAGAGTTAGCTATTTGTATATACATGTCATTTGTATTTATTCTGTTTCATATTTCGGCGTTTTCCCCTTAGTATCCCTTTTTCTTAATAAGGCCGTCAAAAATAATTAAAATACTATGTGTATTCTGTATTGGTAGGCATACCTAAAATATTCACAATTATATCAATGGAGTTTTTCCATTCAAATACTGACCCTTTTTGTGACAAGTGTGTATTGAAAGTGAAACCTGCATTGACTGTTTTAGTGACCAGGGCTGTGTCTCACGAAACCGTCATAAGTACAAGTTCAGCGACATCCCATTGACATGCGTGTATTAAGTTTAACACGCGTTTCAATGGGATGTCGCTGAACTTGTACTTGTGACGGTTTCGTGAGACGCAGCCAAAATGACCTCTCCTGCAAAAGTGAAAACGCCATTGACTATATTGTGTCGTTTGTTTGCTTGTTATTTTTCTGTAAAAAAAACATCCTTGTAACAGAAACTGCATAGTAGAGCATGAAATACCATACCTTAGTACGCGTTGTTATATTTACTAGAATCACGAATCAATGGTTTCCGGAGAAAATACATTTATTTTTTATTTTACCAGATTAAACATTGAATTGAAAACATAGATTAATAACATAATGACAAATCATAAACAAAGAACGTCATCAGATCAAGGTGAAAAATGAGAAATAATTATAGTAGTAGATAAAGACCTTTACGAGTTAGATAATGAGGTAATACTAATTAATAACTGTAATCTTTGGTTAATTATGTGCAGGTAATAGGGAGTGCAGGAACATTATACAGGGTGTCCCCCAAAAGACCGCAATTTCTTGGGCCCCATTTCACAAATTTGTCATCAGTGACATGTGACCGGTTTTTGTTATAAGCTACTGAAATCCTTGCTTCTGATTGGTTATCAGCAGATTTGTCACTAATTTTTTTGTAATTTGTCATTGAAAGAAAGCTTTGAGAAACGGGTCCCTTCTCTCGTTAACACAGATGATAGTATGGAAAGCCGTCATGTGCAAATTTCTCGCAGCTTGAATTGTGACAACGGTTGTCGTAAAAGTAGCAAATTTTGTAAACGACATCGCCTCACAAAAATAGCCTTAGAATTCACATTGATAACTTTGGTGTCATTTTAATTGACATTGGATCTTCTACCTTCTACCTGATAAATGAAAACCACTGAGAGATTATGTTATTGTTTCTTGTTGTCTCTTGTTGAAATTACAGGGACCCGTTTCACAAAGCTTTTTTGCAATGACAAATGACTAAGATCAGTGACATATCTGCTGATAACCAATCAGAAGCAAGGATTTCACTAGCTTATAACAAAAACTGTCGTGTCACTGATGACAATTTTTGTGAAATGGGGCGAAGATCTCATGTACTGTGTATTGCGTTCTTTGGGTCCATATAAATAATCACAAAAGAGAGAGGGGCAACAAATACTCGCTATCAAACAAAATATTGCTCTCCATAGTTTTGTGTAAAAACAAACAAAATATATAAAAAAATACGAATGCAAAAGAAAATATACATCAAAGACAGGGAAAACCTTGCAGCATAATAAGTGAGACAATATTCGATTTTGTTTATAAAACCATAATGGTAACATCGATATTTTGTGAAACATTTTATTCTTCTTATTAGAGAATTAATCTGAAAACCGCTTTAAAAATGTCAAGCAAAAATAACACGCTATAACCTGGTTATGGGGGGGGGGGGGGGTCTAAAACCGAAAACGTTTATCTTTTATCAACGTAAGGAAACGATTTTTTGTTTATGACTGCATTTTAGTATTATTCCAAAATCTCAGCCTCGCTGAACAAAATCATAATATAGTCATGTTAGTTCACTGGATTAATTATTGACATACGATATATTTCGATTAAGGCAATTCAAAGATATCGGTTTCTTTAAGCCCCCTATACTCGCACTTCTTATACTTGCCTTTTTTCTACCAACAGGAAAGAAAAGAAGTTGCATATAATTGTAATAAAGTTTAGAATGTGTACTTTGTTGCAATGCGGGAGGGTTTTCCCTCATTTTTGTCCTATTCTTTGTTATTGAGTTACATCACAGGTATAAGCCTGCCTGAATATGCATGTAGCATTTCCCCCAAAAATACAATCACAAATACTTTCAAATAATCAAGCTAAAGGCATTTTCAATAGTAATGTGCGTCATATTTAGAAATGTTACGATAGGCCTTGAGTTGATTTCGTGGGGGGGGGGGGGGGGGTTCCCGATCAGTTTCAAGGCTTCCTTTATTAACCCTTTGTATACGAGAGTCGACTGGTCCCAGTATTAGGTCTATGGTAATGAGATAATTCAGAAGTCAACGGGTTAAAGTTGAAACATTCCCATCATGCCTTGTATACGTGTACGGGGCCGCGTGGTGGACCGTGATCGTAGTCGACAATGTATGGTCGCTGAAAAGAGAAAAAAACAATATAAACAGAAAAACAAAATAAAGTACAGTAGTAGTTCGTTATTCTCAATTCGGTAAAAATATATCCATGTGAGTATCTAAAATTCAATCAAATGAGTAACATATTACTTTTATTAATCGAATGACATCAGGGGAGTGTTTCACCAAGACTAAGATCGAGTTTAAGTTGACGTAACTATGGCAGGCCGTTCATGCCACTGTTTGCTCTTACCATTATGATATTTAGATATTTTTTCCTTCAATAATGAATTATCAAAATATGTAAATTCTGTTGATTTGTGACCATGATTTGTACGTCCCTTGAGAAACCAATGCCAGTAAATGGTGAGAGTAAACAGTGGCATGAACAGCCTGCCATAGTTAAGTCCAACTTAAGATTGATCTTAGTCTTTGTGAAACGCCCCCAGGAGTTTAAAGACATTCCTAACATCATGCTTGAAATAGAGTGAGGGGCGTCATGGAGTGAATTCTATCTTGGTTGCGGCCGTCACATGATAATAATGATTAGTATAACATGTGTACAAAAACCTTATACATGTAATTACGTCATGTGGTCGAACAAAATAGCTTGCCCAAAGTGGTGATGGAAAAGAAGAGGATGATTTGAAGGTGATGATGATGATTTGTGATGAAGATGATGGCGGTAATAATGATGATGATGGTGGTGATCTGATGATGATTATGATAGTGATGATGATGATCAATAAAAGAATAACATTATCATCATCCTCATTATAATGATAATGATAATATTATCAATAAACATGATAACAAATAATGATGATGATGATGATGATTATGATGATGATTATGATGATGATGATGATGACGATGAAGTAGAATGATGAGAAGAGGACGAAAAATTACACTCGAAAGAACAGCAATGGAAATATCATAGTGACATCAATAAAAACAATAAAAGAACAGTCTTTCAAAGCCCGTCTGCACTAGTTTGGCCATGGGGATTAGAGCTCCCTGCAAGATCAATGACAGGAGGCTATCTCATCAAATCAGCTCTCAATTGACATAAGAAACAGGGGGTCATGGGGACCAACAGGCACCGATTAGGCATTGTTTGCTATAGAGGGCCCAAGTAGCTATAAGTAGTGCAGTGGGGCTTTAACAAGTACTCACGGGTTGTGAAGGGCCGGTACTGAGACAGACAGTCATGCAGTCAACGAACATAGCTAACATGGACATGAGGAAGATAATACTAGCTGATAGGAGCACGGTGGAGACGGCGATGATGAACGTCGAAGCGACCTCGTAGATGGACCAGGAGAAGATCCCGATGATGATGCCGGATACGACGAAAGCGATAAGGTTGGCCAGGAAAGCACCGATCGAGCACTGCAGGTTGTATGAAGCGAAATGATATTAATTAATTATAATCATAATAATATTGGGTTCTTGTATAGTGTTCATATCTGTTAGACTTGACACTCCTGGTGCTCCCGATTATAATCTTTCTACCTTGGACTCGTTTCATAGAACTTTCATAGAACTACGGTAATTGTTATAAGCTACTGAAATCGTGGCATTAGATTGGATAGGATTGACTGAAAGAAGATTTGGTAATGATTACAAGTTTTTATGAAACAGGCCCATTAAACTTTGTCTGATATCACCTTAGTTAAAAACACAGCAGAAGAAATGTGCCACCTAGGCTAACTCTCCAGCCGTATCTTTAGACCCTATATAATAAGGCTCTTAAATATTATGACAACGCTTTTCACGCTTCGTGTATTTGTTCGTTTATTTGACTGGGAATCTTGAGGTTTACAAATAAATCACCTACAATCAGAATTTGTTCAACATGAGCTCCCCCCCCCCCCCCCCCCCGCCCGAGAATTCTCAGCTTTAATTTTGTTGTATTAATCAAATCAATCTTTTTTTAGAATGTAAGCCCGGTGCGTATTTAAACTTGCAGGCCCGAATTCACAAAGCAAGGTTTGAGCTCAAACCTCCTTTTGTTTCGCCAAACCTCCTTTTGTTCTTTGCAAACCAGGTTTGTAAAAAACGCGTAAAACGCGTCATATGACGTACGAAAACCAAGGTTTGTCGACAAACGTTCTTTGTGAATTCGGGCCGCAATGTTCTTCTTTATAGAAATGCTTACTGATGCGCAATACTCAATGTAGAGATTGTACTGGTAGTGAGTGCGGGGGCATATGCCTCCGGGCAACAATGTTGCATTTCACTTGTGTGCACCCTGATGACCCACGTGCTGCTCCCATTCCTTTTATTCTTTCATTTTCTGATAATGTATGTGTCTCTTGCCATTGCTTTGTACAATCGTGTGCTTTTTATGCTTGGTCAAGTAAACAAATTGATAATAATAATAGCAATAGTAACAATAATAATAGTAATAATAATGATAGTATAATACTATAATGATAATAGTAATAATAATAATACTGTAGTCAAACCTGTTTTAATGACCACCTTTCTACAAACACCACATTTTTTGATTTCCTTGAAAATGGATTCCCATTGAAACATGTACTAAAGGAAACTGTCTACAAAAACAATTTTGTTTTACTCTTGGGTGGTCGCTATAGACAGGTGTGACTGTATTAGTTTTAAAAGACTTTGAAGCTATTTTTTAAATGACAAACTTACCGGCAAAAGGTCGTTTTTTCGCTTGCGGCTAGATCTTGCAGTAAAGGCTTCCACGATGTTTCCTGCCCCGCACATCAGAATCTAAAGGAAAGAAACCAACACTTGTAGAATCAATACGAAACGGCTATCTTTCAGTTCTTTTAAAGACCGTCAATACTACTGAGCCAGAAGGGATTAGACCACACAGCGAGATCATTGACAGATAGCTATCTCATTAACTCAGCTTTCAACTAACATAAGAAAAAGAGGATCATGGGGGACCAACAGGCACCGATTGGGAAATTTTGTCTATATGGAGGGAGCAAGTAGCTACAAGTAGGACAGTTGGGCTTTAAGAAGATGCGTAAACACGTTTTTTATGAAGTTGAGCAGGTTCTTTCTATCAAACGCAATACATTTGTTGTATTACTAGATGCATAGAGACAATCATGTCCAACTAATGTAACAGTGTTTGATTTACCGTTATATCACGACATATACTTTGTTCAAATCTATTGTTTTGTTCTTGCTCAAAAATGATTGGATGCAAAATTTCTATGTTAAAAAAGATATTAAAAAAGAACCAAAAGGAGTTTTTATAAACCAAATTTCGGTGAAGCATCGGAAATTATAAGAGGCCGTACACCTTTACACGTGTAGTTATCACATTCGTAATTATCTGGAGAGCGTTGAGTGGGGTCGGACCTTCCATGTCGAGGACATGCTGTAGATACTGTTTTTCGGAGATTCTTGGGCGAGAAACTGCAAAATGACTAGGTCAGCGACTCTAGTAACTGTTTGACAGTGTTCACAACTAATGACCGTGACACCACCCACACCTAAGACAGTGTTTTTCACTATCCCTCCCCTCGGCAGAACACCAATGGCCATGTTGTTAATGCTTTTATCTAAAGAAACCTAGGTAGTAGATTGACCCTGCTGAAAAATACCACACGTGACACTATACCGTCCATTGACCGATGGTCAACCGACTACACGGAGAAGGGTACTACTGACCACTATCCCTCCCAGAGAGGAACTACAATGGGCATGCTGATGATCTATACTGTCTTCTGGAGAATCCTGGACAGATTGTAGAATTGCCACACCGGTATATAACCATATTGTTGCCACCACCCGTCCCTTACCAGATGGACAACCCACTATCGTCTAGCTTGGTGCAGGGAGGTAAGACTTTTAACTCACATGCCCTGCTTGGTGTTTAAACCTGTATGATTATAATGACCCACAGCTATTTACCCCTCCTATTCCGTTACCCTTTCATCCATGCCACCCTTCCGAAATACAAAATAGCCTTATTCTACTATGATCGCTCTTCTATACAAAATGTATGCCTTTCGTTCTAATGCTATCCAAAGCTCCTAACCGGTTGGATGTACACATTTACTTCATTTGGACTCCAGGAATCTCCAAAATAGCGGAGGGATCAACTAATAAGAAGAAGGTAGTACTTACCACTATCCCTCCCCAGAGAGGAACTCCAATGGCCATGCTGTCGATACTGCTGTCATCTGCAGAACCCTGGACAACCCCCTGCACGATGGCTATGTCTGAAAGCGTTGCACCCATGGCAAACATCACGAGGGTCAGAAGGACCTGTACGGCCCCAGTGAAGCCTATGAACTGTCGTCGAATCCCCATAGTGGTGAATATACTCGTGTGGTGATTTCTGATTTTTTTTTTTAAAGGCAAAAGAGAAGAAAGAGATGACATTCCTGCGTACTATGACCATGGACCTACTTGCTATGACAGCCGAGGAAGAAGAATAAGAAGAAGAAGAATAAGAAGGAGAAGAGGGTAGATGCAAAATTCCTTTCCAAAATTTGTACCAGATATAACCTCATTGTAACCGATGTAACATTCATCAGGTATGCACAAAAGAAAAATTGTGTCCCCTTCCAAAGTTCCACCCTAAAGGTTACTTAAGATGTTCTTTGTTCTTAGAATGAGTTAATAGAAACGATTGCTACTCAAATCAGTAACATTTTTACCTTATTTGCAACGAACAGATAAGGAACTTTGCTTTCAATTTCTTGTCTAGTATAATCATGTATAAATTCTTCAGTTTATCTATTGACCCATACAAGTGGTATCGCTCATTTAAGTCTTGCATAGTCAAACAGAGCATTGCTTTTTCGTTTAGAGTGCACCTGCGATTTTATTGATTAATTTATTTATTATAATTTGACAGGGTAGCCCATTCACCAACAAGTAGTGGTCTTCCATGGGGCCCTGAATAAACATGAACATATTCACATCGTTTATAACGTTTATACAGAACAGTTACAAAAATAATACTTGTATGCAAAACAAGCATATATCATTAACCTAGTAAACAGTAATGTCAATAGGAAAATATTGATTAAGTCGCAATTATGTGAATAAGTCATGTTAATATTAGTTCGGCTGAGCCATTCACAAATTACAACTTTGTTTAAACAATCTCTTATATGAATTGACAGAGGAAGCCTTTCTCAACGAATTATCTAGCTTATTCCATTCAAATATATGGAAGAAACAATTGGACTACACTTATAACAATCAGTGTGAAATCTAGGCACACGTAAACATCCACTGTCTATTTGCCTTGTATGATGCTCGTGTATATCATTAGGATTGATTGAGCCTACCTGTTGCCCGAAAGCCATCTCTCATAAAAAAAAGGTTCCCTAAATAGACTAGATCACTGTCATACCAGCCTTTATAAAAGAATAACTGATTATCATATACTTCATGTTTGTTGTGCCAAATAATCTGATCTGAAACTTTCACCGATTCATTGGCTATATACAAACATCGTTCACTGTTAAGTGCAGTATCTAATCATTTCCCATGCCAATTTCTATGTAGAAATAATGGAATTTTCTTTTGAACTAGAATATCATAAGAGCAATACCATCAGTTCAACAGTAAATTGATGCCTCCCAACAAGTTGAACCAATACGAAAACAGTGTTTTCCACGCTCCATAAATCTCATTGAAAAAAATCTACCCAGCCATTAATCAGTCGGAAGCTGAACAATTGCTTGGTATGTCAAGTATTTTTATACCACCTAGGCTCCCATAAGAGAAACCCTTTTGATTTGTTTGTCTTTCCTACTCTAAATAAATGTGAATAATACCTTCTATCATCTTGGAAAAAAAAGGAGGGACTCTTCTCCTTCTTCTTGATTTCTCTTCTTCTTGTCCTTGATCTAGTTTTCTCTTTATTCCCTTTTTTATTTTTATCATTCTTCATTTTCTTCTTCTTCGCTATAAGTACAGGCCACCGTCGGGTGTATTCTCGTACTGTTGTAGGTGCTGTGCAGGTGTATATATACATGTAGTATTACTATGACTATTTTATGGTGGCCCTGAAGGGACATCGCGAATAGACTAAATCGTGAAAAATATGCGATAAAATTCACGATATCGTCAATTTTATCGCATATTTTTCACGAAGAAATTCACGAAATTGACGATATCGTGAACTTTATCGTGAACTTTTCACGATGAAATTGACGATATCGTGAATTTTATCGTGAAAAGTTCACGGGGGGGGGGGGGAGGGGGGGGGGGGCAAGAGTCCTTCGCCCTTCCCCCGTTTTCCTCTTTTCTTCTTCTTCCTCTTCTTTCTTTCCTTTTATCTTCTCTTTCCCTTTCCCTTTCCCTTTCCCTTCTCTCTCTCTCTCTGATTTATTTTTTGGCGGGGAGGGGGGGGGGGGAGTGAGGAGGAGGCAAGAGCCCTTCGCCCCCCCCCCCCGTTTCCCTCTTTTCTTCTTATTATTCTTTCTTTCCTTTTATCTTCTCTTTCCCTTTCCCTTTTTTCCTTCTCTCTGTCTCCCCCAGCTAGGGCTGGTTTTGTTTACGAAGCGCCCGTCAGGAGAGTACACGAAAAGCGGAGGGACAACAACAGAGAGAGAGATAGAGTACACGATAGAGTACACGATAAAATTGACGATATCGTGAACTTTATATCGTGAACTTTTCACGATAAAATTCACGATATCGTCAATTTCATCGTGAAAAGTTCACGATAAAGTTCACGATATCGTCAATTTCGTGAATTTCTTCGTGAAAAATATGCGATAAAATTGACGATATCGTGAATTTTATCGCATATTTTTCACGATTTAGTCTATTCGCGATGTCCCTTCAGGGCCACCATACTATTTGTTCTTTTTCTTCAGCTCTTTCTACTCCTTCTTCTGTTGAAGTACAGGCCACCATGTTGTTGGTGTATCTTCGTACTTTGAGGTTGTGCAGATATATATGTACAGTGCTGTAGAAGATCTAATATATCTGATCCTCCTATTTAACCCCTTCTTTAACATTCTTCTTCTCCTCCTCCTCCACTTCTGCCGGAGGTCAGCGGCTACACATTGTATGTACAGTGTAATGTACGTTCTTGAATACATATAGGTTTATTAACCGTTATTGAGGGAAAAAATATGAAATGTGATTTCCAAAAGAAAAAGGTATAACGGAGTGTGCTGCATTGCAACACACCATGACATCATATAGGCGAGCAGTGTACGTATCAAAATTAAGAAATTCAATGTCTTACCAAATATGTCAAGAAAATAGGTTCCACGGCGATGAAAGTCTTTTCTGTTGGTGTATTTCCGAATATTTTCCTTTGGTCAGCCGGCTACGCCTTCAGACAATGCAGACATTAATAGAAACGAAATGAAATCTGGAAAGTTTCTCCACAAACTTCGCTTTCATCCATACACCATTTCCAGATGGCTTTCTTACGTAGTACTAAGTAAATAGCTCCTGTGCGTACGTGTGTGAGTGTTGTGTCTTTGTGTGTGTGTGTGGTGTGTACGATTGTGTATATGATAGATAACGAAAGTATACGAAGACGCCGCAAGACACCATCGTATTTATCTATACATTCTTACGAGAGTCGAGATTAGTGTAAAGAATGAAAACGTTACTCGAGCTGAGAGATTAGTTGACGCCCTTTCTTTGAGGCTTTTGTTAAAATGCGCGAACCAGATCGAAATGTCTTTTGTTGGTCAAGATGGGACGTTCGGTTAAAGATAAAGTGGAGTTCTCGTCAAGCAGTCAATACATTTACTGTATATTTCTTATTTTATTTGTATGCTTCGTACATGTTTATTATATGATAAACTTGTACATGATTTTCTAGTTAATTTATTTTGTAAACATTTTATTCACTGTATTATTTTGTTATTGCTCGAATATTTGTACTTTGAATTTGAATTTGTATCTTTTTGAACGCAGAAATAAAATCAAACAAACAAACAAACGAACAGAAAGCAAATGTCTTTTAGCAATAATTATAGGGAAAGATTGATTTTGTAGTGCAAACGAATTGGTGCATATAACCTCATGTGAAGTTATTGCATCATCAAATTGTTAAATTGACTTATACTTTCTGGAAGTCATATGCACTGTACACAGACGTGTGAATTTCGGACTACACACTTATGAAGACGTGAATCTTGGGTCAAAACTTTCCAGCTACATGTATTTCGAATACGAGGACAAACTATCACCAAATGAATAAGAAAGCTCACAAATTATTTCTGACCCTTACCGGAACTCGATATTTTCTTTAAAAATGCGTGGGTCATGCCGAACAAAGGCGATTGGATGAATGACCGATTCTTTTCTAAAGATACTTTGACGCCGAGAAGCACTTTTGAGGGCTCATCAGACCCCTCTCAAAGTCTGCTCTATTCATTAACAAAAGAAATTGCGTTTGGGATATGTACTACTAGAACATGAGACCACACCCTGATTAGAGGTGTGGACAAGAAGGGTTCTAGAACGATATTAGGGACTTTTAGATTTGCACGTCGACATAGTGGACTACAACGTGTGACGTCCTTTTATGAGGCACTGGCAGTGATTTGCACGTCGACATAGTGGAATTAAAACAGTGCCTTAAAAAGATGTCACAGTGCCTTTGAAGGACGTCACACGTAGCAGTCCACGTTCTCGTCGTGCAAATCTAAAGGTCCCTATTGACTGTGGAATGGGGCGGGGTTTTAGAGGGTCTCGGGTTTGACTACATGTTCTCACTTAAATCCATTTATAATCAAGAAATAATGGGGCTATAAGAACGTTTTATCGGGAGGGTTTAACATTAAAGCCCCCCCCCCCCCCCGTTCAAGCACTCTCTAGAACCGCTACTGCAGGGGTGTAAGTTTTCAGAGACAGCGGTGGCTCCGGCTAGGCTACCGGAAAAGGTAGTGGACGGTCCTCTTTGAGCAGTGAACTTCTTCAAAAATAGACTAGATAGCTACTTGTCAAAAAAAAAATCGTATAATATGACCCTCAGATTATGTACGACACATAATGCGCCGGTACTTATATCGGCGGAAATTTCCACCACTAATGGACCCAATACTTACCACAATCCTTACCCTACTCCTAACCAGGGTCCTAACCTAACACCGAGCTGTAACAATAACCTACCCTTGTACCTTTGCTGAAATGAAGCACGGAGCAATAATTGTCGCGAATCTAAAAAGAACTAACAAACGGATTGAACCCACTGTCCACAAACATACCAGGGATTCAGTCATGCTTGTAACATTGATTTCAGCAACTCCTATTTGTTCAATGAACAATCAACTTATCTGAATTATATCAGTGGATTCATGAAAGTATACGAGGAAAGTAATTGGAGGTATCGATTGCTTTTAAAGTACCAGGATGTTTATGAAAACAGTTTTCCAGACCTGTATGTTGCAAAAGAGGGGTAAGGTATTTACGGAGCTTTTTGGCATGCTTACTAGCCTAGTTAGTTTAAGAATACATACATCATGTACAACATCTTGTGTTTACTGAACAATATTATCTTCGTGATCGACTGCACCCTTCTACTCTTTCTCCTTCACTGTTCTCTCTCTCTCCCTCTCTTTCTCTGTAGTAAATACGTATTATATATATATATATATATATATATATATATATATATATATATATATACATCCTCTCTTCTCTCTCTCTCTCTCTCCACCCCTCTTTATATCTTTCTCTATCTTGTTTCACTTTCCCGCTCCTCTATCTGTTTGTTTCTCACTCTCTTTCTCTCTCCCCCCTCTCTCTCTCTCTCTCTCTCTTTCTCTCTCTCCCCTCTCTCTCTCTCTTTCTCTCTCTCCCCTCTCTCTCTCTCTTTCTCTCTCTCCCCTCTCTCTCTCTCTCTCTTTCTCTCTCTCTCGCTGCTATTTCCATTTGCCTTTCTCTATCAAAACTTCTCTCTTCGGTATATATGATAAATCAATGATAAATTGTTTGAAATTTATTACGTGAAGTTTACCACGATTCATAATAAGACACATATATAATTTTATTTAATCTTCCATTATCATGCACCATTAAAAAAAATAATCAAATTGTAATGCTTTTCATAAAATATAACTGAATACAAACTATAACAACAATCTGCTTTGGATAATGTACTATATAATACGTATCGACTACCGAGTTAACAAATGATTATCTTCTAAAAATATGAATATATACTCTTAAGAAGTATACAAGTCAAAGTACACGCGCCATTTTTTTGGAAATTTCTTTAAAACATTTACAAGATTAAAAACTTGTCTAAACTTTGTGTTTTGAAAACAACCAGTCCCCCATTTTAACACAATAAAACATGGTTCCAAAAAGCAGCAATAAAGGCAATGAATGAATGCCAAGTTATTCATCATGACGTCTGGTGTTTTTTCTAATGCTGTTTAAGTCTTATTCCGGTGGATATTTAGATACTAATGAAGTCATTATATATTGAGAAAAAAAAACCTATTAATTATGTGTAGATACGAGGAAAAATATCAAGAGAAATTCTTACTAAGACCTATTTACACTACAAAAGGCGATTTTTTTAATATCGTTATAATTATACGTCGATGTTGCGTAGCCATTTCTACCGTAACAATACATTGTCAAAAGTTTTTTCACTATTGTAAAGGAGTTTACCATGTACATGTACTAGGAAAAGAATTAACTAAATCTCGAAAGCAGCCATTAGTATTGCATCTACATTCCAACTTACTAAAACAAAATAAGTAATTTATTTCTATTCTTTCTGTACAGGTTTCTTAATAATATTCTTTTTGTATAGGTATATAACGCATGTAATCTTTAAATTTACACTGCTAAGATTCCTAACAGCGCTATTTTTACAGAATCATTTCCGAATAACGCTCTGCGACATTTTGAAATAACAGTTTTCAGAACATATAAAATGAATGTCTAGATATTATGGTTTATTTTATTAATACCCTATTTTCCAGCCGTATTATGAAAGCATATTTTATGTCAGTGTAAAGTATGATTGTTGTTGTTAATGTTTTCTGCCTTCTCTTTAAAAAAAAAAAAAAAATTATTTATCATCAGTCGGTCTCATGGGCTGACTGTATAAAGGGATAAGCACTCCCCCCCCCCCCCCCCTATCCCGCCTTGCATTTCGAATAGAAAACTGGAGACCGCCCATATACCAAAATCATATTAAGAGTTATCTGTATTGTTAATTAACTGAATACAGCTAGCAGTACCATCTTGGGTCTCTGTATGTTGACGTTGCCAATTTGATGCATTATAAGGCCATAGGGGTCCGTCTTACGAAGAGGTGATATCAATCGCAACTTATTTGCGATATATATCAATAGTAATTAGGTGCATAAGAGATGGGAGAACGCAAACTTGCGATTGATGCGCGGACTTGCGATTGATTTGGATCAATTGCAACTTATTTGCCATTGATATCAATAGTAATTAGGTACCTGCGCCATAGGAGAACGCAAACCTGCGCTCGATGTGAGGAACTGGGATTGATGTTGATCAATCATAACTCTTTGTAAGGCGGGGTTTGGAATACCACGAGGAGGAGGCCCCTCATAGTCCATAACGTACGGTCCCTGTGGAGACGACTGGTGAGAAAAGAAAAAGAAGAAAAAAGGGGTTACTTAATATTTTACGAAAACAAAATAGAAAGATAAGGCTCATTGCAAATTGCTGGATTACTGTGGTATAATAGTGAAGGCTCTCATACAAGAGGATCTTCGGACAAGGTGTTTCTCCCACATAAAGATGAAGTGTATTACACTTTACGTCATCATTAAAAAAACGCACTGCGGTTTAACGTCGCATATCCAACATTGCTTTAGGGACCGCATTGAAATACACAATTTTCGTAATGTTTTAAATGAATAAATCTTTATTAATTGCCCTGTTATACAAATAATACAGCCGTGAGGGCATTAGTAAGATTACCCATACGAGGTTGGAACAGTCTAACACGCCCGAGGCGATAGCCGTTGGTGTTTGGACTGTTATGAAGGTCCCGAGCGTGGGTAATTTTTACTAATGCCCTCACTGATGTGTATTATTTGTTTTATAACATGGTTCTTCTAATGACCGGTCATTATCAAAATTGAGTGTCAGGCAAAATAAATGCCTGGTCACGTGTACGCTCTCAATCAATCATTTGATTAGGATCCACGTCACCATCTTACAAAACATATTATTTCATTCACATGTTACAAATAATTGTACTTCAATAGTGAGAATGAGATTTGCATACATTACTTGTTGCTACATAGGACATACATTAGGGCTTGTCCTTCCTTACAACACGTAATATATGTAAAATCGCCTTCTGGCTATTGAAATACAATAATTCGTAATGAGTGAACGAAATAATTTGTAACATGGCACTTAACAAAAAGTTGCGCATGAAATTATATTACACAATGAAAATGAACGTGCTGACTTTTGATTTCTCGAAAGTCTTTTCGATTGTCCTTTAAAGCCCCACTGCACTACGTATGGGAACTTGCGCCCTCTATATAGCAAACAATGCCTACTCGGTGCCTGTTGGTCCCCATGATCCCCTTTTTCTTATGTCAATTGAGAGCTGATTTGATGAGATAACCACCTGTCAGTGACCTTGCAGGGAGGTCTAATCCCCCTGGCCAAACTAGTACAGATGGGCTTTAATTTACCTGGTGATGCTGTTTCGGGGAACTCGCACAAAACGCGGAGAAGCAGTCAGCAAAGAGGGCGAAGAGGGAGAAGAGACAGATGAGGGTGGCGGCGAGGACGATGGTCGAGAAGGGAACGACCAATGCATCAAAAGAGGTGCTCAGCGACAGCGCCCATGAGAAGAGGGCCAGGATGGTGGCAGACACGATAAAGGCAGTCAGGTTTGCGAAGACAGTACCCAAGTTGAAGTTTGTCTGTGAGAAAGCGATAATAACATTTGAATTATTTGTTTGGTAGAAATTTGTTGATTTTTTTTCTTCTCACTTGAGGATTTAAAAAGAGACCAAATCCTCCAAATCCCTTAATATTTTTCTCCCATACTTTACAAACAATTTCCATGTGCAATACTGAATATAATTATCATAGGATAGATAAAACTTGTTTCCAATGCAAGAGGTGTTACGTGTTAAAGGGTCGTAATGTAGCTAATCAGACAATTTAAAAAATCCATTGTCTTGCACAAAGCTATCCTCAAGTCAGGAGCCTATTGTTTTGAGCCGAATTGCAAACGTGGTAAACGAGCAACAGTGCACATTGGCACTGGTGGCAAATGAAAGGTGAAATCGGTATACGTCAACTTTCTGTCTTTGCCTGCAAACAGACTCTGAACAGACCAGCTTCGAAACCAAGCCACGTTTTTCGGATGGTGACGTTAAAAGTCTGTCCCAGGTGTCATTTATCACTTCTGAACTACACGCAAACATGCATACCCACACACACACACACACACACACACAGTAACGTGAATACCCGCATATAATGCTCCCTACAGTTTTTCAACCAAAAACGCATCGCTCTTCTTCTTCTTCTTCTTCTTCTTCTTCTTCTTCCTTTTCTCCTCTTCTTCTACTTCTTCTTTTCTCCTTCATCTTCCTCTTTTTTTTCTTCTTCGCTTTTTTATTTTTATTTTTCTACTACTAAAACTGCTTCTTATTGTTATTCTTCTTTTTTTTTCTTTTTCTTTTTTTCTTCGTCTTCTCCTCCTCTTCCGGAGTTTATCAGAAAATTCATCGCAGTTGACAAATGTATTATCCCATAGTATGACCCATAGAGGGCTAGGTACCCCTCCGGGCACCCCCACCCCCCCCCCCCCAAACACATCCACACACACACACACACCCACACACATACCGACTCCCACCCATGCACCTCCTCCACTTAACTAGTCTAGTTCTGGACCCGTTATTAGGGACTTATAGATTCTGCAGGACGAGAAGGCGGACTGCCCTTTTAAGGCAATGTGACGTCACTGCCAATGCCTTAAAAGGACGTAACATTGCCTCAAAAGGGCAGTCCACGTTCTCGTCGTGCAGAATCTAAAAGTCCCTTTTGACTTTTTTTATTCGCCGACTATAAGCGTTAAGCCGAGTGGCGCGATCCTTAGTGATGGTAAACTATAAGGGAGTTTACAGATACAATCTGCGCATGGGCAGATAAAGGTCATTTGTACCAAAATTGTAAAACCCACAGAGATGAATACTGGATATGCGCTCATGAAAATTATGTAACATTATTCATTTATGCTCCAACGGTACATTCTATGATACGCAGGTGGAAGTATTCTTTTCAAGAAGTCAAACAAAAGGTATTCATGAAGCACTTTGGCAGTTATTATTCTAAGATGCTCAAAGTGGAACTTCTCCATGTGTAAAAGATCTGTGGATATTTGGGGTCATTTGTACCATGTGCTATCTGTAAACTCCCTTATTGGTATACTTACGGCTAAAATGCTATCTTCTGTATTCCTCTTTGTCGAAGGTGTCTCCAGGGCTAGTATGATATTAGCAGCACCGCACATCAATATCTACCAGACAGAAATAAGACAACGATTAGATCTCTCCTTATGCAACATTGTATATATCACAGGATAGAAAGATGTGTACTAAAGGTTTCAGGATTTGTTAAATGTTTTTAATTCAAGATTAATCTATTAATATTTTTCGAATACGAGGAATATGAGAAAGCTCATGAATTATTTTTTCTCAGCTAGAAACTATTGTATATTTACTGTATATATAACTTTTTTGTATTACTTGTAAACATGATCAGTTTTGGTACTTGGAGCTTTGAATCATATATATTTATATGTCTTTTTAAACCGAAATAAAATAAAAATAGAAACTGAACCTTCTCTTCCAGACAAAACACTCACAATTAGTGCACCCCACATTGGGGTCCCAACGGCGGCGTTGCCGAAGTTGTTCAATAGGGATGACGTCATGGTGAACATGGCGAGAGTGAGCAATATCTGAACGGCCCCGGTGAAGGCGATGAACCGTCTGCGAAATCCCATCGTTGGTGGCGTCTTGTATTTTCAGGAAAGAAACTGAGGATGACGGACGGATAAACAAAAAGATACATCACGTTAAGCTACGGTCACAAAGGTTCGAACGAATGCATCATTCGTACGAATCTCCCTGTACGTTTGTACGGCGTATATTACTCCCCCCCACCCCCCATAATAATTATGGCCATCATAGAAGAGGGTTATTGACCCCCTCCCCCCCCCCCCCCGCCCCTCCCCTCCAGTCCACTGTAATAACTTTAATTTTTCCATAAAGAAATGAATGTACATAACACTTTATAAAAAAAAAGAGCTAATTAACTTGTTGACGACTAAATTTTTCTCTCCTTCCTGTAGGCTTAATACATGGTTCACACGGCTCCAGGAGGGAAAGGGTTAAAAGAAAACTCTAAAATACCTCCGCACAATAGTATCGACTGGATTTTCATTGTCATGTCTTTCCATTCCATCACATTCTAATAATATCGTTATTCTGAACGAAACGTCACGGCTACCGCCAGACGACAAAAGATGAACGAAATGCTTGAGCGAATGCAAATTCAATTTTGACTTTGTAAGGATTAGTGTTTGTTCTGAAACTTCCGAAGGCCACTTCTTAGAATACTAACACTGCTTCATTTGACTGATTGCTTTTTGTACGTACATGATCCTAATGCACTTGTATACAAATGTCCTTATTTCACTGTGCTTTAAATCGTCCCTCTAAACTACGTCTTTCTCTACTGGTACAGTCTTTACATCTACACTTATAGGGACTTTTAAATTTGCAAGACGACATTAACGTGAATTGAATTGAATTGATATCTTTATTCATACACGGTTAAAAAAAAGCCCAAACAGTTACAAGACTGATTTCCATTGGGGCCGTGTGAAACAATGTAAATACATCGAATGAACATACAAATGATAATGGTACATCAAATGACATATTTAAAACAAACAAGAAATAATCAAGATTTAGAACGTGGACTGCTACGTGTGACGTCCTTTTAAGGCACACGTAGAAGTCCATGTAATCTAGAAGTCTCTAATGCCTATTGAAAGGAACCTATAATAGATGCTGCTTAAAAGTATCGGCTTGAACCTATAATATACAAGCACTGCTTTTCAATAGATTCCTCACATTCTACTTGAAGGGTGACTAAATTACAAATTCATGTTGAATTTCGTTGATCTGTAATAATGTATACATCACATATCTTTTGACTTTTTGATATATGATTTATATTTTACATAATTTCTTATATTACTTTTTTTCTATCTGCTACGCTCCATCCCTAAAAAATAACCCACCAAAAGCAAATGACTTCTGTGACATCATCATGCCATTCATTCATCAGTCAGCTAGATGAACAAAAGACATTGGTATGTCCCTTCCCATCAACTGACCACCTGTTCACAATAGCATTGCATATTTTTGTACAATGCCCACTCACAAGATTCATTAAGATTTTAAGCAGTTGCTATATCAGAAATCCCCAAGCAACACCATGGAAAGAAGACCGGTTTCAATGGGCTATTATATAAAAACAGACAATAAGGTACTCAGTGAGGACAAACCAATGTCAAATCAAAGTCATCTATGATTATAACAATTATTATAATGATAATAATAACAAGAATAATGACAATAATTGGGCAAACTTATATATATATATATATATATATATAGTCAAACCTGTTTTAGTGACAACATGTAAAGAAACAGCACCTGTCTACAAAGATCACATTTTTTGTTTCCCTCGAAAATATTTTCGCATTGAAACATGTACTAAAGAAACCTGTACATAAAGACCACCTGCATATAAAGACAACTTTTCTTGTCTCCCTTGGTTGGTCTTTATATACAGGTTTCACTGTATATGTAGGCGACATAATAAGGACGTTCTGTGGCAGGGATTCGAACCTCGTATCTTGTGATCCGTAGTCAGTGACTTATCCACTAGTCACAGTACCTTTACAATCAGCTGAAGTTATGTATACGTGTGGGACATTAATAAAATGTAACTGTATCTTGCCTCATAGCAGTCTGTCTACAGGATATACTGAATTGTTCTTCTCGGTTTGATTTCAATTTCTTTTCTATTTTCTTAATACATTTTATGACAAATGCAATTTTATTATGTCACCTATTCAATTCATGATTGCATAATAATCAAACTTTGCATAAAGAGACTAAATATCAGTGTGCATGAGATTAGCCTGAATGAATATCTGAGTAGAAACAGATTTTAAACAGATCTAAACAAGAAAAATTATTTTGAAATACTTACAGAGAATAATTTGATATGCTCCAGCAGCGTGAGATGTTCAGTGCATACGGCGTCACAGAAAAGAAAGATATGACCGACTCGAGGAAGTACAAATGTAAACTGGATAGTTAATATTCACAACGTGCCAATTTTACGATGGTAGTATTTTCAGAGATGTACTTTCCATCAAAATTAAAACTACAAGTAGTCATACATTGTAGCAAGCTTACCTCATGAGATTGACTGCCGATTCACACATAGGATTATCAAAGTTTGACCCAAAAGAATTGTTAAAGAATTTCTTTTTGAAGTAATTTTACATAAATCGTTAAAGGTAGAAATGAATGGTTATCAAATTGGCAACCTCATACGTCAAAGAAAAGGTGACATTGACATGAATGTCAAGCGCGTAGCCAGGATTTCATTTTAGGGGGGGCGGTAGTGAGCACGCGAAGCGTGCGAATCACTTAAAGAGCGCGCGAAGCGCACTCCCTAGGGGGGTGGGTGCAGGGAGGGGGGAGTTTCCCCCCTCCCGCGCGAAGCGCGGAAGCTTTGAAAGAAGACGATTCGTTGTACCTTTCTCGACTCATGAATCCTTGTCTGAATTCAGTCCCTCCCATCTTTCGCGCGAAGCTTTGACGTTTCATTAAATTATTAGAGAAAGAAGACGATTCGTTGTACCTCTCTCGACTCTTAATCCTTGTCTGAATTCTGTTCCCCCCCCCCCCTCTCGCGCGAAGCTTTGACGTTTCATTAAATTATTAGAGAAAGAAGACGATTCGTTTTACCTTTCCCGACTCATATTTCTTAATTTCCCCCTTCCCGCGCGAAGCGCGGAAGCTTTGACGATTCATCGTACCGTTCTCGACTCCTTTTCCCTTTTTCTTCCTACGTCCTCTTTCTTTTTTTTCTTCTCTTTCTCTCTCTTTTTTTTTTGGCCGGCGTTTTGGGGGGGGGCGACCGCCCCCACCGCCCCCCCTGGCTACGCGCCTGATGAATGTGACCTTGGATGAAATATTACAATTCAAACTGTTCTGAAAGATACTTTGACGCCAGGTAGCACTTTTGACGGCTCATTAGCCCTCAAGGACCGACCTATTCATGAACACAAGATTGCGTTGAGGTATCTATTACTAGAACTTTTTATTTTAACGCAGAAATAAAATCAATCAAACAAACAATTACTAGAACATAAGACCACACCCTGATGATAGATGTGGGCAGAGGTAGGTCAACAATACAATTTATTGTGGGGTTGGGGCTGGGGCTGGGGCTGGGGCTGGGGCTGGGGCTGAGGCTGGGGCTGAGGCTTTGAGGTTCTTGCTTTTGTTTTGTTACATGTTCCTCGCTTCAATCAAGAAATACCTGAAATCATGAAATCATGAAGTCACGAAATTATGGGGCTATAAGAAAATTGGAGAGGGAGGGTTTACCATTTTTGTAACTAAACATACTCATGCCTTTTCGCCTGCATAAATAGTCGGACTTACCTCCGATTGGACCGGGTGAAACTTACCTCCGATACACGTTCACACCGCCACTTACCTCCGGCCTTACGTCGGATGGAAGTTACGACCGGGTGTAAATAGACCTACCTTCGCTGGTGTGGACGCGACTTAAAGCGGTCTATCGTCGCGGGGGGGGGGGGGGGGGTGTCGGTGCACCACCACTGAATAATCCACGCTCAACACGCGACATGCCAAGGAACCAGTCCATCTTGTCACATTGATTTCAACAAGTTCTATTTGATCAATGATTAAGCGACTTCATAAAAGTATTAGAGGGATTTGAAATGAGGTAGTACAAGGGTGTTTATAAAAATAAGTTTCCAGACCTGTATTCTGCGATTGAGGGAAAAGTATCTATGGAACTTTTTGGCATGCTTACCAGCCTAGTTAATTCAACAATAAATACAAAATGTACAACATCTTGTATTTATATACAATTATATTCTCATCAGTGACTGCATCCTTTTACTCTTTTTCCCTCACTCTTCACTTTCTCTTTCTCTCTCTCTGCCATTATATATAATGCTCCCCAGGGAGTGGAGATTGTGCACACAGTGTATGCGGGCAAGCACTGAATCCAATGACCGGGGTAATAGTAAATGTGTAAAGCGCTTAGAGACATTTATATTAAGCGCTATATAAAAGCTAAATATTATTATTATTATTATAAATATATCTTATCTTCTCTTTCTCATTATATATAAATATATATCTCCCCTATTTCTCTCTTTCTCTCCCTCCCTCTTTAATATTCCTCTCTCTCTCTCTCTCGCTCTCGTATTTTCTGACTCTCGCTCTCATTATAATAAATGTACAAGTATTTATATATCTTATCTTCTCTATCTCATATATATAAATACCCCCCCTCTCTCTCTCTCTCTCTCTCTCTCTCTCTATCATGCAGGTTCTCTGTCTCTGTCTATGTCTGTCTCCCTCTATCTGCTCGTACCTCTGCCTATCTTTCTCTATCTTTTCTCTATTTCCCGCTCCTTTATCTCTCTTTGTGTCTCCCTCTTTCTCTCACCTTCTCTCTCTCTCTCTCTCTCTCTCGCTGTTATTTCCCTTTGCCTTTCTCTATCAAAATCTCTTTCTTCGGCTTATATAATAACTCATTGATAAACTGTTTGAAATGTATTACACATTTTATAATGGGACACATATGGAATTTTATTTAATTTTTCATTAGCATGTACCATTAAAAAAAAATCAAATTGTAATACTTTTTATAAGTTATAACTAAATATAAACTATAGGTACACTCTGCTGTGGATAATGTACGATATAATTTGTATCGACTACAAAATAAACAAGTACTTATCATTGTATTAAAAATTATACGAGTCAAAGTACATAAGCAATTTTGTTTGAAACTTTCTTTAGAATATTTACAAGATTTAAACACTTTGAGAAATTGAACGTATATTGTCTTTCTTTTCTAATATTTTTCTTTTGAGAACGGCCCCCACCAGTTTTAACACAACAAAATAGGGTTCTGAAAAGATCAGCATTAAAGCCAATAAAAAAAATACCTAATTTGTACAACATGTCGTATAACTTTTTTCTATCGGCTGTTTCTGTCTTATTCCGGTGGTATAGTATTCAGAAAATGCCCCCATTATGTGTAAATACGAGGAAAAATAACACGAGAAATTCTTCGTCAGGCTCATTTACACCATCGCGATATTTGTAACATCGCAACATTATTTAGTTTTGTTTACCATAGTCTGAAGGGGCTTACCATGTAAATAGACATAAAGTAACTAAAATATTAAAGCAACAATTAATAGCGCATCTACATTCCAACTTACTAAAATATAATAAATAGGTTATTTTCATTTTCTGTACAAGTTTCGTAATACTTTTCCTAGGTTGATAAGGCATGCGATATTTATATTTGCACTGCTACGATGTCCTAACTGTGCTATGACAGTCATAATTCCTATATAATGCTCTGCGACATTTTGGCATGGTTTTCATAACACATAAAATCAAAGTCTAGATGATAATAATAATAGGCATTAATATATCGCCGTCTATCTACAAAATTCTATTCCGAGGCGCACAAGAAAAATAGAACAAATGAGAGAGTTTGGATGAGTTTAGATCGTTTTTTTTTTAAATACCTTATTTTCTAGCCGTATTATGAAAGCATATTTTATGTCAGTGTAAAATATGTTATATGTAATTGTTATTAATGTTTTCCCGCTTCCCTGATATATTTCTTTGTATTGTAGATCTCACAGGCTGTTTGTCTAAATGGGGTGAGTCCCTTTATACCCTCTTCTGCCTTGTATTTCGAATAGATAACGGGGGACTGATAAATGATAACGGGAGCACATATACACAAATCATATTAAGAGTTAGCTATATTGTCAATGAACTGAATACAGCTAGCACGACCCTTCTGGGTCTCTGCATGTTGACGTTGCCAATTTGATGTAAGATTAGGCCTTGAACACCTGGTTTGGGATACCACGAGGAGGCCCATCATAGTCCACATAGTAAGGTCTCTGTAAAGATGCGGGAAAAGAAAATGAAAAAGAAGTGGTTACTAGATATTTTACGAAATTAAAACAAAAGAATAAGGCTTATTGCAAATTGCTGGATTACTGTGGTATAATAGTGAAGACTCTCATACGAAATGTTCTGGGTTCAATCCTGACCCTGCTTTATATACATCCTTGGTTAAGGTGTTTCGCCCATATAACGATGAAGTGTATTGCACTTTAAGTCACCATAAAGACCCGCTGTACAACAATGTTGCTAGGTAAGAAAAATACTATGGCTTGTCCTACATAGCAACATATAATATATGCAAATCGCATTCTGACTATTAAAATAGAGTTATATATTTGTAACTTGTGAAGGAAATAATTTATAACATTAAGATTCACGCGTTGAAATTGATTACACAATGAAAATGGATCTGTTGTCCTTTGATTTCTCGAAAATCTATTCGATATTGTCTTAAATCCCTTCTGCACTAGTTTGACCAAGGGGATTAGACCTCCCTGCGTGGTCACTGGCAGATGGTTATCTCATCAACTCAGCTCTCAATTAACATAAGAAAAGGGGGATTATGGGGGACCAATAGGCACCGGTTAGGCATTGTTTTCTATATAGAACTAGGGCGCAAGTAGCTACAAGTAGTGCAGTGAGGCTTTAAAATACACTTATCTGTATTAAAAAAAAATGTTACGTTTAGATTAACGCATACAAATTTGATTACATAATGAAAGTTGACCTTTTGTTGCCTATGATTTCTCGAAAGTCAGTTCGATTGTGTCTTAACCCGTTGACTCCTGACCTCATTCATTACCATAGGCTTAATACATACGCCACCAGGTTCCAATAGGCAATGGGTTATTTACCTGTTGATGCGGAGGGGGTGTGAAGCAGAATTGGCAGCAGTCAGCACATAGAGCAAAGAAGGAGAAGATACAGATGAAGCTGGCGGCGAGGATGATGGCGGAGGAAGGGACGACCAATGCATTGATAACCGTGCTCACCGACCACGAGAAGAGACCGATGATGGTGGCGGAGACGAAAAAAGCAATCAGGTTGGCGAGGAGCGTACCGAAGTTGAGCTGCGAGAAGAGAATTTGTAATCGTTTTCTGTTTTTGCTTTGATTTGACTGTTTTTTTTTTCACTAATGGATTTAAGGGTACTATGACGCATTATGGCTCAAGGCATGGCCACACATTTTTTTTTTCTGTTGCGGACCAGGAAGAATGCACTGAATTATTGATAATTTATTGCATTTTCTTTGTATATTTGTATTTGTGGGGGTGCCCCCTACCCTAGCTCCCGCTGCGTACAGTCACGATTCAATGGCAAAGAAATTGCCTCGTAACTAGCGCTTAGAGACTTCGGTGGTAAGCGCTTCATAAGTAACGTTTTTATTATTATTATTTTTAGCTGTAAGGCCCCATGAAAAAAAAAGCCAGTGTCGATTTGCTATATTAGTGCTCATTTGTGAGGCATTGATCCTCATAACTGTTAGTTATGACTTAGTAGTTTATAAGCATAGTAGCATATACATGTTTTAGCAGTCAGGCAAAACAAACACTCGCAAATTATTATACAATAAAATCTGAGAATGTATACTATTATCTAGATCTATTAGTAATAAAACATTGTCAAAATCATTCCATAAATTAGGGTAAAACCACATATTCCATTTTTATGACCAACAGTGCAGTATGACCCATTGAGGGCCAAGTACCCCTCTACCCCCCCCCCCCCCCTAACACACACACACTGACCTCTCTCTTCCCCCTCCTCCCCTTTACATGATCAAAGCCTAAAAACTGTTGGTATACTTACGGGTAACATGTGGTATTCTTGTGTTGACCTCTTTTTCGAAGGTGACTCCAGTGCATCTATAATGTTACCAGCACCGCACATCAATATCTATCAGACAGAAAAATTACAACAATTAGATGTGTTTATGCCAAATAAGTAATCTCCCCGTGTAACATTGTATATATATATATATATCTTTTTTTCAATGGGAATGTGGGGTTAACAAAAAGGGCGATTAGCCTTATGAACGTCAACCCCCTAAAAAGTATACACTGTATTGTTGAGAGAAAAGAAAGGAAAAGAAAAGCAGAGAAAACCTGAACCCCAATACAAAAGGAAAAATGGAAAGGAAAAGGGAAGGGGAGGGGAAATTTATTAAAAAATGCATTTACTGATCGTTACGTCATTTAATTTTGAGATTGAATATAATGATAAAAGACGGGATTTAAACATTATATCACGGAATCCCAAAACCTCAATCCATGGGTTTAAGAGTCAAGTGAATAAATCACTTGTTTTTCTTGTTGATTAGTGTGTTATGGCAATCAGTCAAATTTGACTTTTATCAACAACAATTGAAGAAAAAAAAAATGTTACATGTGTTATAATACAAGTGACTTCTTTCTTGTTTTGGGGTATTTTTTTAAAAAACTATAAATAATTATATATTTTGTTTTAAAGATAAAATAGGAGCATGCCAGGTTACCGAGTCCTATCGGTTCTAAATTGGCACTGCCATGACAAACCTGCTCGTGTTTTGTAATATACCACGACACCTGATAATATGAAGTATTGATGTGTATCAATACAGTGGAGTTTTGGAATGATCATAATGAAAATAAAATTGACTCCATCTTGACAAGGATGCACTGCACACAGAAATTAGTAAATGAGACTATACACAAATTTTCACTCAAATTTGTTCATTTATCTTTTGTCATATTTTTAAAATAATGGCGTCATAAGAGTAAACTTTTCCAGGGGTAATTTCTATCACGATATTTTGCCAACACGAGGCATATGAGAAAGCTCATGAATATTTGATTCCCCAGCTAGAACTGAACTTTCTCTTTCATTCATAACACTCACAATGATTCCTCCCCACAGTGGGGAACCAACAGCGTTGTTAATGACGGTGGCGAGGAACGATATGTAAGACGCCATAATGAGCATGGCGAGAGTGAGCAATATCTGAACGGCCCCGGTGAAGCCGATGAATCGTCTGCGAAATCCCATCGTTGGTGGCGTCTTGTATTTTCAGGAAAGAATCTGAGGATGACGGATAGATAAAAAGATACATCACGTTAATTAAACAACATATTAGTCCCCACAAATATAGCCATTATACATGAGGGTTATGGACCCCCCCCCCCCCGTTCAGTCAACTGTTATGATTATGTTTTTATTTTTTTCAAGTCAATATATTTACATGTTACAAAAATTATGTTACTTTGTCATTATTTTGAGGGATCCACATTTTACAAGCTCTGCTTTTTAGTGGACCCCTCCATTTCCACAGGTTTATCTTAAAACAATTTTTTTTTTAAACTATTATACTGGACATTTATGGATACTTTCTATTTTATAACATTAAACTGTATTATAATCTTGAATACTGAATTGTATCTCTGGTTTCTTGTCAAAATTACTGTTCTGTTGGAAATGAAATATAAAACTGAAACTGAAACTGAAACTGAAACTGAAATAACTGTAATACGTTTCTGTTGTCCGATCATGGTACGGCGGCAATTGTCTGAAAGAGTTTAATTTCCTCCAAGATATAGAGTTAGAAGTTGGGCTGTAATAGACCTGGGGGTGTTTCACAAAGATTCTAAGTCAAAATTAACACTAAGTTAGACCAAACATCATGGAGAGCCATTTTTAACTTTAAAATAAAATATATTCCAAAGCAAAAATTCAAGTATTTTAGACTTTTATAAATTCCACATCAAGAACATGACATCTCCTTCATGATAGAAAATCTGAATGATTTGAATCAACATTTTATTCCTTTTAAAATAACTGTTATAACAATATTTTCAAAGATTCTAACGGCTTTCCATAATAATTGTTAAGTCCAACTTAGAGATGAGTTTAACTTAGGATCTTTGTGAAACACCCCCCCTGTTTACTATCTTTATGCACATTATTGGAACAAAATTTTCTTTTTACATCTAATAGGCGTATTAGGGATTTAACCGAGATGGCAGTAATTAATGTATGCATTCTCGAGGTAAAGCAATTCCTGAGATAAACATTACTGTTGAAATATGTAAACACATTCATATTATCTTACTATGGAGATATATCATGAGTCAAGGTTCGTTGGTCTAGTGGCATGATTCTCGCTTAGGGTGCGAGAGGTCCCGGGTTCGACTCCCGGACGAGCCCCACGTAATTCTTTTTGCATAAATAGTAAATTGTTACTGATTTGGTTTAAAAACCCAATCAAAAAACAACAACAACATATGGTAATAAATGTACAATTATCTCCATCAGGTTAAAAGAAAACTCTAAAATATCTCCGCACGATAGTATTGACTGGCCTCCCATTGTCATGTCGTATTATTCCTTCCCTTTCTAAAAAAATTACGATATTCTTAATAACGAAAAGGTCACGGCTTTCAGACGACAAAAGATGAACAAACCACTTGAGCAAATGCAAACTCAATTCAAGCAGCATTCCTACCTATTATTGACTTTGCAATGATTATTGTTTGTTCGGTAACTTTTGAGGGCCACTCCTAGAATGCTAACGCTGCTCCATTCGAAGAGATGCTTTCTGTATGTCCATACATTGAAACCAATACTTCGGGAGTAGTATTTGGGATAACCTAGTATGCAATTCTTTGTCCTCCCGAATAAAATTACAAGTCCACTCCACAAATGACTTACTTTCAATAGAAGAAGAAAAATCAGACAAACCAATCAAAAAAAAATTGAGCAAAATCGGATAATTTATAAGAAAGTAATGATTTTTTGAAAAAAAGTACGTAAAACTAAGGAACAATGAAAATCACTAAACAAATTGCCAATTTGGTTATCAGTTTGTGCTTCTATTGAAAGTAAGTTATTTTTGGAGTGGACTTGTCCTTTAAGAGAATTCCAATTTCTGCATTCAATCAAGAAAATGATCAAGTTATACTCATTACTTTCTTAACAATAGTTTGTTATCGTTCGCCAGATGTTTGAATGATTACATTTATGTGCATAACGCCTGTCTTTTTAATAATGGTATTTTAGTTTGTTATCAATTTAAAATTCTTCAATTTGTCAAGCCTCATAAGCCTCTTTATTAATGTCCATGTTGACCTTCCTGGTTGTATGAATTTATGGAATGTACCAATTATCGTATTGCTTGAAATTTTGTGTACATTTCGTAATGTTTTTTTGTAACTGAAGAAAGAAAGATGGATTGGTTGAATACGGATCTTTGTTGATTACTTTTAGATGTAACCTTCAATAAGTCACATTCTAAAGAAACATAAATTAGGACAAATCAAAATTTCACATTCTTAGAAAATTAGAAAAACTTGGTAAGGGTATGAATAATTTAGTTGTTAATTTATTGTACATGTATTTTTGACTTTTTTGCAATTTATTGGAGAATGAATAAAGACTAAACTGAATTGAACTGGACTAAAATTCACTCGAGAAATCGTGGAAACTACTCTTGAAGGATTTATTTAGTCACTTGTTTGGAGCAGATTCAACCCCCAAGAGAGTGATCAATTAAAGATGACTCCTACAAAGAGTGGATTTCAATTCCTCTGCCGAGTACGGAGTCAAGACAGTTCGCCAAATAATAGGTTTTTCAAAGTCTTCGTCTCTATGATTCCACTGTTTATTCATTACCTCCTTTATTCTAAACACTAAATAAATCGATGAAATTGATATCAATTTCGGAGGGGTGTCTTTAGTTGTAGATTTCCAAGAATTTGCCTACATACAAGGACAATATATTGTGCAAAGGAAACCAGATTTATATCTCTGTTCACTGAAAAGTTATAGCAACCCAAAGTTACTGACTTCTACAAAAACGAAATTTTTGCCCACATGTGTATGCATATAGTAACGGTTATTAGTGCATATAGGACGTGTTTTGTATGTTTAAGTTTTATAGAAAACTTTAGACTAAAACCTCTTATCACAATGAGTCTGGTGTCATATGATGGATAATCAATATACATTCAAGCTAATATCGATTTCATTGAGTTATGAAGTGTATAAAACATTATTTTTTAGCCGAAAATGTGGGATTCCCCCTAATTTTAGCCAATTTGTTGGTATAGTTACTGGACGATAGTGATTGGACATTTAGTAGTGCAGACAGTTCAAGGGATAAGAAGTGTTGAGTACAATTGGTAAATAATTCTATACTCTGTGATGTTTCAGTAAATGCGGGCATTGGCAGTTGCCCCAAGAAAACAAAAAAATTGTATAAACATGTAGATGATTTAATTTTCTTTCATAAGACACCAAACTAATAGTGGTTTGAGGTTTTCAAAAAATATTATTTACAAAATACTACTTTTCATCAAAAGGGCCGCTTTTTTGGACCACTCCTACGATCTCGGAGTGACCGCAACAATTATAAAAAGCACCTCTGAAATATTGTGAATTATGAAAAAATCTTTCAATTCCAATTCAATTCGATTGTTTTATCTTTTCCAAATCATCAAAAGTTTTACATCAAATACAATTACAAGTGCAAATCAGGTACAGACAGTAACATAATAGATAAGGGAAAAGGGGAAACTAAACAAAGCAGAAGCTTGTGGGTTGAAAAGTTCCCTCAGTACATTATTATAACTAAACTGTGTACATGAATGAAAAGTAAGACAAGCATTCTAAGGTTACACATTGTACAACACTGATAAATCACCACACACATCCACGTATAAAACCAATCACACAGGGAGGAGGGGAGTGTATAATTCGGGGACCAGTCAGTTGTGACTGGTGCAAGTCAGTCCCCTACTCATATATATATATATATATATATATATATACACGTAAGCAGGTATAAATTGACTGAAGAATCAAACACATATAGGATCATCAAAGTTATCAAAGTCATCAAAAATAGCATTGTTTCGAATTAACAAGGTGTGCTTAGTTTGTGTGGGAGTAGTGGGCAACTAAAAAAGCATGATATTAAACTTTGGCCCTCTGCTTATTTCCACTCGGTTTGATTTCATTTTCCTGACTCTTTTGAGATAAATTGTATGGCATATGCATGTATTTTTTAATCTGCCACCAGTTCAATTCATGATTGCATTATAATAAAACTTTAAATAAAGCGACTGAATATCAATGTACATGACATCAACTTGAACACATGGGGAAAACAGATTTCAAACATATCTAAACACAGAAAACAACTTTTGAAATACTTACAAAGAATAAGTTGGTATGCTCCAGCAGCGTGAGATGTTCAGTGCATACGGCGTCACAGAGAAGAAGGATATGATCAACTCGAGGAAGTACGAATTCATACTGGATATTAAATATTCATAAGTTGCCAGTTTGACGATGACAGTATTTTCAGAGATGTACTTTTCATCAAGAATAAAAACTACAAGTAGTCAGACATTGTAGCATACTTGCGTCATTAAATTGACTGCCGAATCACACATAGGATTATCAAAGTTTGACCCCAAAAGGCATAGTTAAGGATTTTTTGCGAAGTACTTTTTCATAAATCGCTATTATGAATGGTTATCAAATTGGCAACCTCGTACGTCAAAGAATGACGAAACGGTGACATTGTCAATTGATGCGACCTCAAATGAAATATTACAATGCAAACTTCCTAATGTAAATACAACTTGTGGGACTGTAAGTTGCTGCCGATGCTAAAAATAGATCTGCAGCATGCCCGCCCAAAAGTTAAACACTATTGAAGTACAAACTCCATGACGTATCGTACATTGTATAACTTCTATTCAATATTCAATGACGCTTTTTATATGTCACTCCTCTCGCTTTTGGTTATCGTTTATAGAGAAGGTTAAGGCGTGGTAAAAGTGAAAAATAATTTACACGCTTTCTTTTTTCTTTTTTTTAAAATCTCGATGCATGTGGAAGAGTACGTATAAAAATCTCAAATGAAATTAAAACATCTTGTCCATGTTATCATTACAACGTTATCATCAATATATTGATTGCATTCAAGGTTTCTTCACTTTGTGATTTCTGAGGTAAGATTCATTTGCCAATTTCTTTGAGTTCGGGAACATCACCTTGTTTAACCAATATTGAAACTTAGCTTTAATCTTTTATCTGTTATTGTACTTTATCTGTGTAAAAATCTAATCTATATTTCACCTGCGTGTCAATTGTGCAATTAACCTGTAAACTTTTAATTATCAAATTTCTATTTCATTCAAAACAAATGCCAATTTGTTATTATCAATGAGACTTGTAAATCATATTTAAATATACACAATATATTCTTAGTTCTCTTTACCTTTCTACGTGTTGTCAATTTAATATTATACCATGTACTTTTTACTTTGTAAATTGAACAATTTCAGCTATCAGCTGCATGCTCGATGATTTTCATCTCATTAAACCAATACAATACGATACAATAAGTCGAAAGCTAGAAATTGTAGAAATATTTGGACCAGATTTCGATGCCAAGTGGATGTAGAGCCCCACATACTCAAATCTGTGTGCAGTGCGCTTATCAACTTTATACGACTTCAAGCATGTATAACTATAGTCATTTTAATATCATTCTAATGATTCTAACTTTCCCAAATTATAGATAGTTTCATTCTCTATGCAATCGCACGATCAGGGCACTGTTTCATAAAACGTGATATAGATACAAATTTCAAAATTTAATGACAAATCTGCTCTAAGCCAATCAAATGCTGTTATTTCAGTATCTTATAATAACTATTGTAACTTGCCATCGATAACTAGTTTTATGAAACAGGGCCAATGACTCACATTTCTCTTTAAATCGAGGGGCGTGGTGAATTGGGTTCGTAAATTATTTTACTCCCGCGGTCAAGGTTGTTTAATGAAGTGCATGAGATAGTATTTAGTTGACGAAACCAATTCGAAATGTCATATTTTTAAGGGGTCATCCCAATAGACCGAAAGACCGGGAGACCGATTATGACGCACGGTTAACTTGGCAAACAAAACAAGATGTGACAGAGAAGATACACTTGGTAACATAGAAAAGAAGAAAGTTCGAAAGGTAAACGAGCCCGACGACCCAGGAGACTGAAACGGTTTTATTGACGATAGGTTCACCGACAAAATAAAGACAATACATAAAACACAAAGAACAGAAGAAAGTTCAAAATGGTGAACGAGACCTACAGCCTATGAGACTAACGCCCATGAGACCGATTAAGGCATAATAAGGGAAGATAGACGAAATAATATTTGTCTAGACTATTGTCTGACAATTACCTTCCTACTCTAACATCACCGGAAAGCTACCCCTACAGATAATAATCCCCGGAGAACTAATATCAATAATTTTGTTTACCAGGGGATGCCTTATCAGCTTCAATGCTGTTCTTCCCAAGGACCTTGCAAGTGGTATTACCCCCCCCCCCCAGCAAAAGCCAGTTAAAATGTTGCAAAGGTTCCACGTCTGATTTTAAAAAGGCCTTTCCTGTATCCCCCCCCCCTAAAAAAAAAGAGATGGATGATAACGAATGGAGCTTGTACCGATGTGTCTTAGGTCAAATGGGTTGACGTACATGTACCAATAGGATGCATGTCATTTGCACGACGGAGAACGTGGACTGCCCTTTTAAGGCAATGTGACGTCATTTTAAGGCACTGGCCGTGACGTCACATTGCCTTAAAAGGGCAGTCCACGTTCTCCGTCGTGCAAATCTAAAAGTCCCTATTGTCATTTTAGTGAACCCTAAAGAAGATGTCAGAAGTCTGTCGGTCTTGTGTCGGTCTCATAGGCCTTCTGACAACTATTCAGCAGATTAGCTATATAGTACAACACTGTCGGTGTCATGTTGTGCTCTCTAGCCGTGTTTTAATAGACCAGTTCGTAGATACAATCTGAGCATGCGCAGATCAAGGTTACTTGAACCAAAGTGTAAAACCCACTGAGACTAATACTAGGTACATGCTCAAGAAAGTTATGTAATAATTATTCATGCATGCACCTGTGATACATTCTATTGAACACAGGTGGAAGTAATACTTTTAAGGGGGCACAAAAAAATCACCTCCATGACTTTAGCTGTGATTATTCCAAAAGGCACAACGTAGGATTTATCTATGTTTAAAAGAACTGTGGCTTTTTGGGGTCATCTGAACCACCATGTGCTAACTACGAACTGGTCTATTATGTCATTGCGCGCGGGAGTACAGAAACGTCTCATGTGTGTTTTCTCTTTCAAAGCACTGTCTGAAACTTTGTATCACTATCTCTATCTTGGGAATATTCCTCACAAGGTAGTGTTTGTCTACTCACATCGGTCGTTAAGACCAACAATAACGAACCAGGGGGGTGTTTCACAAAGATCCTAAGTTGAACTTATCTCTGAATTGAACTCAAAATTTATGGAAAGCCATTATCATCTATGAAAGTATTTTGTAAAAGTTATTTTAAAAGGCATAAAATGTTGATTCGAATCATTCATATTTTCTATTATCAAGGAGATTTCATGTTCTTGATGTGGAATTTATAAAAAGTCTAAAATGCTTGAATTTTCGCTTTTGAATATATTTTATTTTAAGGCTACCAATGGCTCTCCATAATATCTAAATCCAACTTTAGAGTTAAGTTCGACTTGGGATCTTTGTGAAACACCCCCAGGTATTAATGTGCCGTGCGAACTCCCAATGCAGGAATAACAGGACCGGGATATAGTCACCAGAGGTTCAACGAAATCAAGGCTCGGTGAACACCAACAAAGGATAGGTGTAGCCCCAAATGAGAGATACAAAAGAAGGAATCTCTCTCTTTTGAAAAGAAATTAAATATGGAATTTATGAATCATAATAGATGGTGTACACTAGCCCACCACTTGTGAAAGAGAGGACATTTTGTCAGAACGAATGCATCTGTGTACTAATTGATGAATGTGTATACAGCGCTCTGGGTCCTCTAATAGTTGGTGGTTTCGTCCAGGTTGCTACACGGTAGGTATGATCTCCGTTCCGTTATCCCGTGATGAATTGCTCCAAATATTTTCCATTCATCGGCCTACTATTGATTTGATTTAAGACAAGAAATTGCGGTACGGAGTTAGAAGAATAGCTTACAAATTTCAGCTTCCGTTTGAATTATGTAGGCCGATAGACATTTGTTATGAATTATAAACTTTATTTCGTTTTGGGCGTTATAAACCTTTAGATGAAATGACCCTTCAGAATAAATCAACAAATTTTCAAATTGTTGAACCCTCTCACATTTTCAAAAATACGAACCTTCGAATTCATGAGTTTTCGTAAAAATGAACTTCCGCAAATAACGACGTGTTGCATTAGGCCTATACAAATGGATCACTTTTACAATTTACTGGCATCAAATCCCAAACACACACACGAACACACACACACACACACACGAACACACACACCCACACACATCAATTCAATACTGGACAGACTAGAGAAAAGGAAAAGTTTAGATAACATGGAACCAGACATCATTTATTCGTTGATTTTATTTATTCTATTCGAATAGTTCTTTTAATTCTTCAAATACCTGTAAAATGACAACATCCAAAATGACTACGTGTTGCATGCTGAATCTATAATATGATTATATTGATAATTCTATGTCAAAATTAATTTCATGTAGGCCTACTTAGTAAGCGACTATTGCAAAGCGGAAGTGATCCGAAAACTCCCTCGGGGGCTGATTTGGTTCAACAGGCACACCAGATTTATACTGACATATGAAAACCCGGTTATTTTACCGGACACCTCCAGGCGAGGGCCTGCCTAAACACAGGAGAATGACATTAAAACTAGAAGATGGTGGGATGTTTCTTGGTGAAAGTTAAGATACATAGGTGGAACCGTTATATGATTTAATTTTTTTGTCTTAGGGTCCGCTTTATAAGAAGGGACCCGAGACTCAATGTTTCCAATGACGTTTACTTTTCTATTCCAGAAATCCAAAGTAATTTATACATATGAGAGGATCTCAGTTTACGCGATACGTTTTCATTCATAATTCTTCTGTGATTATAAGCTGATGCCTATATTGTAGCTTTATTCGTTTCATACCAGTTTTCATGATTGATTTTGACAGTATGGTTTATTCCTGATAAAGATATTTTATACATTTCAGAACTTTATTGATTAATCTCAATGACTCTCTAGATTGATAAATACAGTTTTGAGAAAATATCATCTACCAAGAATAGATCATAGTGCCACTGTCATTACATGGACAGATGTAAACAAAATATATAAATATATATATTCAAACTTTTAGAGCAACAATGTATTCAAACTCCCAAGGTTTGATTGAAAAATAACAAAAACAAACCATATCCAATGCAAGAACAAACAAAAAAAGGCCTCATGCTAACCGTTCCGATTTACGAAGGCTCCCACTGTGGACACACCCATTTTCAACTCGCCCCGCACTGCCACCCACAATCTACGCTTCCCACGGAAAAACCTGGCCTTGCTATTACGTCTGTAAAGACAGCGCATGCATGCACACGTACTGAGTCAGTACGCCATTTGGTTAAAGTACAAACTGCGGAACGCTGTGTAGTGTCGGTCTATCCCCAACGCCACTTTTAGTTACAGATCTGCGCTAGACATATTTCGGTAAGTTGACTTTCTTTCAAGATTCAAGATTTATTTATTTCTTTCCACGTGCATGAAAACAATACATTCATGAAAAGTGACAACAAGTTCATCGTCAACAACAATTAATTCATGAACAATAACAAGCAAGTTATAAAGACATTGAAAACGTGGAAAAGAGGTGGTCTGTAAAAAAAAGCATTAGAGTGTTCATATTCGTTAGTAAAATAAACGTGAACTTTCTGGTGTGGTGTCATTATCGATTTAATCTCTATGACAATTTAAGTATGGATGTGTTGGGAGTTGGGACCATTTCAATTGTACGGATAAATCATTGATAGTTGTATAATGCTTGATATTGACTTCCTCCTGTTTTATGGTATTCGTATGCAGTCATTTTTGTTCATTTCTTGGTAAATCAAAACATGCGTTGAACGCAATATATATGTACTGCCTACTTGTATATGGATGCAGTATCCATGACCGCATATTGGCACCATCCATACGAATAACAGTGAGAAAGTGAAATATTGGTTAATAACACATCGTGAATATGCATGTTTCTATTAGTGTAGATGGAAACGGAGAACGTTACTAGTGCTTTAATACAGAACAGTATAAAGCAATGTGAATATTGTAGTAGAAGAAATAGAAGTATTAATAGCAAAAGTGGTAGAATTGATAGTACAGTATGTAGTAGTAGAAATAGAAGATGTGGTAGTACTAGGAGTAGCAGTTGTAGTAGTAGTAGTTGTAGTAGTAGTAGTATGTAGTAGTAGTAGTAGTAGTAGTAGTAGTAGTAGTAGTAGTAGTAGTAGTAGAAGTAGTGGTAGTAGTTGTAGAAGCAGAAAAAGTAGTTGTAGTAGTAGTAGTTGTAATAGTAAAAACAGTAGAAGTAGTAGTAGTAGTAGTAGTAGTAGTAGTAGAAATAGTAGAAGTAGTATTAGTAGAAGTAGTGATAGTAGTAGTAGTAGTAGTAGTAGTAGTAGTAGTTGTAGTAGTAGTAGTAGTAGTAGTAGTGGTGGTGGTAGTAGTAGTAATAGTTGTAGTGATGGTAGAAGTAATAGGAGTAATAGTAACAGTAAAAGTAGTAGAAGTAATAATAATAGTAGAAGTAGTAGTAGTAGTAGTAGTAGGAGTAGTAGTAGTAGTTTGAGTAGTAGTAGTAATATAAGTAGTAATAGTACTTATAGCAGTAGGAAAAGCAGTTGCAGTAGTAAATAGCAGTCGTGGACGTATGGAGTAGAAATCGTGGTCGTCGTAGCAGAAATAGAGTTTATTGGATAACTTGCTTAAAGGCTTAATTTATCTGCCAGCTAGAAATGCTATCATGGCCACATGCATAAGTTGTGAAGTAATACTATCTTTAAGTATATTACTTACTTTTAATACCCACGAGTTCTAAAGAAGTATTTTTTTTTATAAATTTGTTTATATACTCAGTCTATATAATTTAACCCTATTTCTACAGCACCCCCAGCCATACTCTGGCCATGTAACGTTCATGTTCTATGGCTGGGGGTGCTGTAGAAATAGGGTTAAACATGTATACACCATCAAGGGGGTAGATGCGAGATTCATTTGATACCGTTTGTATAAAAGGAATTCAGAAAAATTAACTCTTTGTGCGCAATACCTGTGAAGTGGGCATTTTGCATGCCATAATAGTGACTGAACTTCAAAGAGAAAAAAAAGATTGGAATTCCTCAACTAAAACCACAATTATGATCAGAAACAACTATATGACATCATAATGAATCAAATTCCATACATTCCTCGCTCGGTCATATTTGAAAGAAATATGACCGAGCGAGGAATGTATGGAATTTGATTCATTATGATGTCATATAGTTGTTTCTATTCACACTTCGACATGGTTTGTAAACATGTTTTATTCAAATTATTTTATCCCCGTTTTTCTTCTCTTCCCTGTTCCACTATTAAGGCCCGGGTGTATATCCAAAGATATTTCGTTGTTTTTTCGGGACAAATTAAAAAAAAAGGTTTTCATCTGAATCCATCGATTATTCTCTTTCCTTTTCGAATTTTACTTTGATTCGTTGTGATTTAGATTTAAAGAGAAGGTCGAGTTCGGGAAGAGGTGAAAACAGTTTGTGAGCGTTATCATCGTATTATGCATGTGTGAAAGAACATGGGATAACAAAAAAAAGTTCCCTGAAAATCATGGCGCTACAAATGCCTTCATATTCTAAATATGTCATGTAACATCGTAAAAATCGGGACGGATTTTTACGCCACGTGTTTGTGTAGTCCCATATACATCTGTCTGTGTACAATGCTTGTAACTATACCAAGACTTATTTCTTATCATTTTGATGATTCCAGAACCTTGCAGTACACACCGATACTTTTATGCTAGATGATCAACCTTTTCTGATCAATTCCACAACGTTTCTTTCACAATGCAATAGCATGACCAAAACTCAACTTTAACTTTAAATTGTTTGATTCATTGCGGTTTGCTTTATTTCTTTTAGCACCAAAACATATATAATATTGGATACTATACGAATACAACTATATTTGTCTCGTTTCAAATACTTTCCGAATAAATATAATTAATACATTATGTGTGAAACATTTTTGAAAAGAATGTTAAACGAATATGGACAGTTAACCCATCATATCCTACAAGGAATATCACATGGATTATTTTTTACTTTCAATATGAAAATATGAATAAAAGAAAAGAAAAGGAAACGTGGGAAAGAGGGAGACATTGAATTATCATCTCTTTCCATAAGAGTTAACTTCACAATTAATATACAGATTCTGTTCCAGGAATTGAATCTAGAACATTCTCAGGTGGAACAGTATTGAATAATATTCAAATTCCGTGGCAAATTTTGTCCTCGTATATATGTGAAAATGAAGTAACGAAACCCTGTTAAGCAGGGTATGAATTCTTACAACGTGAATTCGGGTCTCAATGAGGTGTTAGAGAATGTGTAAGGTCAAGGTTAATTTTAGTTATAGGGTCTTAATTAAATTTTAGGTAAGGTAATGTATAGGGTATTGATTGGGTTTTAGGTATTAAAGGTGTAAGGTTAGGGTTAAGGTTTAGGGTCTTAATTGAGTTTTAGGTAAGGTGTTAGGTTAAGGTTAATTTTAGGTAAAGGGTCTTAATTGAGTTTTAGGTAAGGTGTTAGGTTAGGGTTAAGTTTATGTATATGGTCTTAATTGGGTTTAAGGTACGGTGTTAGATCAGGGTTAGGGTAAGGTATAAGGTCTTGATTGGGTTTAAGGTACTGTGTTAGGTTAGGGTTAGGGTTAAGGTATAGGGTCTTAATTGGGTTAAAGGTAAGGTGTTAGGTAAGGGTTATGTTTATGTATAAGGTCTTAATTGGGTGTTACGTGAGGTGCTAGGTTAGAGTTAAGTTGATATATAGGGTCTCAATGGGGTTTTTAGGTGTTAAATATTAAGCTACGGCTATTAGGCTATTAGTAGCGCCTGTGTCTTACAACCTGTAATATATTATGGCAGTTCGCTTTATTTCAAACCGTCCACGCCCCATTAGTGTATTATGACGTACTATTGTACAGCATAGTTTTCAGTACACGTATAATTGTGATCTTAGGCGTTCACCCGTGAATGACACAGGTAAAACTTAAATAAACAAAAACTCGAACTTGTAATTATTTGTAGGCGTAGCCGTTTCGACGTATTTCTGTGAGCATGCATGACCTGTACGGACACAACGAATGGGCAGTTTGGAATTGAAAGAAAAAAATATATATCTCTGTTTGTGCATCCTCTCCCTCGTCGTTATCTCACACATGTTTTACTTTCTCTCTTTCCCCCCCCCCCCATCATTAAGTAAGTTCCATATTGTTATATTGCCCCTATTTCTTCCATGGCATGTCTGTCCCTTTAAACCTTTTTCCTGATTATTTATTTCAATCTCTCTGTCTTCACTCCAACTCTCACTTACCCCCTCCTCTCTCTCTCTCTCTCTCTCTCTCTCAGTCTATCGATTCATATTTCTGTTCATCAGACTATCTTCCTCCTACCTCTGTGCATTTCTTTTACTAAATTCTTTCTCTTATTCGTTCTCTCTAACACACACACACACACACACACACAAAATTAAATATTGTAGTCCCATATCTTTCCCCTCTCTCATTCTAGTTCTTTCTATCCACCCCAACGCCTCTCTCTCTCTCCCTCTCTCTGTCACACACACACACACACACACATAATTTAATCTTGTAATCCCCTATTTTTCCCTCTCTCACTCTTTCTATATATCTATCCACCCCACACCTCTCTCACTCTCTCTCTCTCTCTCCCTCTCCCTCTTCCTCTCCCTATCTCTCTCTCTCTCTCTCTTGACGATATATTTCCATTTTCTTATGATATGGTTCAACGCGCGGAGCAAATAGTTTCCTTTTATTATAGGTCCATATTTGGGGCGTACGAACTATTGTACTGTTTCTTGCTATCCCACAAGAGATCGAGACACTCATAGAAAAATCATTGTAGCATATTGACCTTTGAGTTCTGTTATTTGAGTGATCTCTACAACTATATCTCTACGCTAGGTTGTTGTTCATTAGTATGTACATTTGGCGGTGAGAATAGTGGTCGCGGTTAGGTTAGTATACACACAATGCGTGTTGCGAGTGCATATCACTAATACACGAGCTAAAAACATGTATTATTTATTTCATAAGATGGGTCGACAATATGAGTATCAAGTCAAGAAACTGACAATTGTTATCACAGAAATGCACTCCCATGCATATGGTAATAAATTAATGCACACACACGTGATCCATTTCGACGCTTTCCATTGGTTACATTCTTGAACCCATTGTATAATGTACTAAAATGTTTGCACACCATCAGTCACCTCTTGAGTTGAAAAGTATTAACATATTAAATGCTTACCATTTTCAAGATATTGCTAGGACCATCAACCTGTAAAGATGTTGGTCCATTTTTTCTTCTTTGTTTTCATGAATTCCTTAAATTTACCTTACACTTTACAACTGAATATGTCTTTAAAGGTAGTGTATCTCTTTTGCAGCCAACATCGAATTCTGTAGATCTATGCAGGAATCATGAATATGTCACGTATGTCATGTGACTCATGTCTGTATAATTTAAACATTAGTAATGACCTAGTAATGTAAGGGGAACCATTTACTCTCTAGACTTCACTGTCAGACACTGTACAGTGACTGACTGACTTGTTTTACTTTATACAGTAAGCTTGCGGGTGCACCATGTGTGTGAGAGAGAGAGAGAGAGGATTGAGGAGTCCTGAAAAGGACTCTGACTCGGTAATCTTTCTTGGGGGTGTGTAGTCCTGAAAAGGACTGTTTGTTAGCTTTCTTAGCTTATAGTTCTAAGGAGAACTATAGCGCTTGGAGAGGATGAGTGGCTCTATGTTGTTAACAACATAGACAACATTAGCTGTATACATTATCATTTGTACACATCAATGACCCGCTTCTTATAATGATCAAGATTAAACATATCGAGTCTTTACTCAGCGCAAAACGTACGACGGTCTCAAAATCGGACTAATTTCTTGGTTTATTTTTCGCAACGCGTTTTGAAAAATGTTAATGGTCGATATAATTCCACATATTATATAGAGGCAATTACCAGTTCTAATCTTTTAAGTGGAGTTTTTAATTAGTAATATGTTTTTGTTTACGATAGGATTTACATATTTTGCATTTCCAGCCTTTCAATGATGAAATAAAGACTGAAACGTAATGTAATATGTAATGGTTATGCGATAAACTAGTAATGTTGCTGTGCTATTTGTTCGTTATGAGCAAGTCACTCCATTGCAACAGGGTTTAGGCAGATAGAGAGTGAGGGGTATTATCCCCCTACTACTAGTATTACTACTAATACTATTACTAATAATACTAATACTCCTACTACTACTACTACTACTAATACTATTACTAATAATACTAATACTCCTACTACTACTACTACTACTACTACTACTACTACTATCAACATTGTTACCATATTGAATTAGATGTAGTAGTAGTAGTGTTAGTAGTAGAAGTAGTAGTTGCTGTAGTAGTTGTAGTAGTAGTAGTAGTAGTAGTAGTAGTAGTAGTAGTAGTAGTAGTAGTAGTATTGTACACTGTTGCTCATAACGGTGGAATATTTTTTTTTATCCCAATTTATGGAATTATTTTAAAAATAATTTAAAAATACTAGATCTATATCATAGTATACAGTCTCAGATTTTATTGAATAATAATTTGCCAATATGTGTTTTGCGTGACTGTTAAAGCATGTATATTATGCTACTATGTTTATTAACTAGGGGACCTATGCTCTTAAGTCATAAATGACAGTAATGAGGATTAATGCCTCACAAAAGGGCTCTGATATAGCACATCGACACGGTGTTGATCCTGGGGCCTCACAGTTACGAGGCCATTGCTTTGTCACTGAACCATGACTGTACGCAGCGGGGGCTAGGGTAGGGGGCAGTTTCCATAAATTAAAAAAAAACAGAAAATGCAATAAATATTCAATAATTTATTGCATTCTACCCCGGTCCCCAACATAAAAAAATCCTCTGGACGGCCATGCATTATGGCTCAAGGCATGGGACACACAGAAGATTTTTTAATGTTGGGGACCGGGGTAGAATGCAATAAATTATTGAAAATTTATTGCATTTTCTGTTTTTTTTTTTATTTATGGAAACTGCCCCCTACCATAGCCCCCGCTGCGTACAGTCATGGTTCAGTGACAAAGCAATGGCCTCGTAACTGTGAGGCCCCAGGATCAACACCGTGTCGATGTGCTATATTAGTGCCCTTTTGTGAGGCATTAATCCTCATTACTGTCATTTATGACTTAAGGGCATAGGTCCCCTAGTTAATAAACATAGTAGCATAATATACATGCTTTAGCAGTCACGCAAAACACATATTGGCAAATTATTATTCAATAAAATCTGAGACTGTATACTATTATCTAGATCTAGTATTTTTAAATTATTTTTAAAATAATTCCATAAATTGGGATAAAAAAAAAATATTCCACCGTTATGAGCAACAGTGTACGTAGTGGTAGTAGTTGTAGTAGTAGTAGTAGTAGTAGTAGTAGGGTTCGTCACTAATATCAGTCTCTGTTAGATTTAAAAGTAAGACTTTAAGATTTAAAAATAAGACTTTCAAATTTAGAGAGTATCCTTTTTTTGTTTTTCTTTAAATATTTTTTATAGTTTAGTCTACCTTGCTGATACCTCCTCAAAATATATACGATAGACTATCATTAATTCTGCTGCATTACCATATAGCTTACTTAGAGGTTACTGCAGATCAATCACCTGTACTGTATCTAGAGTATAGTTAATTAGTGTAGGAGAACAGTAAAAACAGTGGGGCCATTGAAGGAGCGTTCACGTCGCGGTCCGTCAGATGAAAATCTGCGAATCCTTCAACCACACTACTCAAGTTTCTTTTAGTAACTACCACAACCAACACCATGGCTACCAATGACAATGATGACCAATTTGTTGCTGAGGCCCAGGGTCGAACTCATGGGTCCTTGTCAGGACCGGCCCTGAGTATCATCTCATCCAACATTGAAGGTCTTTCAGGCGCCAAACAAGAACTCTTGGCTGACCTATGCATAACAACCAACTGTGACATTCTCTGCCTCCAGGAGACCCATCGCGGGCCTACACGAGTTCGCCCTCGTATCTCCGGAATGACCCTCATCGCAGAGAGACCACATGACCAATACGGAAGTGCAATCTTTGCCCGTAATGGTCTTGCTGTGGACAAATCTTACCTATCAGACATCAATAACATTGAAGTCCTTTCTATTGACCTAATGGGAATCACCGTAAGCTCCGTGTACAAGCCACCTCAAGAGCCTTTCGACCTGCCCGGCAGAGCTACTGACGGCAGGATGAATGTGGTCATTGGTGATTTCAACAGCCATAGTATTTCCTGGGGATATAGAGAAATGAACGAAGATGGTGAACTCGTTGAGACATGGGCAGATGCTAACCAGCTGTCCCTAATTCATGACGCTAAGCTTCCTGCCTCTTTCAACAGTGCAAGGTGGAGACGTGGCTACAACCCTGACCTGATATTTACATCTACCAGGATTGCTAACCAGTGCGAGAAAGTCATTCTCGACCCAATCCCTCACTCCCAGCACCGACCGATAGGGCTTAAGGTTAATGCAGTCATTACTCCACGAGCAGTACCCTTCCGACGTCGTTTCAACCTGAGGAAGGCAAACTGGGAAAAGTTTGCTAAGGACTTTGACTCCTACATCCAGGACCTACCTGCCACCCCCAAAACTACGACACCTTTGTAGAGTTGATGAAGAAATCGTCAAGGCGTAACATCCCCCGAGGATGTCGCACAAGCTACATTCAAGGCTTGACGGACCACTCCAAGGTGATGTATGAAGACTACATCGAACACTTCCAGATGGACCCCTTTAGTGAGGAGACACTGGAATCTGGAGAAAATCTGACCAAGGAAATTGGTGAATCTAGAAGGAGGAAGTGGCAGGAATTCATTCAATCCACTGACATGACACATAGCAGCAGGAAGGCATGGAAAACGATCCGGATACTGGGCAATGACTATACAAAGGCCCAACCAAGATCTGAAGTCACTGCTGACCAAGTTGCCCATCAACTCCTATTGAATGGTCGGGGAAACCCTGACCATCACCCCAGAAGAGCCAGACTCCCTAAGGTCCCAGACGCTCTAAGCTCTCAAGATGACCAAGGCTTCACTAGACCGTTCACCATGGACGACCTGCTTGCTGCCATCAAAGCAATGAAAAACAACAAAGCTGCTGGACTTGATGACATCCTCTGCGAGCAGATCAAACAGCTTAGACCAGGCGCCCTCAACTGGCTTCTCAAAATGTTCAACGAATGTTTGGGCACCAACAACATCCCAAAGCTCTGGAGGAAATCCAAAGTTATTGCCCTATTGAAGCCTGGTAAAGACGCAGCCAGTCCAAAGAGCTACAGGCCTATCTCCCTACTGTGCCATACATATAAGCTGTTCGAGCGGCTTATCCTTAACCGCATCGCCCCATTCGTGGATGAACATCTCATTCCAGAACAAGCAGGGTTTAGGCCAGGAAAATCATGCACTGGCCAACTCCTAAACCTCACTCAGTTCATCGAGGACGGGTATGAGAGTAAGCTAATCACTGGAGCTGCTTTCGTTGATCTCTCTGCTGCCTACGACACCGTGAACCACAGAATCCTTACCAGGAAGATCTTTGAGCTGACAAAGGACGTGAGACTGACTGGACTCATCCAGACGTTGCTGTCCAATCGGCGATATTTTGTGGTTCTCAATGGGAATCGCAGCAGATGGCGCAGACAGAAAAATGGCCTACCACAAGGAAGTGTGCTCGCACCGTTACTCTTTAACGTGTACACGAATGACCAACTGATCCACCCAAACACCAGGAGCTTCCTCTACGCCGATGATCTCTGCATCGCCACCCAGAACCAGTCTTTTGTGAAGTTGGAGGAGTCCCTCAGTGATGCCCTGGCCGGTCTCATCCCATACTATGCGACCAACCACCTGAGAGCTAACCCTGATAAAACTCAGATAAGCGCATTCCACCTCAAGAACAGGGATGCCAACCATCAACTAAGGATCAGCTGGTATGGGAAAAGGCTGAAGCACACTCCCAACCCAGTCTACTTAGGCGTCACACTCGATCGCTCCCTTACCTACAAGAACCACATTGCCAACACAAAGGCAAAAGTTGGAGCCCGCAACAGCATCCTCAAGAAGCTAGCCAACACCAACTGCGGGACTGATGCCAGAACAATCCGGACGACAGCCCTCGCGCTTTGCTTCTCTGCTGCGGAGTATGCATCACCAGTATGGAGTAGGTCGGCCCATGCACCCAAGATTGACCCAGCTCTAAATTCATCTTGCAGAGCGATCACTGGATGCCTAAGGCCAACTAAAGTAGAAGACATCTACCTGCTCTGCGGTATTGCCCCTCCACACGTCAGAAGGTTGGTCTTGTCCCAGAAAGAAAAGGACAAACAAGAAAACAATCCACTCCACCCACTCTTCGAACAACAGCCAGTGGGCAAGCGGCTCAAATCCAGACACAGCTTTCTGCACTCGGTAGAGCCTTTTAATACTAGCCCTCACAACCAAAGGATGACTTTGTGGTCTAACCACCTTCAGACCACTCCACATAAACTCTCCCTCAGCCCGAAGGAATCCCTCGCAACCGGCTCCAGTGAGACTTGGCCTACCTGGCTTAGCCTCAACCGCCTAAGAACTGGCTACGGTCGATGCAGAGTCCTAATGCAGAGGTGGGGTCTAGGAGACGAACAAACGGCATGTGAATGCGGCCAGGAACAGACAATGGAACACCTGCTAGTCTGCCCACTCCTGCCAGAGCCATCATGCACCCAAGATGACCTGGAAGCCGTTAATTGCCGTGCTAAAGCCTGTGTGGACCACTGGACGGGACTTGTGTAGTGACTCGATAAGAAGAAGAAGAAGAAGAAGAAGAAGAAGAAGAAGAAGAAGAAGAAGAAGTAGTAGTAGTATTGTACGTAGTAGTAGTAGTATTAGTAGTAGTAGTAGTAGTGATTGTACGTTTAACGAGTAGGCATGGTATCAATTCCCCCTCCTCCACTCAGTGTTATTTAGGGTACGCATATACGTGTTCCCAGCGACCCCCCCCCCCCCCTCCCTCCTTCAGCAAAAGTCCGGTGTGTAAAGTCAATACGGGTCGGCCTTTTTCTTTTCTTTTGTTAAGGGAGTTTGGGAACACGCATGGTATTCCTCCGTTCACGGAGTGGGGGGGGGGGGGGGGACGGGTATCAATATAAAAATGATTAATAACGTTTATTTTCATTTTTACCCAAACAATCTTCATATCACAGACTTTACTTCGCAAGACAAACAACACCATCGAAGATGCGTTTCCGACAGAAATTCTTGGGATTCAGCGGAGGGGCTATGGTAGCCTTGGGTCTGGTTTTAACCATCCTCGGTAAGGATACGGCCTATCTCAATGACGGTATTGCCGCTCCAGCCGCTGGCATCCCAGTCGTGAACGGAGCGGCAGGCGTCCCTATGTGGACTGGGATTTTGGTAAGTATTCTCCTGTTAATAGGGACTTTTTGATTCTGCACGACGAGAACGTGGACTGCCCTTTTTAAGTCAATGTGACGTCACTGTCAGTGCCTTAAAAGGACGTCACATTGCCTTAAAAGGGCAGTCCACGTTCTCGTCGTGCAGAATCTAAAAGTCCCTATTATCAGTTCGGTGACGTACTGCCGTAAAATTAAGGGCCTTTCAGATATGACGTGGTGAACCGTCGCAAAAATCAACAAAAAAAACCCGCCGCGGTTTTGTTTTGTTTTTGATTTGCTAAGTTAGTTTGGGTTTTTAATTATGAATACAAGTATTGAAAATGCGCCTAACGTATTCACTTAGCTCTTTGTGTAAGATATAGGAGCGTATTGCAGTTTTTGGTGGACAGCAGATTTTCGCCGTTATCGAGACAAGTTACGAGCCAGTGGACACGTCTGAATTTTGAAATAATTATATTAAAGCCCGACTGCACTACTTATAAGCTACTTGCGCTCTCTATATAACAAATAATGCCTAATCGGTGACCGTTGGTCCCCCATGATCCCGTTTTCTTATGTTCATTGAGAGCTGATTTGATAAGATAACAATTCGTCAGTGACCATGCAGGGATGTCTAATCCCTCCTGGCCAAATAATTCAGATGGGCTTTAAAAGGAAGACCCTCATCTTTTGATTTGATAGAAGCAGGAAATACAGGAATCGCATCTGTAAATTTTCAAATTATTATCAAATGTTCGTCATAACATTCATAAATAAAATTTCCTAATTTTTTTGTATGAGAAATGACAGGATAAAGTGAAACAAACAAACGTAAACAATGTAAGATGTTTGTGTATGTTTGTGTAAATCATGCATGTATGTCATCGATCGCTTGCTCCCTCTCTCTCTCTCTCTCTCTCTCTCTCTCTATTTCGCTCTCTGTCTCTCCCTTTGTCTTTCATTCTAATGTATGTATTTCTCTTTCTTTTTATATCTCTCCAGTTTGTATAGTAAACGTATATTTGCGTTTCTTTCGATCTCTTTTCCTATTCTTCTCTTTATCTCTCACTCACTTGTATGTATGTCTGTGTCTTTCTCTCTCTCTCTCTCTCTCTCTCTCCCTTTCCCTCCTCTCTCTCTCTCTGTACATCTATTTCTCTATATGTATCTGTATGGCTGTATTATTTTCTCTTTCGTTCTCTCTGTATTATGTACGTCTCTCTTCTTCTTCTCTCTCTCTCTCTCTCTCTCTCTCTCTTTGCTCTCTGCACATCTCTCTCTCTCTCTCTCTCTCTCTCTCTAAGTCCCGTTTTTAATATCGTTCTTCCTTCTCTCAATATCTTAGATTATCATCTGCGGTATGGCTAACATCACAGAAGCCTTTGACGGGAAAAAGAAGAGGGGGCCAACACCATATGAGTTACCCGTGAGTATCAAAATTTATAAATGGAAAAACTCTTGTTTATGTTGGTAAAGCTTGAAATTAAATTGTGAGCCAATTAATGTTATTGCTAATGTTTTTTTTAAGTAATATGCTTTGATAATAATTTTGCAAGGAATATGAATAACAGCAACCCGGCATCATCTTGCTCTTCTTTGCACATCAGTTTTGGAAGAATATCACAATATAAATATCCTTTGAAAAAAGGGTTGCTGTTCAAGTGCCCTCAAAATCGCAAAAGATGAGATATATAATCAATTCATAATTCAATTCAATTCAATTCTGGTTTATTGCAAGTAATAACATGCTGAATAAAAAGTCCGGAGACTAATAGAATTCAGTTTACAGTTTATAAGTACATACAAGAATAAAAGAAGTCAATACTTTTAGCAATCTTCATATTAATTACTAATTCTAATTCACTAAACAACTAATATCAAATAATCGTAAAATAATACATGTTGTAATTATTCAGTTATAACAATTTTATAGTAAAATATGTTCTCACCATTTTCCGAATGTCATATTCAATTTGTTCATACACTTTCAAATTAATAGTTAATCTTTTTAAACCTAGTTCACATTTCACATAAGAGATATGCTAATACAAAATATAAAAATTATGATTACTTACATAGTAAAGTACTATCATTATACCACGAAATCTGATTACATCTGGTTAATTGGCATGACAAGGAATAAATAACATTTCTTATATGTTTGGACCAAACATTAATTCCACACGTGTGTATAGTCCCATTTACCCATTTATGTGTGCAGTTCAACAACTCTCATCAAGACAGACTCACATGCAATTTCTTTTGATCATTCTAAAACCTCGCAGTATAAGTTACTTCCCAGAAAATCCTACTATAAACATCTGGCCAAGACTTATTTCCAATGCAATTTCTTAGTATTCAATCAAATTTCTCCAGCAAACTGGATTAGTAACTCACATTTTTAAATGAACTTATGATAAGTGTATTTTCCCCTTCTCTCTCGTTATCTTCTTCTTCTTCTTCTTCTTCTTCTTCTTCTTCTCCACCACCCCTCCTCTTTTCTCTCTGGTTCTTATGCTTCTCCTCCTCCATTTCCTTATTCTTCTCCTTGTTCTACGGCTACTTTTGTTATACTTCTTCTTCTCCTTTTTCTCCTCCTCCTTCGTATTCTCTTACTTCTCCTTTTTTTCTATCTCTTCTACTTCTTCGTATTCTTAACTACCACCTTATCTTCCTTTTCCCTTTTATTTTTCTTGTTCTCTTCCTTCTTCTTCTCCTTTTGCTTTTTCTTCTTCTTCTACTTCTTTTTCTTCTTCTTCCTCTTTTTGTCCTTCTTCATCTTCTTTTCCTACTTTCCTCTTTCTTTGTATTCTCCTACTTGTTTTAAATTCTTCTCATTCTTTTTTTTATTCTGCACCACCCCATCCTTCTTTTCCTATGTCTTCTAAATCTTCTCCTTCTCCTTCTACTTCCCCTTTTCCATCACCTCATTCTCCATTTTCCTTTTCTTTGTCTTGTTTTCTTCCTTCTTCATCTCCTTCTTAATCTATTCCTCCTCCTCCACGTTGTTCTCTGTTTCTGCTTCTCCTTTTTTTCGTTCGTCTCCTCCGTCTCCTCCTCCTCCTTTTCCTCCTCCTCCTCCTCCTCCTCCTCCTCCTCCTCCTCCTTTTTCTTCTTCTTGCAAACAGTTCTCCATGACGGTCTTTGTGGTAAACTTCCTGGCCCTTGCCGTAACCGGTATATGCATGGGTATGTTGTCCTGGGCCATCTATAGCGTATACCTCCAGCCTACCTTGGTGGAAGATACCAGGCAACAGGCTGTCATAGGTTTATACGCCACCATCATCGTCGCTTGCTGTCTCATCTTCATCTTCGCACTCATGGCGATGTTCGTTGACTGCTGCATCAACGGGTTTATTGGCGGCTTAGCAGGAATGCCGCCGCCAGGAGATGTAAGTCGTGAAACGTTGTCCATGTGAAACACGTGAGATTACAAATAAACTTGAGTTCTGGTACCAAAAAAAAAGAAAATGAATTCTCACAGAATCAAACAAAACTTACACTGAATGTTCAAGATTACAAATAAATGTCATTCGCCAAACAATTTTGGTAGAAAATGTATATTGGCTGAGTAATGAGCATAGAAAGACAAGGAAATCAAGGTCAGTAGGCCCGAAATCATTTGTGTTGTTCCATAATTATACATCTTTCTGTGAACAGTGCTTGTTACTTTACCAAGACTGGGCCAAATTGATTATGATTTTGATGGCTCCAGAACCTTGCAGCACACACCAATACTTACATGCTACATGATCAAGTTCTTCTGATCCATTCCACACGTTTTCTTTCACAATGCAATCGCATTACCAGAACTCAACTTTATATTTAATTTTGCGGTGTGGTCTTCGTATATCGCCTGAATGTGAACCATAAGATACGGGTTAACGCAATACAAACAAATCTACATCATGGGAGTGTTTCACAAATACTAAGATCGACTTTAAGTTGGACTTAATTATGGCAGGCCATTCATGCCACTGTTCTCTCTCACCGTTTACTGGCATTGGTCTATCAAGGGACGTACAAATCATGGTCACAATTTACATTCTTTGATAGTTCATTAGTGAAGGAAAAAATATTATCTAAAGATCATAATGTAAAGACCAATAGGGAGAGTAATCAGTGACGTGAATGGCCTGGCATAGTTAAGTCCAACTTAAAGTCGATCTTAGTCTTTGTGAAACACTCCCTATGTTTAGTCCAACTGAAACCAAGTTGTCAAGCTCTGTGTATAGATGACTCTGATGATGTGGTGCTGTGGTCTCCGTGGGTGATACCTCAATCAAGGCTTGTTCAGATATGACCCAACAAAAGAAAACCGTTGTTTTGTTTACGTGTAAATGAATAGCAACCTGTCCGCAATAAATGGACTTGCTTTTTATCCACTGAGCTTTAATGGGATAATATCATGTGCGTTGTACAAAAAAATACACTGTTGCTATTAATGTCATAAATGAACAACAGAGGGCGATTATCTCTTCAACTCAACAGTTCAAAATTGGCGTTGATGTTTATTTTCCTTTACATTATATCCCGTTCAAATCTGATGAAATATGTATACTGTTTTTTTTCTTTTTTTCAGCATGCCCAGCGGGAATCGCCTTATGATACTTACCAGAGTCGACCTGCCATGCTGTACAAGTAGAAGATCGTTAGCACTATCGGTCTCGAGAATCGAGATCTGTGTTTATGAGCGTCTCGGGTGTAACCGGTGTCGCCTTTATCCGATCCGGTCCTCATCGCAAGTGCTTCTATGCAATATCTGTCCATTGGGAAAGGGGAGGGGGTATAAGGAAAGGGGTATTTGGAGGGTATGGAGTAGGGGAGGGGCATGGCGTAGATGATATTCATGTGAGGGAGGTGTGCATAGGGAAGGGAAGGGGCAATTGAGAGGGAAGGGAAGGGAGGGGCAATTGGGAAGGAAGGGCATGGAAGGGAGGGGCGCGTGGCAGGGGGGGGGGGATATAAAGAAGGGGATTTTTTCGGAGAAAATAAAGGAATGGGGATAGGGGACGGGAGGGACATGGAGAAAAAGTGCAGTAAAAGGGTATGGGGAAGGGAGGGGCATGGAAACCGAGGGAAAGAAGCATAACATGGATGAATATATAGTAATCTTCACATATTTTAAACTAAAATTAAATTCTTAGGCCTACTCAACTTTCATTTCCTGAGGGAAAATAGGAATATAGCAGTTTCATATATTATTGGTTAAGGTTAGATTATCTTTATTTTCGTGAACATATAACTGCATTTGCATGATTTGTCTAATCAGACTGGTTAAATGATAGTGCGAAAGGAATTATATTGAAATCCGTGTGGCAACAATGGAAATGTTGTTTTTAATCAGTTTTTGAAAGGGAACTCCTGCAAATGCTTGTAAATATTTCTAAAATCACAGGTGCGTACTCAGCCAATTAAGTCGTTGTAAAAATGAAGGTATTAATATTTAATCAGATAGCTGACTAAGTGCTTTCGTCGTATTTGAGGGTCTTAATTCGAAACTGATACCATTAGTCTTTCAAACAACAGAAAACGATTTTAATCATTGTCAATTCATGTAATATATTACCATCATGTATTGGGTGTGTACGGGAGCTTTGTAGAACTCAAATAAGTAAAATATAGGAGTGTAAATATAGTACTGTATTACTTAAAATCTTTCCTTTTGTCCATGTGATTGTTGAGATTTTCATACTTCCTGTCCTTTTATTGCTGTATCATATTGATTTGGTTTTAATAGCAGATGATCACTTCTTATACTGTAAATAAATTATGATATTTGAATACAACATATTCCGAGGGGAGAATAATATGTAGCCATCTTCACATGTTATGTTTAAAACCGTCTGCATACCAAAGCAAAATGTCGATATTTGTTTTTCCTGGAGAAATTACATTTGATCACATGAGCACCAAATGATCAATTATGCATTTAGAATACTCAAGATTGTTTATAGAAGGGATATAATTAGAAATGTTGTCAGTATTTGTCGATTATTTCGAATACGTTAATGTGATAGTTTTACAAAATGTTTCATGATATGTGATTGTTCACATTCTTCGAAATAAATTAAAATTTTGACCATTCCTACTTTTACGATCTCTCTTTTATTAAATCAAAAGAACCAACTATCAGAAGAAAATAAATACATATATATGAAAATGCTAGGAGGAACAATGTGCCTTGACAGGCAGAGTGAAAACAGTAGAAAATATATCAATTCACAACGCGATATGGAATACATAAGAGGCTTAGGTTAAACTTTATAAGCGCTTTCGATTTATTCTCACCAGATGAAATTAGTCCCTCTAGCGTTGTGACTAGATGTCTTTCCTACTCTCTCTCTCTCTCTTTCTTTCTCCCCCTCTCTCTCTGTCTCTCTCTCCCTTTCTCTCTTTCTCTCTCTCTCTCTTCATTTATATATATATATATATATATATATATGTATATATATATATATATATATATTCAAATATTTTCCATTTGTCATTTCAAACACCAGACCTATGGTACAATATGATGCATGCTCATGCATATGGGAAATTGTAAGGGGCATTCCAAAAAAAATGCACATCGGGTATATTTCTATATTTTACTATATTTCTGTATTTTACTATAATTTAGTTCGAGTCTGTATAGCGAAGTATTAGCGTTCATCTGGAGCAAATGAATAGGAAAAGTTTTAATTTGTACTTTTATTGTAATATTATTATTATTCTAATCATTATTGTATTCATTATTATAATTATTTTTAGTTGTAGTATTGTTATTAATGTTTATCATTATAGTTCATTATTATTAATAATGATAATCATAATAATCTATTATCATTAATATTATTATCATTATTATTATTATTATTGTAATTATGAGTATAATCCTTATCATTGGTATCTTCTTTGCTATTATAATCATACTTTCTTTCATTATTGTTATTATCAAATGATGCTGCGTTTTTGCCTGAAGACCATTCACAATTAAATTCGAGATGTCATAAGGCTAAATAATATTTCATGAAATTCATTATTTCTCTTTTTTCTCATACTCCCCCACATTCTAAGCTATTGACATCGAGCCACAAATCAAAAAATATTTTTTTGATATCAATCTACGCTTATATCGCAAGTGATCTGGGACGTTTTTTGTTCCTCTCTTCTACTCTGTATTATCACTCAGGCAAATACATGTATGATTCAACGCATATATATTTTGAAAAAGATATACAATAAAACTCTCTTAAAAAGGAACAGTAATTTCTGTCAATATTTGTTTATTTACACAGCATCTCAGACAAGAATAAATTGGTTCAGATATGACACAAATCGCTGGCAGTTTTATGAGCCGACTAATCCATCATATATATATATATATATATATATATAAAGTTAATAACTATGTTTTTCATGACATTTTTGCGTGTGTGTGTGTGTGTGTGTGTATTTCAAGGAATACATTTCGACTGATTGATTTAGGAAGAACTATTTTCGAAATAATTTTATATGTAAGCTTTAATATGTAACATTCTCAAGAAATATCAATCAGGACATATCAATTTTTCACATACTTAAATATAACAACAATTGGTAAGGGTATGAATAATTTAGTCGTTATCTATATATACGGATTTGTCGCTTCATAGTATTGACGACAAAATGTATCCTTTCATTCAAATGTAAAGTCGTGACTCATATTCTTTACTTAACGAAATATGATATCACAAGAGATTGACATCAAAATAACATATATTAATGTTTGACAGGGAGGCACTATTGTCCGCTGTCTGTTTATTTTCTTTCCGTTTATTTAAAAACAAAAAGCAAATACAACATTTAAAATTTAAAAGAAAACGAAATAAAATACAAGAGAGTTGAAAAGGAAACATACGACTGGTAACCCATAATCGGCTCCATCAGTATATTGTTGCTTCTTGTCTTCCACTGGACCCCAACAAACAAAAGATACGAAAGATCATAAATAAACAATTTCAAAATAATTTTTCAATAAAATTGTTCTTTTGTATGATGTATAAAATGTACCAATATGGTGTTCCTTTCTCTCTCCCTATAACGCCCTTTCTATATCGCTCTATATCTCTTTCCCTCTCCCCATTCTCTCCCTCTCTCTGTCTCTCTCTCTCTTTCTCATATCTGTCTTGCCCTCTCCCACCCTTTATCTCTCCTTCTTTCTCTCTCTCTCTCTCCCTTTCTCCAATCTCTCTCCCTCAATTTTTTTCCCCATTTCTCTTTTACCAGCCACCCAATTTTTCTTCATATTTATACTTTTTACCTCTTTTTTTGAAGGCCTAATCAGATATGATAAGCTGATTGCTAATAACCTATGGATCCAAAGAACAACGACACTTTCTATGAAGATACACTTTGCTGATGAAATCACACAACATTAAACACGGATGACACCCCCTACAAGAACAAGTATACTTCACCTATCCTAAGATCAGCATACACAATTTCACAATACTCAGACATGATGATTATGCACACCGACGTCTACCACAAAATAAACGAAACGTTTGAACTAATTGCCTTATCTTAGGCATATCTTGGTAGGGATATTATGTACATTCATATATTTTGAACATGCCACGAAAATTGTGATATTTCGTACAATATGTGATGAGTTGAAAGGGAAAAAGTTACATAGTGTTATTTTGGAACCATGCATGATTGATAAGACACTTTACACAAAATTCGACCACAGTTCTTAGGCAGTTTTTGCATTTTTCATATATATTGTTACAGCTTTTTGTTATGTATGTGCCATGAGTAATATGGCAAGTTATAATGAAATCATGTGTTAAACTTTTTGTTGTAAAATTGAGTAAATCAAACATTCCGAATATATCCCATAATGCTTACAGTTAAATGATATTGTGGTGTATACTTATGGAAGTAAACAACAATTCGGACTGATCCAATAAGAATTTTTTTTACAAAGGCGTAAACATCTTCTAGAGATCGGTAACAATTTACATAAACTTAATCCTTGAAGTCTTCTAAGGGGCATGCCTTGCTCTAATGATTCAAGCTTTCCGGGAAAAAAGATACATATTGTAGTTCATAAGCAATGCACCTTGACCTTAACTGTCTGTTCTTTTAACGTTCAATCTGCTAACGGCCAAGATGTTGATGCGCTAGTGCCCTTTGGTTAGGCATTGATCCTCATTACCAGGTCTCCCGGAGAGGACCTGAAGCCATCGGTCCTCTGGTTGCTTACTAACGAGCATTTATGGTTTCTTAGCAGGCAGGTAAGATAATTAACCACCACTACTAACTTACATCGTGGCATATAGATGTGAGTGTGACTGACGGTCTCGCTGGTGACTGAGTGGTGGACGAGGCCCTCATCATCGAATGTCATATTGTAGACCCTCCCACGCTGCACATGTACAACTCGTCTTGCTAGTACGCCACGAGGGGCTCCACCGAAAGATCGACGAGTCAAGATATTATATCCCGTCTCATCTAAGAAGCCGCAGTGTCGCCAGCGTGCCACCACTCAGTTGTTCAAAAACCAGTGCGCGTATTCGACGCGCATGTCCATCACGCTGGAATAATAATCCGCTCGTCTGACACGTCATCAGTTAACTTTATAGTTATCAACATGCCGTCTACAGCTCTAGAGCTCTAGAGCTCTGGCAATTATGCTTAAAATGACGGCTGGATTGTCGGGCAACGATGCCTCCAGGGGCACGTTTTCTAAAAATTGTTATCTACAACAAATGCTAAATTTCTATTACAAATTTGCTCTCAGCCAATTAGATGCCATGTTTTCAGTAGCTTATTACAGTAGATTGTAACGGGTTATTAATATAAAGTTTTATGAAACAGGGGCCTGATCAGCTTGCAACTGCTGTAAAGTTATGAGAGGATTGATCTCTAAAACATGCTGTAGACGGTTTCTCATCTCGTCATCCCGCCCCCCCCCCCCACCCACTCGGTGTTATTTAGGGTACGCATATGCTTGTTCCCAGCGACCTCCTCCCCCCTTTCAGGAAAAATCCGGTGTGTAAAGTCAATACGGGTCGACCTTTTTCTTTTGTTATACGAGCCTTTTTCAGCACCCCCCCCCCCCTTTCAGCAAAAATCCGGTGTGTAAAGTCAATACGGGTAGACCTTTTTCTTTTGTTACGAGCCGGAGAGTTTGGGAACACGCATGGTATCCCTCCGTTCACGGAGTGGGGGACGGGGTCGTCATCCATTCTGTGATTTCTACTCCCTCCCCTTGGAAGCTTGTCACGTCGACCATCTCTCAAGAAGGTCGCAACGATCGACCTGGCCAGATGTGCCTCGCGTTATTCCGAGGGGGTCTGCCATTTCGATGTAGTCAAGATTCTCGTTCTCAAAGGCTTCAATAACCCTACCCCTATCTTCGTTTGAAATGAACCTGTAGCGTTGGCGCTGGACTGCCATTTTAGCCGAGAGAGTTTACAAATGAGAATAAACAAAGGTAATGCAAATATCATGATAACGAAACCTACATTATTCACAAACTAAGCAAACCAATTTTCTCAAAGACCCCCAAAATACTAAACGCAAATTATATAGTTTGATTGAATGCACTTATTTCAAACATGCTTGTTCATTCACGAATTTGAATGACCACCTAGGTACCGTAATCCCCTTTCACATCGGATCTGCGTATAGTTGCGTAGGGTGGCGTACCGAGTACGCCGAAATTAAGCTGCGTATTCATGAAAGAAATATTGCTTCGGCGTAGTCCCTGTGTAGGTTATGCGTAGGCTGGCGTACGATGGCGTATGGCAGGACTGACGTATGGTTAAATACCATGTACATAGGCACCGCGAATTCGAAAGCTCAGAATATGAACTTGACTGAAAAAAAGGAAAATTGGCCGCATAAACCTTAGAATTATCATAATCTCAGTTTTTGACGGCATTGGCGGATAGCTTTCAAACACAGCCCTCTCGCTTCTGGGTTTGTGAGCAGGTAGATAGCCGGCTGTATCCAGGAGTTGAATCCTGCTACTCTCTCTAGAATAATCCTCTGCTTCACCGAGGGTATCACGTAATATACAACTAAAGGCGTCCACACGATGTAAAAGGAGCCCGTCTGAAGGATCACCGTGACCAAACCTCTGAACCCCTTCTTACGTGGACGATTACGAATAACGCCGTGGTCGCGAGCGACATCATAGGCTGGTGGTTCTTCACGACCACGGTCATCAAAGCGATTCGGGTGCCTATCGATGTCGATATGATTGACGTAGACGCGGCGAGGATATCCCGGAACGGCGCCAATGTTTTTCAGGTGGCGCACAATGAAGAGTATGCGCACATGGATAGCTGTTGTAACTAACATAGTTGCGCCAACGGGAAGTAGCACCAATGTTGTGTGGAATATGGATAGAAATTGAGAGCTGACGGCTACATTTTGGGAAGTACAACGGTAAGTCAAAAGATTTATGAAGGGCGAATCTGGGATAGGCAGATATACGCCATAGACCAGCATGATCGTGATGGCACTGGCTCCAATTACGATGTAAAACCGCGTTCGTGTTACAATCGTGTAATATCGTAGAGGATTCGTGACAAGGACGTAGAGGTTAACACTGATTCCGCAGAGACAACATGTTTTGATCAACAAAGACGCCTGGTAAATGAATGGGAACGTCATGCTGATGATGGTGCACGTCGTTTTGTCTCCCCTTGTGATAATCCAGGTCATGTTCCAAAGGCTCCAACTAATACCCAAGACGGTGTTAGTCACAGAAAGAATCTGGTAAAGCACTCGTATCACTTCTTGAAGACTATTTTGCCGTCGGACCTAGAACCAGACGATGGTGTTCGTGATCACACACAGGAAAATGGTCAAAGTGTTTAGAGCATCTGGCTCAACGTCCATGCCAGCATTCGTGTTCCTGGTTATGTTGATCGTTTCTTCGGTAACAGCCATTTTCAAGAAATATACTAGTAATTCAAGTGCAAACGAATTCCCAGAAAGCGTTGTAATTCAAGATTGGATTAAGGTCGTATGTGTATGATGTTAGCCGTTTATTACGAGGAATCCTGGTTTCAAAGGGATTTATTTATCGCCCAAAACGGCCATGTGTTCCTTGACTCTTCCACACGAGCGCTATATAGGATTGCCTCCAAGAAATCTGATAAACTAAATATTTAGTAATAATAACATTGTAGTCATACGACACAAATCATTCTCCATTCCGATGGCAGTAGCTGACTGAGTTCCTTACACTAACTGTATATTTCATCAAAGACACAAGATATATGTTGCTACTCCATGTATCCAGAAGATGTCGGCTTATCAATTCAAGAAGGCTTCGTTGTAATTTTTACCGACATCACACTTACTAAATTCTCTCATCTCATGAAGTCTCATACACGACTCATCCGGTTCTCCTCGGTAATTACCGGTTAATACAGGTGGTTTGCTTGCACTGTGATATAGTAGTGACTTCTTAACAATACTAACTTTGACAGGTATATCGATTTGGACATCAAAGTTAATTATCCATCGAGGGATGAACAGATTTTGAGTGACAACTTAATTATACGGTACTGTAACTTGCATCATCTAGAAAGCATTATGTGTATCGTTTCACAAACTCGTCGTAAGTATATAGGTTAATTGTTGATTTAAATGGACGCGTTTGATTTAGATGTTTGCAGATTGTACTTAAGATGGTTTTGTAAAAAGCTGCCCGTGATCTAATAAGCGAAGACTAATTGCATGATTAATGTAAAGTAAATTTGATGATGTTTATGCGCTATGGAAGCCTATTGACTTTTACCCCGAAAATCGTTAAAAGTTCATTTTTTGTTTAAACGAAAAGCACATCGATTATTTACAGAGGGGTGCAATTGTGCACCACATCAAACTCCCCTACTTTCAGTCAAGTAATTCATTGTGTTATGTAGTTTGGTAGGTTTATTTTACTAACTACTTAATTATCAGATATCAATGATAGTTTAAGATATGGAAAATGTTCTTGTATTTTATATTTAGCAAAGCAATCTCACATAAAAAAAATCACTACTAAGTGTGGTCTAATACGCCGTTTGCCGTCTTCTATATACGTTCAAGGCACATTTATCTGTGGATTGTGATGTAGATCGACAGTTTACTCGTCATTGTAGATTTATGATTAGCCACCTGTCATTATTAATTGTTCACACACATACAATTACCACACACACGAATACTCTCACTTCCCCTCCCAACACACCATTTCCGCACACCCGGTTAACCCAATGGCATACACCCTGCAACATAGTGGAACATTCTAGTTTGGTAGTACCGTCGAACTAGCTACGTTTGTGCTGGCAATGGTCCAGCGAGCAAAAATGAGACAACCGGAGCAATATGTAAGCAAGCAGGGGACCGATGGCTTAAAGTCCTCTCCATGAACCGACGAATTCGTCATATAAATAACTATTTTATTCACAACCCTTGAAAATTGTATGTTTTTTGAGATTTTCAAGAAATAAAGGTTGAATTAAAAATATAATAAAGTGGACTGGTTGAATTAGGGATTTTTCGGAATCCTTTTAGAGGTAAGCTTTAATATGCCACATTCTCAAGAAATATCAGTCCGGACAAATCAATTTTTCACATACTGAAATATTTTAAAAGTAGGGTATGGATATGAATAATTTAGTTGTAAACTTTATATATCAATAAATATACGGACATGTCGTTTAATATTATTGATGACGAAATGTGTCATTCCATAGGAATGTATTTGTGAACTCTTTACGTAACGAAAAAAAAAATAACAAGATATTAAATTGAAATATCACATATTCATGTTCGACAGTTTAGGGAGGCACTAATGTTTGTTTTTCTGATTATGTTTATCTAGGCATATCTAAAAAGAAAACACAAATTAAAAAAATTGCAATTTAAAAGAACACGAAATATAATACAAAAGAGTTTAAAAGGAAACATAGAGTATATTGTTGCTGCTGGTCTTCCACTTGGCCAACAAACAAAAGAAAATCATTAACAATACACACACACAATTTTTTTTTATAATTATACGTAATTTCACACTGACACCTATTCAATTCAATTCAAGGTTTTATTTCGAAAAACATAGAGTACAATGATGCACATGCTGCAGCTAAAAACTTGAAATGTATGTGTTTACAATGATCGAGGATACATATAAATAGAAAAGAATATCCATTCACAAAACATATCTACATTATCGTACAATGAAACCATGACAGATAAAATACTGGTCTGGTTAAAAAGACAACTCAGTGTTCAAACATACAATCAAAAAAATGTTGGGTTTGTAAAGAAAAACTTAAAACAATAAGCGATTATTCAAAAGATCAATAAAATAAGGTATTGCACTTTGTTTAAAACGAGAGGTTCTGCATTTATATTGACTATACTACTGAAAAAGAAGTAGACAAATCTACAGGTCAAAGCGGTACATTTGTTTTTATTTAACTGGTACGCCAGTACTTACAGTGCTGTCATGTAGCTAGCTTTCAAAAGAAGTTTCTCTTTCTCAATATTGTACCATAGTAATATTATGTAGACCCAGCCATTAAAGGTAAAGACCAGTATTGGAAACGCCCCAATTTCAAAAAATGAAATGGAAGCTCTCATTACCAATCATGTGAAAGAATATGTTTTGACTAATACATGATGATAAAAAAAATTCCGGGAAACCGCCTACTAATTCATATATTTGGTAAATTTGTTTCTCTCATGGTCTGTGAGAGATATAGGGTAGTCCCATATACATCTTTCTGTGTATAGTGCTTGTAACTTTACGAAGAATGGGCCAAATTTCTTATCATTCTGATGATTCCAGAACCTTGCAGATGCTAGATGCTAGATGATCAACCTTTTCTGATCGATTCCACAACGTTTCTTTCACAATGCAATCGCATGACCATAACTGGTCTTTACCTTTAAAACTCTAACATACTACTACTACTACTACTAATAATAATAATAATAATAATAATATTGTTGACCCAGGGAAGCCTCATCAGCATCAATGCTGATCTTCCTGAAGGCCCTGCAATTATTACCCATGCGATTGCAAGGTACCCATTTACACCTGGATGGAGAATGACAAATGCGGATGAACATCTTGCGAAAGGACATTAGTGAGGGTGAGATTCGAACCCTCAACCCATGGATTGAGAGTCAAGTGGCTAAACCACGACACCACCAATGGTTTTTAAGGTACTTTCAATGAGTTTGAACATCTTAATTTGATTTGTATGTAATTCGATCAAGATTTGATCAAAGTTCCATCATCTTCCATCTTGAGGTTTTGTGTCCTAGTGGATACATCATGCACCGGACTGCGGATCACAATGGTTCGCGGTCCACGGCAGGAAAGGATTCATTGAATGCTTTTGCGCCTTTTCATAGCGGCTCAGCTACAGCCGGAGTAATAATAAGATATTTTGTATGAAAGCCCCATTGCACTGCTTAAAGCTACTTGCGCCCTCTATATAGCAAACAATGCCTAATCGGTGACCATTGGTCCCCAATGATCCTCTTTTCTATGTTAATTGAGACTTGATTTGATGAGATAACCACGTATCAGTGGCCTTGCAGGGTGGAATAATCCCTCCTGTAAATTAGTAGAGATGGGCTTTAAGAGCAGGAGAGTATATTTATAAAGTAGCGGCGCTAAATAAATGGACCTAATATTATTTGTATTACTATTATTATTATTATTATTATTATATCAGTTTTTGACGGCATTGGCGGATAGCTTTCAAACACAGTCCTCTCGCTTCTGGTTAGTGAGCAGATAGATAGTCGGCTGTACCCATGAGTTGAATCCTACTACCCTATCTATAATAAGCCAATGCTTCAATGGTACAGGTATTACAAAATATATAACGTAAGGCGTCCATATGATGTAAAAGGAGCCTGTTTGAAGGATCACCGTGACCAAACCTCTGAACCCCTTATTGTGTGGACGATTACGAATCACGCCGTGGTCGCTAACGACATCATTGGCTGGCGGCTCTTCACGACCACGGTCATCTAAGCGAGTCGGTCGCCTTTCGATGTCGATATGATTGACGTAGACGCGGCGAGGATATCCAGGAATGGCGCCAATTTTTTTCAGTTGGCGCACAATGAAGAGTATGCGCGCATGGATAGCTGTTGTAACTAGCATTGCTGAGCTAACAGGAAATACCACCAATGTTGTCAAGACTTTGGATAGCCATTGAGAGCTGACGACTTCATTTTGGGAAGTACAACGGTGCGTCAAAAGCTTTATGAAGGGCGAATCCGGGATGGGTAGATAAACGCCATAGATTAGCATGATCGTGATGGCACAGGCTCCGAGTACGATGTAAAACCGGGTTCGTGTCACAATCGTATAATATCGTAGTGGATTCGTAACAAGGACGTAGAGGTTAACGCTGATTCCGCAGAGACAACAGGTTTTGATCAACAAAGACGTGTGGTAGACGAATGGAAACGTCATGCTGATGATGGTGCAAATCGTTTTGTCTCCCCTTGCGTTAGTATACACCATGTTCCAAAAGCTCCAACTAATACCCAAGACGGTGTTAGATACAAAAAGAATCTGGTAAAGAACTCGCATGAATTCTTGGAGATCTTTTTGCCGTCGGACTACGAAAAAGACGATGGTGTTCGTGATCATACACAGGAAAATTGTCAAAGTGTTTAGAGTATCAGGCTGAACGTCCATACCAGCATTCATGTTCCTGGTTATGTTGCTCGCTTTTCCGGGTACAGCCATTTTCAAGAAATATACTAGTAGTTCAAATTGAAACGAATTCCCAGAAATGTTAATAATTTAAGATTGGATCTTAGTCGTATACGTATTTTTCCCGCCGTATATTACAGGCAATCCTAGTTTCAAAGGGATTAATTTATCGCCCAAAATGGCGGTGTGTTCCTTGACTCTTCCACACGATCGCTATTAAGGATTGTCACTTAGAAATGTGCCAAACAAGATATTTAGTAATAATAATATTGTAGTCATACGACACAATCATTCTCCGTGCCGGTGGCAATAGTTGACTAAATTTCCTACACTAACTCTATTCCATCGCAGGACACAAGATATATTTCGCTACCTCATGTATACATCAGGCCTAAGCTTATAAGTTACTTAAAGGCACCGTGCTCATTTTAACCGACATCACTACTAAATAATTTCATCTCTTTATTTTTTATACACGACCCATCCGGTTCTCCTCGGTAATTACCGGTTAACACAGGTGGTTTGCTTGCACTGTGATATAGTAGTGACTTCTTAATAATATCAAGTTTGATAAGTATATTGATGTTGGTATCAATGTTAATTATCCAAAGAGGAATGAATAGATTTTGAGTGACAGCTTCATTATACTGTGCTGTAACTTCCATCACCTAGGGGTGCGTTTGTCATCTCTTGCCACTCAGAATCAGCGCTTCTATACATTAAAATCGAATCACACTATACGAACGTGATTTGCGGAATGTCGCGTTTATTTAATATCAACTCATCACGATTCGAAATGAAGGCCTTGTCACTGCGCAACTGCATGCTTTGCGCCACTTGACCCGGCGGGAAGCAGAGAATTGTGCTCAGATGTCAACTAGGGCACGCTCATCTTATTTTCGATCTAACTACCAGTAGTTCTTTCAAGTTTAAAAAGTCTGGCTCGTTTTTAATGCGGTTGCAAAAATTTGAAAAAGTGGACCCATATTTAGGGGTATTTTTTTCAGAAATGGGACCCATTTTTAGAGATTTTTTGGTGAAAAAGTTACCCATTAGAGCGGCACAGCCCCGTATGTCTTAACATGTGAGTAACCCCCCCCCCCCCCCCTCCCCCCGGGCCCATACCCAAAGACGTTTGAAAACATGCTTGTGTTTACCAACATTAAAATTTGCCTGAAACACGTTTAAAAACGCTGATTCTATGCCGAAAGGAGATGATAAACACACTTTGTATCGTATCCTGTGCATCGTTTCACAAAACCGTAGTAAATATAAGTTCGCCGACATTGCTGATTTTAATGCACGCGTTTCAATTGGATGTTTGCAGATTGTACTTACGATGGTTTTGTGAGAAGCTGCCCATGCCCTCCTAAGCAAAGACTAACGGCATGATTAATATAAATTTAATTTAATCATCTGGATGCGCAATGGAAGACGTGGTAATAAATGGTGGTTGGTTTTGTTTACCGGACTGCGTAGCAAAATGTGCATGCTTGTCAATAACCAACAGGTGACCGATGGCTTTAAGTCCTCTTTGTGAGCAGATATATCAATTCAACTATATTATTCATTACCCTTGTACATTTGTACAAGTTTTTTGTGTTTTCAATACAAAAAAAAGGGTGGACTCAAGAAATAAAGCTAGCCATGTTGAATTAGGGATCGTTCTGAATCCTTTTAGACGTAAGCTTTATATGTCACATTCTCAAGAAATATCAACTAGGACAAATCTTTTTTTTTACACACTTAAATATTACAAACAATTGTTAAGGTTATGAATAATTTAGTCGTTAACTGTGTATATATATATATATATATATATTATATACGGATTCGTCGCTTCATATTATTGATGTCGAAATGCATCTTTTCATTCGAACGTGTTTTTGTTTTACTCTTTATTCAACGACAAATAAAATCACAAGAGATTAAAATCCAAATAACATAAAAATGTATATTACTAATTGATAGTTTAGGAACTAGGCACTAATGTTTGTGTGCCTGTTTTTTTCCTCGGTATATTGATAAACAAAACACATATACCAAAAATTGGAATTTAACAGAAACGAAATAAAGTACAAGACAATTTAAATGGAAACATACGGCTGGTAACCCGAAATCAGCTGCAGCAAAATATGGTTGATTCTTGTCTCCCACGGGGGCAACAAAGAAAAGAGACAAAAGATACGAAAGATGATGAATAGATCATTAAAATACACAAATAAACAAACATATATATAATTTCATATTGACACTTACTAATGAAGACGATCAGGATAATATACAGGTAAGAACAGTACATTCGTTTTTACTTGAAAAATTATATATATTTTTGTTTAGGCTCGTACTGTATAAGTACTGACCAAAAGCTACCTTTTAAGAGCTGTTTCTCTTTCTCAAGCTAAGATGTTAAAAGCAGTACCATAGTAATAACATTTTGACCCAGCCACTCAAATATATACCATAATAATAATAATAATAATAATAATAATAATAATAATAATAATAATAATAATAATATTGTTGACCCACGGAAGCCTTATCAGCTTCAATGCTGATCTTCCTGAGGGCCCTGCAATTATTATTACCCCAGCGATTACACGGTTCCTATTTACACCTGGGTGGAGAGTGACAAACGTGGATGCCAAAGGACGTTAGTGCCGGGCTGAGACCCGAACCCTCAACCCATGGATTGAGAGTCAGGTGAATGAACCACGACACCTCCACCTCCTGTGGGTTTTAATCTACTTTCAGTGAATTTGCACAGCTAAATTGAGCTATTTCATAATGAGTTGTTGATATTGTATTTCGCTCCAGATTTGAACAGGGTTCTTTCAACTAGCATCTAAAGGTATCGTGGTCTAGTGGGTATGTCACCGGACGGCATGTTAATCACATAGTTCGCTGTTCGAATCCCGCCACTCTCTATCCAGGTGAAGTAAATGGGTCCACGGCAGGAAAGGATTCCTTGAATGCTTCAGTGCTTTTTTATCATGGCGGCTCAGCTTAAAGAGAAGGTTGAGTTCTGGGAAGAGGTGAAAAATAATTTGTGAGCGTAATCATTCTTATTATGCAAGTGTGGAAGAACATCAGATAAGACATGTTCCTTGAAAAGCATGGCTCTTCAAATGCCTTCATATTCAAAATATGGCATGTAACATCGTAAAAATCCGGGGTAGGATTTTTACACCACGTGTTCGTGTAGTCCCATATACATCTTTCTGTGTACAGTGTTTGTAACTTTACCAAGACTTGGTCAATTTTTTTTATCATTTTGATGATTCCAGAACCTTGCAATACACACAAATTCTTATATGCAAGATGATCAACCTTTTCTGGTCGATTCCACACCGTTTCTTTCACAATGCAATCGCATGACCAGAACTCAACTTCATCTTTAAATCTGGGTAATAATATGATGCTTTGAATTAGGCGCAGTGGACTATATTGATAAAGCATCGGCGGTATATACATGGATCGATTATTATTATTATTATTATTATTATTATTATCTCAGTTTCTGACGGCATTGGCGGATAGCTTTCAAACACAGCCCTCTCGCTTCTGGATTTGTGATCAGATAGATAGCCGGCTGTACCCAAGAGTTGAATCCTGCTACCCTAAATAGAATACGTACAGGTGTCACAAAATATAAAACGTAAGGCGTCCATAGGATGTAAAAAGAGCCTGTTTGGAGGACCACCGTGACCAATCCTCTCAATCCCTTCCTACGTGGACGATGACGAATCACGCCGTGGTCGTGAACGACATCATTGGCAGGCGGCTCTTCACGACCACAGTCATCAAAGCGAGTCGGTCGCCTTTCGATGTCGATATGATTGATGTAGACGCGGCGAGGATATCCAGGAACGGCGCCAACGTTTTTCAGTTGGCGCACAATGAAGAGTATGCGCGCATGGATAGCTGTTGTAACTAACATAGTTGCGCCAACGGGAAGTAGCACCAATGTTGTGTGGACTATAGATAGCCATTGAGAGCTGACGACTACATTTTGGGAAGTACAACGGTGCGTCAAAAGATTTATGAAGGGCGAATCTGGGATGGGCAGATATACACCATAGACCAGCAAGATCGTGATGGCACTGGCTCCAAGTACGATGTAAAACCGCGTTCGTGTTACAATCGTGTAATATCGTAGAGGACTCGTGATAAGGACGTAGAGGTTAACGCTGATTCCGCAGAGACAACAGGTTTTGATCGACAAAGAGCTGTAGAAAACAAGTGGAAACGCCATGCTGATGATGGTGCAAATCGTGTTGTCTCCCCTTGCGTTAGTAAAGATCATGTTCCAAAAGCTCCAACTTATACCCAATACGGTGTTAGTTACAGAAAGAATCTGGTAAAGAACTCGCATCACCTCTTGGAGATCTTTTTGCCGTCGGACTACGAACAAGACTATGGTGTTCGTAATCAAACACATGAAAAGTGTTAGAGTGTTCAAAGCATAATGCTCAACGTCCATGCCAGCATTCGTACTCCTGGTTATGTTACCTGCTTCTTCGGTTACAGCCATTTTCAAGAAATATACTAGTACTTCAAATTGAAACGAATTCCCAGAAAATGTAATATTTTAAGATTGGATCAGAGTCGCGCGTATATTTTCAACCGTCTTAGTTCCGGCAATCCTACATGGTTTGAAATTAATATATTTACCGCCCTGAAACGTGGTATTCCTTGAATCATCCACACGATTGCTAAATTAGAATGTCTCTCAAAAATCTGCCAAATAAGCTACTTAGTAATAATAATTTTGTAGCCATACGACACAGTCATTCTCCGTTCCGGTGGCAATAGTTGACTAAATTTCCTACACTAACTCTATTCCATCGCAAGACACAAGATATATTCCGCTACCCCATGTATACAGCAGGCCTAAGCTTATACATTCCTAAAAGGCATCGTGGTAATGTTAACCGACATCATTATTAAATGCTCTCATCTCTTTCTTTTTTGTTATTCTCCTCGGTAATTATCGGTTAACACAGGTGGTTTGCTTGCACTGTGATATAGTAGTGACTTCTTAACAATATCAAGTTTGAAAAGTATATTGATGTTGGCATTAATGTTTATTATCCAAAGAGGAATGAATAGATTTTGAGTGACAGCTTAATTATACTGTGCTGTAACTTCCATCATCTAGGGGTGAGTTTGTCATCTCTTGCCACTCAGAATCAGCGCTTCTATACATTCATATCGAATCACACTATACGAACGTGATTTGCGGAATGTCGCGTTTATCAACTCATCACGATTCGAAATGAAGGCCGTTTCACTGCGCAACTGCTTTGCGCCATTTGACCCGGCGGGAAGCAGAGAGTTGCGCTCAGATGTCAACTAGGGCACGCTCATCTTATTTCCGATCTAACTACCAGTAGTTCTTTCAAGTTTAAAAAGTCTGGCTCGTTTTTAATGCGGTTGCTGTCTGCGTGTATTTGTTAACATGCCGGGAGTAAATTTGTTCATATTTGACAAATGTCTTTGGCGATAATATGTGCTCACCTTAAATTGCCATTCTTTTTCGTACTTTTCGATTTCTGTTCTTCTTAGATATCTAGTTCTGCCCATCAATATAACAGGAAGGTGATAGAGATGGTGTGGAATAAAGCCGCTCTCCTTTGATCCCATGCTCCAAGCCGCCGAAAAGTTATGCGCTAATCTGCAACTGATGACCAGGTGGTGAGATAAAAGAGCGCATGAAATATCAGGATTTAGAATTCCTACATCAGAAAATAGTATTCAAGCAAATGTTCGCTATCCCTTTCAATGATTTTCCATCAATTATTGTTGAATGTGTAATGAGTAGAACAAGCAAACACAAACTTGTGTTATTTCATCCTTCTTTCCAACTGCAAAAATAAAAAAACACGTGAAAACACGCATTAGCAAACTTAAAGTTATCGAAGATTGTTAATCATGGATTAAAACATTAGAACATGTGAAAATAAGCGCATTATCCTAAAATATTGGGTTTTGCCGGGATCTAATTTTTCTTTGACCAGCTCTGGCTCACAAATTGTAGGAAGAGCGGTGTACTAAATTTGACAAATTGTTTGATGCACTATTTCTAATACAATCCCCATATAAGGATTATAATTCACACTGAAATTTTGCTGTAATTTAATATTTTGTAATAAATGTGATACTGGTGCCTGGCCTCCAAATTTCCCCGCAGTGGAAAAGCAGCTCGGAGCATTAAACTTTAAAGCCAAGTGGAAAGTTACATATCCTATCGTTACGCTTTAGTACTCACGCATGCGTTTGACTAAATTTCAAGAGTTTCCACTCCTTCTTTATCATCTCCCTGGATAGAAGCCGCAAACACCCGAGTTCATCGGCATCCCAATCTGACCCTTTTGCTCTTAAACTCGCACTCGCAGACATAATTATATGGTACAAGCAAGGGGAGTGGTCTCCCTGGTACAAGGTAGAGGTTAAGGATAACAAATGGCGAAATGTTGTCGATCTTCTTGTAGTAGTATGTTAGCACATGCATGCGATGACAGTACAATGGTAATCGCATAATACGTTAACATTGAACGATACCAGATAGTTACTTTTACAATTCCCTGCTTGTACAACAACATGATACAGCACATGGCCCTGGGGGTTTCAGTCAAATATAAATACAGTAAGCATGCGTGACTAAGAAATTGCGTATAAAGTGGTGTTTTTTTTTTAAAGATTGGACGCGGTCGGAAGCACAATTTGATTTATTTTACATTGTCAACAACTCATATGATAAGTCCTATCGCACTTCAAAATGCTCAAGGGGTCATAATATTACAATACTTGTTCAGGAGTTCACGTTTTAAAAATACCCGTTTAGGGTGTGAATTCGGTATAAAAAAAAACACACTAAATCCTCATTTAGGGTGAATTTTGGCTTCAGAAGAAATCCTCGGTTAGGGAGGGTCTGGAAAACTTGTGGTCACGCATGCTTACTATTTCTACATGACTGAGACCTCTGGGCACATGGCGCGCTATTTTTTTTTGTACCGGAAGTTAGTCCTGGAAGGTACGATTTGTATGTGTATTTTCAAAACAGCTTTCCGTTTAATTATCATCTCTCAGAAACTTGATTCTGGCTCACTCTCACATTCAAAACGCATTTTTTTTTCCGCTTTCAAATATATCCATATCCAAAGACGTTTGAGACAGGCTTGCGTTTATCAACATGCAAATTTGCCTGAAACACGTTTGAATACGCTGATTCTAGGCCAAAAAGGAGATGATAAACACACTTTATACCGTATGCTGTGCATCGTTTCACAAAACCGTCGTGTTCGCCAACATTGTTGATTATAATACACGTGTTTCAATAGGATGTTTGCAGATTGTACTTAGACCTACGATGGGATTTTTTTAGAAGACATGTTTATATTCCGGGGCCTGTACGGCGAGTAAAAACAAAAATTTTCGGAATTTTCGGTCGGTTCCCGTTCAGTCCCTGTGGGCGCCGGGACATTTTTCACCAGCCGTACGGACTCCATACGGGATGCTGAGTTGGCTGCTCCCAATTCTCCCGGTGTTTTCATCTGACCGTTATGCCGTATGAAGCCCGTAAAGGGCCCGTGGGGGCATCGTACGGGTCCCGTGCGGGCTCCGGACGGTGCCCGGACGGCCCCACGATTTTTTTTATGTCAATTCTCAATGGAGACGCGGATGTCAGAGGCCAAATAGTTCAGTGCACTGCACGGCACCCATTCGGGCGCCTACAGGACCCCGGCCGGTCCCCGGGAGCCATAGGGTTCGCCTGTTCATCGGACGGAGCCCGTAAGCTAACCGGTCGGCACCCGGCCAGAAGCCGACCGGCACCCTTACGGGCGCCTTGCATTTTCACTCGAGAATATGTGACCACACATGCCGTAGAAATGAAAATCGGAAGGGTCCCATACGGTCTCTAAAATCCACGGCAAGCCGCCGGGTTGGGAAAAATGTAAGGGTCCCGGTGTATATGTGACCTAGGCATAAGCAAATACTAATTGCATGATTAATATAAATTAAATGTAATGATCTGTGTACGCCATGGAACACGTAGTAATAAATGGTGGTTTGTTTGGTTTACCTGACTCCATATACTTGTAGTATACTTGTAAATAAGCAACCATTGGACCTATGGCTTTAAATTCTCTCTGCGAGCCGATATACTATATTATTCCTAATCCTTGTAAATTTGAAGTTTTTGTGTTTTTTAAGAAATAAAGGTGAACCGTGTTGAATAAGGGATTTTTCTGATTACTTTTAGATATAAAGCTTGAATAATTATGTCACATTCTTTAAAAATTCTTAAAAACAATTTTGTCCACATACTTAAATATTCCAAAAAATGGTAAGGGTATGAATAACTTAGCCGTTAACTTTATATACATATATGAATATACAGATTCGTCGCTTCATATTATTGGTGACGAAATGTATCTTTTCATTCAAATGTATTTGTGAACTCTTTACGTAACGAACAAGAAATTAAATTCAAATATCACATATTCATGTTTGACAGTTTAGGGAAAAATTAATGTTCGTTTGTTTTTGTTTTTTCCGTATATTTAAAAACAAAACACATATACAAAATATTTGCAATTTAAAAGAAAACGAAATCAAATACAAGAAGGTTTAATGGAAACGTTGGTAACCCGAAATCAGCTGCAAAAGTATTTGGTTGCTGCTGGTCTTCCACGGGGGCAACAAACAAAAGATACAAAGGTTAAAAATAAATCATTAAAAAATACACAAGTAAATATATATATATATATATATAATTATATATAATTTTACATTGACACCTACTACTGCATGAAAAAGAAGGGAAAAATCTACAGATCAAAAAAGTATTAAATTTCAAATTTTTCAAATTTCAATTTATTCATGTTTCCAACAAATCAATTATAAGCATTTAAAATAAATGTAAAAAATACATGTTGAAAACAGAGGGGTCCACTAAAATGCAATGCTTGTACAAGTGTGAACACCTCAAATGATACTAAGGAATAATGAGTAATTAAATTAATTAATCCGTAACTACAAAAGGAACTACAAAATAGGGGAAAGAAAAACAAATTACCTGAAAAATTATATATATATTTTATGAGGCTAATGTAAGGCGAGGCGTCAAAAATATCGATACCAGCTGGCTCCCGCCTCACGTATTGGCGGATCGAGGCTGCAATTCCGCCCGAAGCCTGGCTGGTGCAATTAATTTTCACTTATTAGCCCAGCCGGCTTGCGCCAGGCTGGGATCTGACTTTTACCCCAGAATCTTTAATCGGCCCATCCACCCCCCGCCTGGCGGCACGTCTATAATTGGCTCAGCCAGGCTGCCGCCAAAAATAGGTTGTTAAAGTTGCAACTTTAAAGTTTCCAGCTGGCGGTCGCCGTACGGAGATGCTTAAAGTTTTAGTGGCGGCAGCCAGGCGGTGATGCTTGTAGTCCAGAATCTGCACGGTCCTTTATAATTTCCCCACACTTGATCCAAGCCGTCGAAGATGGCGTTATCAACAGACTCATAATTATGCTCACCAGCCCGCGTATATTTTTTTACACGACTGTTTAGCCACTTCAGTCAAATATACTGTGCAAACGACTAGAGACAGAGTCTAGTATTACCCTTAGCAGTTTTGTTGGATTGCTGGAGCTGTACGTGTGTACATGTATACTCGTTATTTGTGTCGGGTTAAATCTATCCTCTATTCTCTTTCATTATGTATTTCTGTGTTCTTCTTCAATCTATCCTCTTCTCTTTTGTCATGTATTTTTTTTCTTCTTCAATCTTTCCTTTTTCTCATTCGTTATATTTGGTTTTTCCTTCAATCTATCCCCAGTTCTCCTTCGTTTTGTATTTCTTTTGTTCTCCTTTATTCTAACCTTTTCTCTTTTGTTTTATGTATTTCTTTGTTTCTCCTTCAATCTATCCTTTTCTCCTTCGTCATCTATTTTTTTTGTTTTAATCTGATAGATTCCCTTTCTCCTTCTTTATATGTATTTCCCTACGGTTTTTCCTTAGTCTTGATCTTTAATCCTCTTAGCTCTTCAATCGTGCATCCCTATGTTCTTCCTTTGACTTATCCTCTTCTCTTTCCTTATGTATTTCCTTGTTTTTCCTTCTCCATATCCTCTTCACTATCCTTGTTTTCCCCTTTCTATAATTTCCTTCCCTGTCATGGGTGTACTTGCTAATTGGCTTGCACATAGTGCGCTGACGACTTAGACTCTTTCACCAGAGCACTTCTTGGAATTTTTTCACGAAAATGGCTAAACAGTTGTGTAAAAAAAAATATGCGCCACCAGCCCAGCCTCAGTTTCGCCGGGCGGCGCATATTTTTTTTACACAACTGTTTAGCCACTTCAGTCAAATATACTGCGCAAACGACTAGAGACAGAGTCTAGCATTACCCTTAGCAGTGCTACACAGTGTACATACTCGTTTTTTGTTTCGGGTTAAATCTATCCGCTCTTCTCTTTCATTATGTATTTCCTTGTTTCTCCTTCAATCTATCCTTTTCTCTTTTGTCATGTATTTCTTTTTTTCTTCAATATATCCTTTTTCTTCTTCGTTATTTCTTTGTGTTTCCTTCATACTATCCCCCAGTTCTCCTTTGTATGTATTTCTTTTGTCCTTCATTCTAACCTCTTCTCTTTTATTTTATGTATTTCCTTGTTTCTCCTTCAATCTATCCTTTTCTCTTTTGTCATGTATTTCATTTTTCTTCAATATAACCTTTTTCTTCTTCGTTATTTCTTTGTTTTTCCTTCAATCTATCCCCCAGTTCTCCTTCGTATGTATTTATTTTGTCCTTCATTCTAACCTCTTCTCTTTTATTTTATGTATTTCTTTGTTTCTCCTTCAATCTATCCTTTTCTCCTTCGTCATCTATCTTTAATTGTTTTAAACTGATAGATTCCCTTTCCTTCTTTATGTATTTCCCTGTTTTTCCTTAGTTTAGATCTATGATCCTCTTACCTCTTCAATTATGTATTTCTATGTTCTTCCTTTGACTTATCCTCTCCTCTTTCCTTATGTATTTCATTGTTTTTCCTTCTCCATACCGTCTCCACTATCTTTGTTTTCCCCTTTGCTATTATATCTTCCCTTCCCTGGGTGTACGTGCTTGCACATAGTGCGCTGACGACTTAGACTCTTTCACCAGAGCACTTCTTGGAATTTTTTCGCGAAAATGGCTAAACAGTTGTGTAAAAAAAATATGCACCGCCGGGCGTCTTAATTTAATGATCACGCCATCTTCGGCGGGTAGCAAGTAAGTAGGAATAGGTAGCGTTGGTGTGGTGGAGATCAAAATAAAATAGGCCAGATTCTGGACTTTGATGCTTGAAGTTGCAACTTGTTGAAACGTACTGAGCTTACCGTAAAAATGGCGCTCGTTTTCCGATTGTGACGTCATTTCAAGCTATGTTTACATTTCTATTCACGCCGGGCTTTGCGTACAAAAAGGGATGGTACATATAAACGTCCTACCCCCTTAGTTTCAGATCAATTTGGCGCCGCCTCAATAAAATATAAATTCCTGCCCCAAAGGTTTCAGATCAATTTTGCACCCCTCAATGAAAGATCCATTTTGCGCCCACCTTAGTTTCAGATCAATGTTGCGCCCCCTCCTTAGTCTAAGATAGATGTTGCGCCCCCGAAGGTTAAGATAAATTTTGCGCTACCTCAATCGAATATAAAAAAGCCCCCCCCCCCTTAGTTTCAGATCAATTTTGCGACCCCCCCCCCCCCCCCCCGAAGTTTTAGATCAATTTGCAAATCCTCAATTAATCAGCACTGTCATTTTTCTCTTCTTTTTTCCAAGTTTAATATTTTTCGTTATATACTTTCAATTATTTCGCTCTATATCTAACACCATCACTTTAATACGGCGAATAACATGTGAACGCAACGTTGCCATATGATGGAAGGCACGTTTAAAAGGGAGAGGAAGAGAGAGAGAGAGAGAGAGAGAGAGAGGGGGGGGGGTGTCGAAGACCAAAGGGGAACCTTTGACCCATGTATTGTTCGTGAAATGCATGCAATACTGTTTAATGCACCCATAGGCCTGCAGGGATGGGGCATATATAGTACCCTTTAATATACAAAGAGTTGCGACACGAAGCGTCCGTTTTGTTGCGTTTTGTTGGAAACAGATATGGCGTTTGAATTATAATTTGGACATGCATGAAGTAATCAGTTGATTGAGTGAAACAAGTCCGGATGCGTGTGGCATGGAAAATTAAGGCATGCCATTAATGGCGTGCGACCTATGCCTTGGACGTGTCGGGCAGCATGCTAAGACATGTTCGACGTCATGCTTTACAGAACATTCATCAAACATTAAACATTAGACAAATATAATATTATTAAAAAAAGTATCACCCCTCCCTCCACACACATAGCCTATGCCATGCCGATACTTTGGGTAATTCAAGTTAGGCAGCCTTAATCCGTGCCAGAACAATAGAATCTGGCAAGCCGGACAAAAGCGATCAAACTAGTGTTGAGTCACCGAGCGCGCGACTTCGTATAGTAAAAAGCTACTAGTATTATGACAACAGATGCTTATAGTTGTTGAGTTCGCCGTTGACCTGTTGTTTATTATTTATATTTATATACAGTCCCCAAATAACCGATAAAGGTGTACGTTAGATAGAGTATTTGATCGTGAATCCTAACTTTTCTTTTTCTTTTTATTATGTCTGTTTAACTTATTTTGTTCTATTTGTTTCCATGACGCAACGCCCCACGAAAAAGCAATAACAACAACATAATCAGGAGTAAACAGGTACTAAATACAAACGAAAAAGAAAATGATAATGATAATGACGAGAATGAGTGTACGCATATTTGAGAACATTACAGTTAACTTTAAAAACATTACGGTAAAACAAAAAGAATAAAAAGTGCGATGCGATGCTGGTGTATCGCATTGTGCATTGTCTGCCTTCAGAGGGTTAACAGAACATACATGTATATGCTTAAGTTTTTATCTACGTTCTGTGATTGTATGATTCTTCACTACCAACATTCTGAAGCTTACAAACTTAGTCGTAATGAAAGTCATATCTTAAAATGGGGGATTTGGAAAAAGAGCGACATTTAATAGAGCAGATACAATAATAACACATTCTGGCTTTGCAATGCATATTGTCTTCTAGGACTATACAAAGTTTGTTTGTGTAGTAGCATATAGGCTACATCTTTCTATGTACGGTATTTGTTACTTTATAACCAAGGCTTGGCTAATTCCAAAACCTTGTAGTACACACCAATACGTATATGTTACATGATCAACCTAAACTATACATTTTGCGCCCCCTAAGTTTCAGAACAATTTGCGGCACCTCAATAAAATATAAATTTCTGCACCCTAAGTTTCAGATCAAATTTGCGCCCCCTTATTTTCAGTTCAATTTTTGCGCCCCCTCAATAACATATTAACGTCCTACCCCCCCCCCCCCCCCCCCCCGAAATTTCAGATCAATGTGGCGCGGGCCCTTCAATAAAATATAAATTTTGCGCCCCTAAGTTTCAGAACAAGTTGCGGCACCTCAATAAAATATAAATGTCTGCACCCTAAGTTTCAGATCAAATTTGCGCCCCCTTATTTTCAGTTCAATTTTTGCGCCCCCTCAATAACATATTAACGTCCTACCCCCCCCCCCCCCCACCCCCAAGTTTCAGATCAATGTGGCGCGGGCCCTTCAATAAAATATAAATTTTGCGCCCCTAAGTTTCAGAACAAGTTGCGGCACCTCAATAAAATATAAATGTCTGCACCCTAAGTTTCAGATCAAATTTGCGCCCCCTTAGTTTCAGATCAATTTGGCGCCGCCTCAATAAAATATAAATTCCTGCCCCGAAGGTTTCAGACTCAATTTTGCACCCCCTCAATGAAAGATCCATTTTGCGCCCACCTTAGTTTCAGATCAATTTTGCGCCCCCTCTTTCGTCTAAGACAGATGTTGCGCCCCCGAAGGTTAAGATAAATTTTGCGCTACCTCAATCAAATATAAAAATGCCGCCCCCCTTAGTTTCCGATCAATTTTGCGACCCCCCCCCCCTCCCGAAGTTTCAGATCTATTTTTAGCCATCTCAGTAAAAGACAAATTTTGCGCCCCCGGTCAATAATGTATATATTTTCCGCCACCTAAGTTTCAGATCAATTTGCAACTCCTCAATTAATCAGCACTGTCATTTTCTCTTCTTTTTTCCAAGTTTAATATTTTTCGTTATATACTTTCAATTATTTCGCTCTTTATCTAACACCATCACTTTAATACGGCGAATAACATGTGAACGCAACGTTGCCATATGATGGAAGGCACGTTTGAAAGGGAGAGGAAGAGAGAGAGAGAGAGAGAGAGAGAGAGAGGAGGGGGGGGGTGTCGAAGACCAAAGGGGAACCTTTGACCCATGTATTGTTCGTGAAATGCATGCAATACTGTTTAATGCACCCATAGGCCTGCAGGGATGGGGCATATATAGTACCCTTTAATATACAAAGAGTTGCGACACGAAGCGTCCGTTTTGTTGCGTTTTGTTGGAAACAGATATGGCGTTTGAATTATAATTTGGACATGCATGAAGTAATCAGTTGATTGAGTGAAACAAGTCCGGATGCGTGTGGCATGGGAAATTAAGGCATGTCATTAATGGCGTGCGACCTATGCCTTGGACGTGTCGGTCAGCATGCTAAGACATTTTCGACGTCATGCTTTACTCAATATATTTACAGAACATTCATCAGACATTAAACATTAGACAAATATAATATTATTAAAAAAAGTATCACCCCTCCCTCCACACACATAGCCTATGCCATGCCGATACTTTGGGTAATTCAAGTTAGGCAGCCTTAATCCGTGCCAGAACAATAGAATCTGGCAAGCCGGACAAAAGCGATCAAACTAGTGTTGAGTCACCGAGCGCGCGACTTCGTATAGTAAAAAGCTACTAGTATTATGACAACAGATGCTTATAGTTGTTGAGTTCGCCGTTGACCTGTTGTTTATTATTTATATTTATATACAGTCCCCAAATAACCGATAAAGGTGTACGTTAGATAGAGTATTTGATCGTGAATCCTAACTTTTCTTTTTCTTTTTATTATGTCTGTTTAACTTATTTTGTTCTATTTGTTTCCATGACGCAACGCCCCACGAAACAGCAATAACAACAACATAATCAGGAGTAAACAGGTACTAAATACAAACGAAAAAGAAAATGATAATGATAATGACGAGAATGAATGTACGCATATTTGAGAACATTACAGTTAACTTTAAAAACATTACGGTAAAACAAAAAGAATAAAAAGTGCGATGCGATGCTGGTGTATCGCATTGTGCATTGTCTGCCTTCAGAGGGTTAACAGAACATACATGTATATGCTTAAGTTTTTATCTACGTTCTGTGATTGTATGATTCTTCACTACCAACATTCTGAAGCTTACAAACTTAGTCGTAATGAAAGTCATATCTTAAAATGGGGGATTTGGAAAAAGAGCGACATTTAATAGAGCAGATACAATAATAACACATTCTGGCTTTGCAATGCATATTGTCTTCTAGGACTATACAAAGTTTGTTTGTGTAGTTGCATATAGGCTACATCTTTCTATGTACGGTATTTGTTACTTTATAACCAAGGCTTGGCTAATTCCAAAACCTTGTAGTACACACCAATACGTATATGTTACATGATCAACCTAAACTATACATTTTGCGCCCCCTAAGTTTCAGAACAATTTGCGGCACCTCAATAAAATATAAATTTCTGCACCCTAAGTTTCAGATCAAATTTGCGCCCCCTTATTTTCAGTTCAATTTTTGCGCCCCCTCAATAACATATTAACGTCCTACCCCCCCCCCCCCCCACCCCCGAAATTTCAGATCAATGTGGCGCGGGCCCTTCAATAAAATATAAATTTTGCGCCCCTAAGTTTCAGAACAAGTTGCGGCACCTCAATAAAATATAAATGTCTGCACCCTAAGTTTCAGATCAAATTTGCGCCCCCTTAGTTTCAGATCAATTTGGCGCCGCCTTAATAAAATATAAATTCCTGCCCCAAAGGTTTCAGACTCAATTTTGCACCCCCTCAATGAAAGATCCATTTTGCGCCCACCTTAGTTTCAGATCAATTTTGCGCCCCCTCTTTAGTCTAAGATAGATGTTGCGCCCCCGAAGGTTAAGATAAATTTTGCGCTACCTCAATCGAATATAAAAATGCCGCCCCCCTTAGTTTCCGATCAATTTTGCGACCCCCCCCCCCTCCCGAAGTTTCAGATCTATTTTTAGCCATCTCAGTAAAAGACAAATTTTGCGCCCCCGGTCAATAATGTATATATTTTCCGCCACCTAAGTTTCAGATCAATTTGCAACTCCTCAATTAATCAGCACTGTCATTTTCTCTTCTTTTTTCCAAGTTTAATATTTTTCGTTATATACTTTCAATTATTTCGCTCTTTATCTAACACCATCACTTTAATACGGCGAATAACATGTGAACGCAACGTTGCCATATGATGGAAGGCACGTTTGAAAGGGAGAGGAAGAGAGAGAGAGAGAGAGAGAGAGAGAGAGAGAGAGAGAGAGAGAAGGGGGGGGGTGTCGAAGACCAAAGGGGAACCTTTGACCCATGTATTGTTCGTGAAATGCATGCAATACTGTTTAATGCACCCATAGGCCTGCAGGGATGGGGCATATATAGTACCCTTTAATATACAAAGAGTTGCGACATGAAGCGTCCGTTTTGTTGCGTTTTGTTGGAAACAGATATGGCGTTTGAATTATAATTTGGACATGCATGAAGTAATCAGTTGATTGAGTGAAACAAGTCCGGATGCGTGTGGCATGGAAAATTAAGGCATGCCATTAATGGCGTGCGACCTATGCCTTGGACGTGTCGGTCAGCATGCTAAGACATTTTCGACGTCATGCTTTACTCAATATATTTACAGAACATTTATCAGACATTAAACATTAGACAAATATAATATTATTAAAAAAAGTATCACCCCTCCCTCCACACACATAGCCTATGCCATGCCGATACTTTGGGTAATTCAAGTTAGGCAGCCTTAATCCGTGCCAGAACAATAGAATCTGGCAAGCCGGACAAAAGCGATCAAACTAGTGTTGAGTCACCGAGCGCGCGACTTCGTATAGTAAAAAGCTACTAGTATTATGACAACAGATGCTTATAGTTGTTGAGTTCGCCGTTGACCTGTTGTTTATTATTTATATTTATATACAGTCCCCAAATAACCGATAAAGGTGTACGTTAGATAGAGTATTTGATCGTGAATCCTAACTTTTCTTTTTCTTTTTATTATGTCTGTTTAACTTATTTTGTTCTATTTGTTTCCATGACGCAACGCCCCACGAAAAAGCAATAACAACAACATAATCAGGAGTAAACAAGTACTAAATACAAACGAAAAAGAAAATGATAATGATAATGACGAGAATGAATGTACGCATATTTGAGAACATTGCAGTTAACTTTAAAAACATTACGGTAAAACAAAAAGAATAAAAAGTGCGATGCGATGCTGGTGTATCGCATTGTGCATTGTCTGCCTTCAGAGGGTTAACAGAACATACATGTATATGCTTAAGTTTTTATCTACGTTCTGTGATTTTATGATTCTTCACTACCAACATTCTGAAGCTTACAAACTTAGTCGTAATGAAAGTCATATCTTAAAATGGGGGATTTGGAAAAAGAGCGACATTTAATAGAGCAGATACAATAATAACACATTCTGGCTTTGCAATGCATATTGTCTTCTAGGACTATACAAAGTTTGTTTGTGTAGTTGCATATAGGCTACATCTTTCTATGTACGGTATTTGTTACTTTATAACCAAGGCTTGGCTAATTCCAAAACCTTGTAGTACACACCAATACGTATATGTTACATGATCAACCTAAACTATACATTTTGCGCCCCCTAAGTTTCAGAACAATTTGCGGCACCTCAATAAAATATAAATTTCTGCACCCTAAGTTTCAGATCAAATTTGCGCCCCCTTATTTTCAGTTCAATTTTTGCGCCCCCTCAATAACATATTAACGTCCTACCCCCCCCCCCCCCCCCACCCCCGAAATTTCAGATCAATGTGGCGCGGGCCCTTCAATAAAATATAAATTTTGCGCCCCTAAGTTTCAGAACAAGTTGCGGCACCTCAATAAAATATAAATGTCTGCACCCTAAGTTTCAGATCAAATTTGCGCCCCCTTATTTTCAGTTCAATTTTTGCGCCCCCTCAATAACATATTAACGTCCTACCCCCCCCCCCCCCCCCCCCGAAATTTCAGATCAATGTGGCGCGGGCCCTTCAATAAAATATAAATTTTGCGCCCCTAAGTTTCAGAACAAGTTGCGGCACCTCAATAAAATATAAATGTCTGCACCCTAAGTTTCAGATCAAATTTGCGCCCCCTTATTTTCAGTTCAATTTTTGCGCCCCCTCAATAACATATTAACGTCCTACCCCCTTAGTTTCAGATCAATTTGGCGCCGCCTCAATAAAATATAAATTCCTGCCCCAAAGGTTTCAGACTCAATTTTGCACCCCCTCAATGAAAGATCCATTTTGCGCCCACCTTAGTTTCAGATCAATTTTGCGCCCCCTCTTTAGTCTAAGATAGATGTTGCGCCCCCGAAGGTTAAGATAAATTTTGCGCTACCTCAATCGAATATAAAAATGCCGCCCCCCCCTTAGTTTCAGATCAATTTTGCGACCCCCCCCCCCCCTCCCGAAGTTTCAGATCAATTTTTCGCCATCTCAGTAAAAGACAAATTTTGCGCCCCCGGTCAATAATGTATATATTTTCCGCCACCTAAGTTTCAGATCAATTTGCAACTCCTCAATTAATCAGCACTGTCATTTTTTTTTCTTTTTTCCAAGTTTAATATTTTTCGTTATAAACTTTAAATGATTTCGCTCTATATCTAACACCATCACTTTAATACGGCGAATAACATGTGAACGCAACGTTGCCATATGATGGAAGGCACGTTTGAAAGGGAGAGGAAGAGAGAGAGAGAGAGAGAGAGAGAGGGGGGGGTGTCGAAGACCAAAGGGGAACCTTTGACCCATGTATTGTTCGTGAAATGCATGCAATACTGTTTAATGCACCCATAGGCCTGCAGGGATGGGGCATATATAGTACCCTTTAATATACAACGAGTTGCGACACGAAGCGTCCGTTTTGTTGCGTTTTGTTGGAAACAGATATGGCGTTTGAATTATAATTTGGACATGCATGAAGTAATCAGTTGATTGAGTGAAACAAGTCCGGATGCGTGTGGCATGGAAAATTAAGGCATGCCATTAGTGGCGTGCGACCTATGCCTTGGACGTGTCGGGCAGCATGCTAAGATATTTTTGACGTCATGCTTTACTCAATATATTTACAGAACATTCATCAAACATTAAACATTAGACAAATATAATATTATTAACAAAGTATCACCCCTCCCTCCACACACATAGCCTATGCCATGCCGATACTTTGGGTAATTCAAGTTAGGCAGCCTTAATCCGTGCCAGAACAATAGAATCTGGCAAGCCGGACAAAAGCGATCAAACTAGTGTTGAGTCACCGAGCGCGCGACTTCGTATAGTAAAAAGCTACTAGTATTATGACAACAGATGCTTATAGTTGTTGAGCTCGCCGTTGACCTGTTGTTTATTATTTATATTTATATACAGTCCCCAAATAACCGATAAAGGTGTACATTAGATAGAGTATTTGATCGTGAATCCTAACTTTTCTTTTTCTTTTCATACAGTATATATTCAGACAAAATGTCTGTTTAACTTATTTTTTTCTATTTGTTTCCATGACGCACCGCCACACGAACAAGTAACAACAACAGCATAAGGCAATTAACAGCCAGTCAGTCACCCAATAGTGTCTGACAGTGAAGTCAAGCAAGTAAACCGGTTTCATTGCATAATTTGAATATTAGGACATTGCTCAAGTTTAAATTACACAGATAGGACATACATAACATATTCATAATTCCTGCAAAGTTCTACAGAATTTGATGTAGGCTGCAAAAGGGACATAGTATGTTTAAAATGGATCTATTTCTGCTTGTATAATTAAAAAAATCCCCTCAGCCATCTTGGCTGCAGGGAAAATGTACCAAGCGGCCATTTTGAAAAAAAGAAAGAAAAAAGGCCTCCTCCTTCCTATTTTTTGAAAAGGCAGGACGCTAAACATTTTTATTTTATTTGGCCTAATGTATGTCGCCGTCATCATGTTTTCAAGTTCTGATGACTTGCGTTTTAAAGTTCAGTCTAGAAATCAGGGGCACTTTATCTTTCGAAGAAAATATAAATCTAAGGTCGCCTCTATCGGTTATTTGGGGACTAAATAGATATGAATGGGGCCAAATAACAAAAACGAAGTGTTTCTCGCCTCCTTTTTGGCCGCCGCTTCCTTTTTTTGTTTTACTATTCCGGAACGCCCCCCCCCCCCCCCCCAACAAAAAAGCCTGTGATATATATTTTGTTTAAATATCTTCTAAAGTGATACAAATCATTTATTTTGTCATACATTACATCACTATACTCACTTAGCACAATATCTGTGAATAAATGGGCTTGGCCAGCTATAATAAGCAATTGGCAGCCATCTTGGAAAAAAAATGGACAATATAGGATTTCCCGGCCAAATTCGCGAGTTTGTCATTCAAATTAATTTGTCTTGCGTTCAAATTCGACGGTTTTAGTGCAGTCAGCTATATATCGGGTTTATATTCCCTTTTCTAGTTTTCAAATCTATGGAATTTGCGTTAGAATCTACGTATGTTTCATTCAAATTAATAAACAATGTGCTTCTTTCGCTATTTGGTCATTCGATTTGGCTCAACACGATTTTCTGACAACGCGACGATGTACTTCTAGCATTCTAATTCATTTGTAGCATTCAAATTAGCACTTTGTGCACTTAAATTGATGGTCAATATACATTTCTCGTTTATTACACACTTTTTATAGCTCATTCTTTTTCTTTCAAGATTGTTTTTTCATGTGTATTTCATCTTATTTAATTTTCTTGCATTTATACACTTATACCTACTAGATTGATCTGATATTCATCAGCATTTAAGTTTGATTGTTAAGAAGAAAAAAAAAACGACTTGCATCTACGGACCTGATAGTCTCGGTATATTTGTAAATGTTCATGCAAGGAAGTTGTTTGTCTTATATTTCATCATAAATTTATCATAATTTCATCATAATTTCATTATGGAAGAAGGGTACAATATTGTGACTGGGGTAGGGACTAGAGTCAACAATTTGAACATGATTCATTATTTAGCCATGTCTTTAGTTATCGATCTGCTGGCGGGCAAGTAAACTATGAAACTCTTTAAGAAAAACAGAGTGGTGTGCTGGGTATAAGAGACGATGTGAATTACTTTTGTAAAATTCCGAGTCTGTATTAAAAAGGGGCCTCTGAGGTACCCCGACCTTTCCCGGGTATATGAACATGTCTGTGCAGAAATGCCATATCCCTTGATTTCGCCCCTTCTTTACTCTATGTCTGACTACACCCATCTGCATTGTCCTGAAAATAAATAAATGGAATAACAGCTTAGACCCCAATGGCAAATGATGCATTTTAACTGCATTATTTAAAAACTGTAAAAATTTGTTGCAATTCTTCCCCCTAACATTCCTAACTTGAATAAAAATATTACGAATACGAATGACAGGAGTTAATTTGAATGATAAAAAATACGCTTCGACAAGTGAATATTAATTTGAATGCTATTTGAGCAGTTTCTAAATTGAATGACAGATCTATGAAACCCTTCGACCAAAATCCTAAATTAAATACAAATACTGGAAAATTGAATGATAATTGGCATGGCAAAGACGATCTGCGCTAACTTAAATGCAAAGTAAATTAATTCGAATGACAAACACGCGAATTTGGCCGGGAAATCCTATAGTAAAAAGTAATGCCCTGCATGCCTCCTCCGTTTTGTCTGAACGAGAAACACGTTATTTTTATTATTTGGCTTAATAACAAACATGTCAACGGCGAGCTCAACAATGAAGTATCTGTTGTCATATACTAGTAGATTTTTACTACGTAGTCGCGCGCTCGGCGACTCAACGCTTTTTCGTGGGGCGGCGCGTCATGGAAACAAATATAAAATATAAAGTTAAACAGACATAATAAAAGGAAAAGTTAGGATTCACGATCAAATACTATATCTAACGTACACCTTTATATGTTATTTGGGGACTTAATATATACAAATAATAACAAACAAGTCAATGGCGAGCTCATCAACTAAGCATCTGTTGTCATAATTATACTAGTAGCTTTTTATTATTCGCGCGCTCATTCAACACTAGTTTGATCGCTTTTGTCCGGCTTGCCAGATTCTATTGTTGTGGCGCGGGTTAAGGCTGCCTAACTTGAATTACCCAAAGTGTCGGCATGGCATAGGCTATGTGTGTGAAGGGGGGGGGGGTTGTCGGATGTTCAATGTTTGATGAATGTTCTGTAAATATATTGAGTAAAGCATGACGACTAAAATGTCTCAGCATGCTGCCCGGCACGTCGGGGGCATGGGTCGCACCCCATTAATGGCATGCCTTATTTTCCCCTGCCGCACGCAAGGGGCTTGTTTCACCCAATCAACTGATGACTCCAAGCATGTCCAAAGTATAATTCAAACGCCATAACTGTTTCCAACAAAACGCAACAAAACGGACGCTTCGTGTCAAAACTCTTGGTATATAAAAGGGACTCTATGCGCCAACCCTGCAAAGCCTGTGGGCGCATTAAACAGTATTGCATGGATTTCACGAACAATACATGGGTCAAAGAAGAGGAAGAAGCAAAGAAAAGGGGGTATGGAGATCGAGGGCCTTGCCTCTCAGGCTGTTGCCTCCTCAACCCTCCCCAACCCAACTCCAATCCAAAAAAAATTAAGAGCGAAAGAAGGAAAGGGAACGAAAAAAGGAAAAGAGGAGATAAAGGAAAGGGGAAAAGAAGAAAAGAAAAGAAGCCAACAAGTTGTGGATCGGGGGAGGCAAAATTCAAACGTGGTTTATTTCTAATTCCATAACCTTACGGTGACTTACAAATGTTGCTAAATGATGGTCATTTGACGGTAATTTAACGCCTAAAACCCCTGAAATTCTTGGGGGCTCCGTCCCCTAGACCTCAAGTAAAAGAGTGTCCTGCCAGTGTCACAAAATAATATGGTATAAAAAGATACTCAACTGACTGTAATAAAAACGCCTTAAACCCCTGAGCTTCCGGCGGCTCTGCCTTCTGGACCAAACCAAAGGCCCTAAAGCGGGCCCCCGAATGTTTATCTGACCGTAATTAAACGCCTAAAATCCCTGAGCTCCCGGGGGCTCCGCCCCTGAACCCCATGCCAATACGTGACCTGCCAGTGTCACAATAAGGTCCCCCCCCCCCCAAAAAAAAAAAAGAGAGGAGAAAAAGGAAGAGGACGGTAAAACTGTTTATACCTTCTACCCTTTTCTATTATCGACCTTTTTACTCAATATATCTACAGAAAATTCATTTAATAAAAAGCTATATGATGCTTCATTGTCTTGCTTGCCGTTGACATGTTTGTTTTTATTATCTATTAAGTCCCCAAATAACTGATAGAGATGTACGTTAGATTTATATTTTCTAAATTCTTCGAAAAACAAAGTACCCTTGATTTCTAGACTGAACTCTATCTTTCAAACGTTTCTCATCAGAACATGACGGTGGCATATTATAATATAATATAAATATTATCTGTCTCGCCTCGACTTGACAAAGATAATATTATCTCCCTCACCTCGACTTGACAAAGATAACATTTTGGCAGGCATATTTAAAAACAGATCATTTTGGCGGGCATAGTTAAAATCACGACGTCACTTTCAACCAATCAGGTGGCAGGATTAGGAATGATTCTTAAAGTAAGGTATATAATAGGATTTATATCATTGAAGCATAACAAAAATAAATACAAATATATGATTTGGGTATTATAAACAATAGGCGAGCCAATAATTCAAAATAGCAAATCTTATGTTGTTACCAAAATTATTTTTTTTGAATATGAAAATACAAGGCATCTAATCCGTTTACAGGCAGGATGCATCTACATAAAGTGAGCCCACATATATCCACGGTACGACTGGTCTCTTTATTGAAAAAGGCATATCAGAAAAGAATGACCACATATTTGTCTCTAGTGACAAGTTGTTATTGTTGTTTTGGGGTTTATTAGGCTGTCCAATCTGAACAGATTATTTTCGCAAGGCTATACTGTTTTTTCGAGTTATTTATCAGTGATCATAAGATGGCGCTGTTTCTTTTGCCCTGACAAATTAGATTCTGCTTTATGAAGATATCGATTGGCAGGATGTGGCGGTGAGCCAGGCCGCGGGGTGGCTGTTTCAATTAGGCCCAGACGACCTCATTGAGAAGAGGCTCGGCTTCCATGCGAGAGGCTGGAGTTTGGCGGCATATCACTGTCCTCCTGCCGGCGGCAGCCAGGCTGAGCTTATGTTTTCTAGCTTTTTCCGAGGCTCGGTTTCCATTCGAAAGGCGGCAGCCGGCGCATGCTTTTGGATACCATTTCCTACCGCCAGCGGTAGCCGGCTCAGCTAATTAAAAAAATGCAGCCAAGACGCATAAGTGCAGTTAGCTGCCGCCGGCTGGTATATTTATTTTTGACGCCTCGCCTAAGTACTGAGAGGTTTTTTTTCTCAAAATAGGACGCTTAAAGCAGTACCATAGTAGTCTCATATAGACCCAGCTATTCAAAATCTACTATAATAATAATAATAATAATGATGATAATAATAATAATAATAATAATAATAATAATAATAATAATAATAATAATAATAATAATAATAATAATAATAATATTGTTCACGCGGGGAATCCTCATTAGTTTTAACGATGTTCTTTCTGAGTGCCCTGTAATTACTAGTACCCAAGCGACTGCAAGGTACCCATTAACACCTAGTTACACCTGGGTGGAGAGTGGCAAACGTGGATGAACATCTTGCCAAAGGACGTTAGTTCCAGGCTGAGATCTGAACCCTCAACCCATGGATTGAGAGTCAAGTGAATGAACCACGACACCTCCTCCTCCTATAGGTTTTTATCCACTTTCAGTGAACTTGCACAGCTAAATTTTCCTGTTTGATATTGATTTTATTGTTTATGAATATTAATAATTATACTTTGCACCAGATTTGAACAAGGTTCAATCATCTTGCATCTAGAGGTGTCGTGGTCTAGTGAATACGTTACCGGACTGTGGATCACATTGAATACGGTTCAAATCCCACCGCGGTACCAATGTCCTTTGGGAAGACATTAATCTACATTTGCCACACTCAACCCGGGTGAAGTAAATGGGTCCACGGCAGGAAAGGATTCTGAATGAGCTGAGCTACAGTCGGGGTAATAATATGATACTTTGTATTAAGCGCAGTGAAGTATATTCATAAAGTAGCGGCGCTATATAAATAGACCTACTATTATTATTATTATTATTATATTAGCTTTTGACGGCATTGGCGGATAGCTTTCAAACACAGCCCTCTCGCTTCTGGGTTAGTGAGCAGATAGATGATTGGCTGTACCCAGGAGTTGAATCCTGCTACCCTATCTAGAATAATCATCTGCTTCGATGGTACAGGTATCATATAATATACAACGTACGGCGTCCATAGGATGTAAAAGGAGCCTGTTTGGAGGATCACCGTGGCCAATCCTCTCAATCCCTTCTTACGTGGACGATTACGAATCACGCCGTGGTCACGAACCACATCATTGGCAGGTGGGTCTTCACAACCACGGTCATCTAGGCGATTCAGGTGCCTATCGATGTCGATATGATTAACGTAGACGCGGCGAGGATATCCAGGAACGGCGCCAACGTGTTTCAGTTGGCGCACAATGAAGAGTATGCGCGCATGGATAGCTGTTGTAACTAACATAGTTGCGCAAACGGGGAGTAGCACCAATGTTGTGTGGACTATGGATATCCATTGAGAGTTGACGGCTACATTTTGGGAGGTACAACGGTGCGTCAAAAGATTTATGAAGGGCGAATCTGGGATGGGCAGATATACGCCATAGACCAGCATGATCGTGGTGGCACTGGCTCCGAGTACGATGTAAAACCGCGTTCGCGTTACAATCGTGTAATATCGTAGAGGATTTGTGACAAGGACGTAAAGGTTAACGCTGATTCCGCAGAGACAACAGGTTTTGATCAACAAAGACGACCGGTAAATGAATGGAAACGTCATGCTGATAATGGTGCAAATTGTTTTGTCTCCCCTTGCGTTATCGTAAATCATGTTCCAAAAGCTCCAACTAATACCTAAGACGGTGTTAGTCACAGAAAGAATCTGGTAAAGAACCTGCATGACTTCTTGAAGATCTTTCTGCCGTCGGACTACGAACAAGACGATGGTGTTCGTGATCACACACATGAAAATTGTCAGAGTGTTTAAAGCATCAGGCTCAACGTCCATACCAGCATTCGTGTTCCTGGTTATGTTGCTTGCTTCTCCGGTTACAGCCATTTTCAACAAATACAGTTCAAATTGAAACGAATTCCCAGAAAATGTAATATTTTAAGATTGGATCAGAGTCGCGCGTATATTTTCAACTGTCTTAGTTCCGGCAATCCTACATGGTTTGAAATGAATATATTTACCGCCCTGAAACGTGGTATTCCTTGAATCATCCACATGATTGCTAATTTAGAATGTCTCTCAGAAATCTGCCAAATAAGCTATTTAGTAATAATAATTTTGTAGCCATACGATCGACACAGTCATTCTCCGTTCCGGTGGCAATAGTTGACTAAATTTCCTACACTAACTCTATTCCATCGCAAGACACAAGATATATTCCGCTACCCCATGTATACAGCAGGCCTAAGCTTATACATTCCTAAAAGGCATCGTGGTAATGTTAACCGACATCATTATTAAATGCTCTCATCTCTTTATTTTTTATACACGACTATCATATCTTATTCTCTTCGGTAATTACCGGTTAACACAGGTGGTTTGCTTGCACTGTGATATAGTAGTGTCTTCTTAACAATATCAAGTTTGATAAGTATATTGATGTTGGCATTAATGTTTATTATCCAAAGAGGGATGAATAGATTCTGAGTGACAGCTTAATTATACTGTGCTGTAACTTCCATCATCTAGGGGTGAGTTTGTCATCTCTTGCCACTCAGAATCAGCGCTTCTATAAATTCATATCGAATCACACTATACGAACATGATTTGCGGAATGTCGCGTTTATCAACTCATCACGATTCGAAATGAAGGCCGTGTCACTGCGCAACTGCTTTGCGCCATTTGACCCGGCGGGAAGCAGAGAGTTACGCTCAGATGTCAACTAGGGCACGCTCATCTTATTTTCGATCTAACTACCAGTAGTTCTTTCAAGTTTAAAAAGTCTGGCTCGTTTTTAATGCGGTTGCTGTCTGCGTGTATTTGTAAACATGCCGGGAGTAAATTTGTTCATATTTGACAAATGTCTTTGGCGATATGTGCTCACCTTAAATTGCCAGTCTAGCGAATAGTATGAGGTTTTTTTTCGTACTTTCGATTTCTGTTCTTCTTGGATATCTAGTTCTGCCCATCAATATAACAGGAAGGTGATAGAGATGGTGTGGAATAAAGCCGCTCTCCTTTGATCCCATGCTCCAAGCCGCCGAAAAGTTATGCGCTAATCTGCAACTGATGACCAGGTGGTGAGATATAAGAGCGCATGAAATATCAGGATTTAGAATTCCTACATCAGAAAATAGTATTCAAGCAAATGTACGCTATCCCTTTCAATGATTTCCATCAATTATTGTTGAATGTGTAATGAGTAGAACAAGCAAACACAAACTTGTGTTATTTCATCCTTCTTTCCAACTGCAAAAATACAAAAAACACGTGAAAACACGCATTAGCAAACTTAAAGTTATCGAAGATTGTTTATCATGGATTAAATGACGGGACATTAGAACATGTGAAAATAAGCGCATTATCCTAAAATATTGGGTTTTGCCAGGATCTAATTTTTCTTTTACCAATTCTGGCTCACAAATTGTAGGAAGAGCGGTGTACTAAATTTGACAAATTGTTTGATGCACTATTTCTAATACAATCCCCATATAAGGATTATAATTCACACTGAAATTTTGCTGTAATTTAATATTTTGTAATAAATGTGATACTGGTGCCTGGCCTCCAAATTTCCCCGCAGTGGAAAAGCAGCTCGGAGCATAAAACTTTAAAGCCAAGTGGAAAGTTACATTTCCTATCGTTACGCTTTAGTACTCACGCATGCGTTTGACTAAATTTCAAGAGTTTCCACTCCTTCTTTATCATCTCCCTGGATAGAAGCCGCAAACACCCGAGTTCATCGGCATCCCAAATCTGACCCTTTTGCTCTTAAACTCGCACTCGCAGACATAATTATATGGTACAAGCAAGGGGAGTGGTCTCCCTGGTACAAGGTAGAGGTTAAGGATAACAAATAGCAAAATGTTGTCGATCTTCTTGTAGTAGTATATTAGCACATGCATGCGATGACAGTACAATGGTAATAGCATAATACGTTAACATTGAACGATACCAGATAGTTACTTTTACAATTCCCTGCTTGTACAACAACATGATACAGCACATGGCCCTGGGGGTTTCAGTCAAATATAAATACAGTAAGCATGCGTGACTAAGAAATTGCGTATAAAGTGGTGTGTTTTTTTTAAAGATTGGACGCGGTCGGAAGCACAATTTGATTTATTTTACATTGTCAACAACTCATATGATAAGTCCTATCGCACTTCAAAATGCTCAAGGGGTCATAATATTACAATACTTGTTCAGGAGTACACGTTTTTAAAATACCCGTTTAGGGTGTGAATTCGGTATAAAAAAAACACGCTAAATCCTCATTTAGGGTGAATTTTGGCTTCAGAAGAAATCCTCAGTTAGGGAGGGTCTGGAAAACTTGTGGTCACGCATGCTTACTATTTCTACATGACTGAGACCTCTGGGCACATGGCGCGCTATTTTTTTTTGTACCGGAAGTTAGTCCTGGAAGGTACGATTTGTATGTGTGTTTCAAAACAGCTTTCCGTTTAATTATCATCTCTCAGAAACTTGATTCTGGCTCACTCTCACATTCAACACGCATTTTTTTCCCGCTTTCAAATATATCCATATCCAAAGACGTTTGAAACAGGCTTGCGTTTATCAACATGCAAATTTGCCTGAAACACGTTTGAATACGCTGATTCTAGGCCAAAAATGAGATGATAAACGCACTTTATACCGTATGCTGTGCATCGTTTCACAAAACCGTCGTGTTCGCCAACATTGTTGATTATAATACACGTGTTTCAATAGGATGTTTGCAGATTGTACTTAGACCTACGATGGGATTTTTTTAGAAGACATATTTATATTCCGGGGCCTGTACGGCGAGTAAAAACAGAAATTTCCGGAATTTTCGGCCGGTTCCCGTACGGTCCCTGCGGGCGCCGGGACATTTTTCACCAGCTGTACGGGCTCCATTCGGGGTGCTGAGTTGGCTGCTCCCAATTCTCCCGGTGTTTTCATCTGACCGTTATTCCGTATGAAGCCCGTAAAGGGCCCGTGGGGGCATCGTACGGGTCCCGTGCGGGCTCCGGACGGTGCCCGGACGGCCCCACGATTTTTTATGTCAATTCTCAATGGAGGCGCGGATGTCAGAGGCCAAATAGTTCAGTGCACTGCACGGCACCCATTCGGGCGCCTACAGGACCCCGGCCGGTCCCCGGGAGCCATAGGGTTTGCCTGTTCATCGGACGGAGCCCGTAAGCTAACCGGTCGGCACCCGGCCAGAAGCCGACCGGCACCCTTACGGGCGCCTTGCATTTTCACTCGAGAATATGTGACCACACATGCCGTAGAAATAAAATCGGAAGGGTCCCATACGGTCTCTAAAATCCACGGCAAGCCGCCGGGTTGGGAAATATGTAAGGGTCCCGCTGTATATGTGACCTAGGCATAAGCAAATACTAATTGCATGATTAATAGAAATTAAATGTAATGATCTGTGTACGCCATGGAACACGTAGTAATAAATGGTGGTTTGTTTGGTTTACCTGACTCCATATACTTGTAGTATACTTGTAAATAAGCAACCATTGGACCTATGGCTTTAAATTCTCTCTGCGAGCCGATATACTATATTATTCCTAATCCTTGTTAATTTGAAGTTTTTGTGTTTTTTTAAGAAATAAAGGTGAACCGTGTTGAATAAGGGATTTTTCTGATTACTTTTAGATGTAAAGCTTGAATAATTATGTCACATTCGTTAAAAATTCTTAAAAACAATTTTTTCCACATACTTAAATATTCCAAAAAATGGTAAGGGTATGAATAACTTAGCCGTTAACTTTATATACATATATCAATATACAGATTCGTCGCTTCATATTATTGGTGACGAAATGTATCTTTTCATTCGAATGTATTTGTGAACTCTTTACGTAACGAACAAGAAATTAAATTCAAATATCACATATTCATGTTTGACAGTTTAGGGAAAAATTAATGTTCGTTTGTTTTTGTTTTTTCCGTATATTTAAAAACAAAACACATATACAAAATATTTGCAATTTAAAAGAAAACGAAATCAAATACAAGAAGGTTTAATGGAAACGCTGGTAACCCGAAATCAGCTGCAAAAGTATATGGTTGCTGGTGGTCTTCCACGGGGGCAACAAACAAAAGATACAAAAGGTTAAAAAATAAATCATTAAAAAATACACAACTAAATATATATATATATATATATATATATATATATATATAATTATATATAATTTTACATTGACACCTACTACTGCATGAAAAAGAAGGGGAAAATCTACAGATCGAAAAAGTATTAAATTTCAAATTTTTCAAATTTTCAATTTATTCATGTTTCCAACAAATCAATTATAAGCATTTAAAATAAATGTAAAAAATACATGTTGAAAACAGAGGGGTCCACTAAAATGCAGTGCTTGTACAAGTGTGAACACCTCAGATGATACTAAGGAATAATGAGTAATTAAATTAATTAATCCGTAACTACAAAAGGAACTACAAAATAGGGGAAAGAAAAACAAATTACCTGAAAAATTATATATATTTGTTGAGGCTAATGTAAGTACTGAGAGGTTTTTTTCTCAAAATAGGACGCTTAAACAGTACCATAGTAGTTTCATATAGACCCAGCCATTCAAAATCTAATCTAATAATAATAACAATAATAATAATAATAATAATAATAATAATAATAATAATAATAACAATAATAATAATAATAATGATACTAATAATATTGTTCACGCGGGGAATCATCATCAGCTTTAACGATGTTCTTTCTGAGTGCCCTGTAATTATTATTACCCAAGCGACTGCAAGTACCCATTTACACCTAGTTACACCTGGGTGGAGAGCGGCAAACGTGGATGAACATCTTGCCAAAGGACGTTAGTGCCGGGCTGAGACCTGAACCCTCAACCCATGGATTGAGAGTCAAGTGAATGAACCCAACACCTCCTCCTCCTATAGGTTTTTATCCACTTTCAGTGAACTTGCACAGCTAAATTTTCCTGTTTGATATTGATTTTATTGTTTATGAATATTAATAATTATACTTTGCACCAGATTTGAACAAGGTGCATTCATCTTGCATCTAGAGGTGCCGTGGTCTAGTGTATACGTTACCGGACTGTGGATCACATTGATTACGGTTCAAATCCCACTGCGGTACCAATGTCCTTTGGGAAGACATTTATCTACATTTGCCACACTCAACCCAGGTGAAGTAAATGGGTCCACGGCAGGAAAGGATTCTGAATGAGCTGAGCTACAGTCGGGGTAATAATATGATACTTTGTATTAAGCGCAGTGAAGTATATTCATAAAGTAGCGGCGCTATATAAATAGACCTACTATTATTATTATTATTATTATATTAGTTTTTGACAGCATTGGCGGATAGCTTTCAAACACAGCCCTCTCGCTTCTGGGTTAGTGAGCAGATAGATGATTGGCTGTACCCAGGAGTTGAATCCTGCTACCCTATCTAGAACAATCTGCTTCAATGGTATCACATAAGATACAACGTAAGGCGTCCATATGATGTAAAAGGAGCCTGCTTGGAGGATCACCGTGGCCAATCCTCTCGACCCCTTCTTACGTGGACGATTACGAATCACGCCGTGGTCGCGAACGACAGCATTGGCTGGTGGCTCTTCATCACGACGACGGTCATTAACGCGATTCGGGTGCCTATCGATGTCGATATGATTGATGTAGACGCGGCGAGGATATCCCCCGGCCCCCCCACTCAATGTTATTTAGGGTACGCATATGCTCGTACCCTATTTTTGAAAGCACCCCCTATCTGAGGACTGCCAACATTTCCGAACCCCCCTTTCGCGGGCTTTTCGCGGGCTTTTTCTGCTTTGGAGACCCCCCTAAATCAGGAAAAATGCTCAATGTACCCCCCTAAATTCGGAATAATTTCTCAGGAGTCCAAAGAGATGAGAGAAAAAAAGAAAAACATCCCCTTTTTAAAGAAATCTCCGGGTGAAAAGTCAAATACACCCCTTTTTTTACAATTCTCGGGCCGGACTTTGTCGCACGAAAAGTACCCCTTTACCGGACATTTTGGCAACACGCATGCGGTCATTCCGACCTCTGAGTGGGGGGGCCGGGGGATATCCAGGAACGGCGCCAACGTTTTTCAGTTGGCGCACAATGAAGAGTATGCGCGCATGGATAGCTGTTGTAACTAGCATAGTTGCGTCAACGGGAAGTAGCGCCAATGTTGTGTGGACTATGGATATCGATTGAGAGCTGACGACTACATTTTGGGAAATACAACGGTAAGTCAAAAGATTTATGAAGGGCGAAGCTGGGATGGGCAGATATACGCCATAGACCAGCATGATCGTGATGGCACTGGCTCCAAGTACGATTTCAAACCGCGTTCGTGTATATTCGTGTAATATCGTAGAGGACTTGTGACAAGGACGAGGGTGTTCGTGATCACACACATGAAAAGCGTCAGAGTGTTCAAAGCATAATGCTCAACGTCCATGCCAGCATTCGTATTCCTGGTTATGTTGATCGTTTCAGCCATTTTCAAGAAATATGGTTGAAATTGAAACGAATTCCCATAAAATATAATATTTTAAGATTCGAACAAAGTCTTGCGTATATTTTTTGCCGTATAATTAAGTTGAGGTAATCCTACATAGTTTAAAATGGATTTATTTAACGCCCGGAAATGTGGTTTTCCTTGACTTTTCCACGCGATTGCTAAATAGGATAGAGTAATAATAATAATATCTTAGTCATACGACACAATCGTTCTCCGTTCCGGTGGCAATAGTTGACTAAATTTCCTACACTAACTCTATTCCATCGCAGGACACAATATATATTTCGCCACCCCATGTATACAGCAGGCCTAAGCTTATATAAGTTACTAAAAGGCACCGTGCTCATTTTAACTGACATCACTACTAATTTCTTCCATCTCTTTAGGTCTTATATAGACAGGAGCCATCCGGTTCTCGTCGGTAATTGCCAATTAATACGGGGTAGTGTACTGTATGCACTGTGGTATACGGTAGTAGTGGCTTTTCAATACATGTTTGACAAGTATATTGATGTTGGGATCAATGTTTATTATTCAAAAAGGAGTGAGTGGATTTTGAGTGACAACTTAATTATACGTTACTGTAACGTCCAACAGCTAGAATGTATCTTGTGCATCGTTTCACAAACCCGTCGTTGATATAAGTTCGCCGACATGTGGTAATAAATGATGGTTGGTTTGGTCCATCTGACTGCTAGGCAAACATGTGTACTGTATGCTTGTAAGTAAGCAACCAGGGGACCGATGGGTGTTGTGGTCGAGTGGATACGTCGCCGGACTGTCGATCACAAGGTCCGCGGTTCATGTCCCGCCGCTGCACTAATGTCCTTTGGCAAGACATTGATCTACATTTGCCACACTCCACCCAGGTGAAGTAAATGGGTACCTGGTAGGAAATAATTCCTTGAAACGCAGCGCACGTAACAGCTGCACTGCTAAAGCCAGGGTAATTATGCTGCATTATTGTAGAGCGCTTAGAGACTTCTGACAAAATAAGTGTTAGGCGCTATATAAGCACTGTAATTATTATTATTATTATTTAAGTCCTCTCCATGAACCAACGAATCCGTCATATTTATATATATATATATACAGTGTGAGTCAAAAGAAAGTGATGATTTTTTTTTAAATAGCAATTTTCTAGGTGTAAATTTTTTTGGACTCACACGGTATATATAACTATATTATTCATAACCCTTGTAATTTATGTTTTTAGTGTCTTTCAAGAAATAAAGGTGGACGTAAAATGTAAAAGTGGACTGACTAAATTGGGGATTGTTCTGAATCCTTTTAGATGTAGGCTTTAACCCATTGCTTACTGGAACCTGGTGGTCTCTGTGTATAGCCTATGGGAATGAGAGAATTCAGTAGTCCAAGGGTTAATATGCCACATCCTCAAGAAATATAAGTCCGGACAAATCAATTTTTCACATACTGAAATATTACAAAAATAGGGTATGGATATGAATAATTTCCACAGCTTCGGTACTCTATATAGGAAATATAGTGAGCTAAGAAATAAGGAGAGAGAATAGAGTTGGAGGAAGTAAAGAGGGGTGGGATATGAAACAATGTGGAAATAAAGGTTTGTTACGAAGTAATGGAATTCCACTAGGAAAAATAAATCATATTTTATTCACATTAAATTTAAACTTCTTTTTAAAGGTAAAGACCAGTATTGGAAACGCCCCAATTTCAAAATATGAAATGGAAGCTCTCATTACCAATCATGTGAAAAAATATGTTTTGACTAATACATGATGATAAAATATTTGCCGGGAAACCGCCTACTAATTCATATATTTGGTAAATTTGTTTCTCTCATGGTCTGTGAGAGATATAGGGTAGTCCCATATACATCTTTCTGTGTATAGTGCTTGTAACTTTACGAAGAATGGGCCAAATTTCTTATCATTTTGATGATTCCAGAACCTTGCAGATGCTAGATGCTAGATGATCAACCTTTTCTGATCGATTCCACAACGTTTCTTTCACAATGCAATCTCATGACCATAACTGGTCTTTACCTTTAAACTGTCTCGATCTGAACTTCATAATTTTTTTACACATCTCCTCAATTTCGCATGCCTTGAATGCAGTGGTGCATGGTAGTGTGAATAGTTCCTTTTGTGGCATGATCAATGCTCTAGTGGATTGTATTGCTCTACAAATGATATATTTTTAGAGCGTTTCAGTCAATGTGAAGAACCCATACCTATAGTGGGAGTGGCGGATCCAGGAATTTCTTACCGGGGGGGGGGGGGGGTCAAAATCACAAGGGGTGAAATATATGAAAAAATGAAGGAGCGAGCGTTGGGGATGGGTCTGGGAGGGGGTCAGAATCCCCTATAATACAGTAGGAAGCATTTGCAATTTTAGAACCACATTAGGCGCATTTTCAGGCACTTCCTGGAGTAATATGACGTAAAATTGCCTTCTCTTACCCCCTCCAAGAGTAGGAATCTTTTGCAATTGTGAACCTTATTTGGCGCATTAATGTCCATCGGCACTTTCTGAAAAAAACGAGGCCTTCTGAATGGTTAGAAGTTAGAGGAAAATGATCTGTCACGTCGCGAGATGTTGTATAATTATGCTTCGTTGCTGCACAATGGACAAAGACATTGGTCTGGTACTTTGCCAGTAGTACTTGCAAAAATTATCTCGAGTGTATGAATTGTGTTGTTATCAGGGGCGTCGCTAGACCTTTTTCAGTGGGGGGGGCAGTGGCGGATCCAGGGGGGGGGCCCGGGGGGCCCGGGCCCCCCCCCCTTGAGAAAAAAATCATGTAAAATCACGTGATTTTTTACCTTTTTTGGGGGTTGGGCCCCCCCCCCTGGCGCTCAAGGGGGGGGTGCAAATTGAAATTTTTTTGAGGATCAAAAAAAAAAATGTGCTCACTACCCCCCCCCCCCCCCCCCCCCCCCCCCCCCCCCCCCCCCCCCACTGAGCGACTTTTTGGCCGGCGCGTTTTTCAAATTTTCGGGAGCAAAAAAAAAAAAAAAAAAAAAAAAAAAAAATTGTGCTCTGTACTCCCTAACTCCCCCCCCCCCCCCCACTGGGCGACTTTTCGGCCGGCGCGATTTTCAAATTTTCGGGAGCAAAAAAAAAAAAAGTTGGGCCCCCTCCCCTAAGAAATCCTGGATCCGCGCCTGGGGGGGGGGGGGGGGGGGGGGGTGGGTGTAAAGGCCACCGATTACCGACAGAACTAGCCACTCATTCATTCGTAAAGATGGTGTAAGGCTTACTGAACCAAAAGCAATTGCAAATGCATTTAACTCGTTTTTCGTTAATGCTGGTTGTTTTGATGATCCCCAGACCACTGGATGCTTTCGTGACTATTTGAAAACCAGCGTAACGCATTCTTTGTTTCTTTCACCAACAGATCGAAATGAGATCTTGAAGTTATCCTCTTCCTTGAAAAATAAACACTCATGTGGGGTGGATGATATGTCACCATACGTTATAAAGAAGTTAATTTCCTATATTGTTGAACCTTTAACCCATGTGTTTAATTTATCATTTATGTCTGGAACATTTCCTGAATCAATGAAAGTTTCAAAAGTCATACCTTTATTTAAGAAAGGTGATATACATGATTTATCGAACTATCGCCCAATATCATTGCTCTCGACTTTTTCCAAGATTTTAGAAAGACTAATGTACAATCGATTATCTACTTTCCTTCATAAGCATTCAATTATTTTTTCGGAACAGTTTGGGTTTCGAAAATGTTATTCAACAGAGTCAGCTTTACTTTTTGCATCCGAACTTTTGTACAAATTTTATGAAAAAAAAGAGATAGCTTTAGGAGTGTATGTAGACCTTAGCAAGGCATTCGATTGTTTGGATCACAAAATCTTATTAAGAAAATTAAGTTTTTATGGAATTAGAGGCATTCCATTGGAATGGTTCCAAAGTTGTCTGTCTAATAGAACACAATTTGTAAATTATAATGAATCTGACTCTGAATTGCTATTAATGAAGCAAGGTGTTCCTCAAGGTAGTATCTTGGGCCCGTTATTATTTTTGCTCTTCATAAATGACATTGTTGAGTCTTCAAGGAAATTACATTATGTACTGTATGCCGATGACACAAACATCTTCTATTCTGGTAAAAATTTGAAAGACTTAATTTTCGAAGCCAATGTTGAACTTCAAAAGGTTGCTAGCTGGTTTTCATCAAATAAACTAAAAGTTAATCAGACCAAAACAAAGTTCATGATATTTAACTTTGGTAAAAAAAATGATACTTTAATTAAAAATGTTAGTCTGGCAATAGATGGTAACTGTATTGACCAGGTACAATTTGCCAATTTTTTAGGAGTTGCCATTGACAACAAACTTACATGGGCAAAACACATTGAATTAATTTCCAGGAAGATTCGGTCCCAAGTCGGTGTAATGAATAAGCTCAAAAGTTTTCTACCATCCTCTACTATGCTTTCTCTTTACTACACTCTCATATATCCTTACTTAACGTACTGTAATTTAGTTTGGGCGAGAACGTCTAATAATTATTTATTAAAGCCCCTTATCATACTTCAAAAGCGGGCTGTTCGGTTGTGCTACAATGCTTCCTTCAGGGCGCACACCTCTTCATTATTTAAATCCTTAAATTTACTCAAATTTCCAGATATTTTTTTCTCAACGGACTTTATTATTTATGTACAAACTCCAAAATAATTTGCTACCAGTAACTTTTTATGACAGTTTTCATTTGAACTCGGATGTCCACTCCTTTAATACAAGAAAAAAAAATGACTTCCATCTACCAAAATTCACTAAATCAATCAGATATCAAGGTCCTCACAAATGGAACTCCATGTCAAGTTATTAAAGGGTATTAAGAACCAGAACGCATTTAAACTTAAACTGAAAAGAACAATACTTGCCACTTATTGATTTATTGAAATACATAATTGATTCATATATTTTGTTAGCATGTAACATTATTATTATTGTATTGTATTGTATTGTATCGTATTTCATCTTATTGTATTGTATAGTATCTGTATGTTTTTATGTTTGGGGTTGCTTGTTTACAAGTTTTTAACTTATTTTAGCAATCCCGGTATTTATAATGATTTCATTTGTAATGATTTCATTTTGATGTTTTTATCTTTTGCCGAATAAATGTGAATTTGAATTTGAATTTGAATTACCAACAAATATATTAACGCCAATGTTCCAATGTCCTCAAATTTAACCCTATAATTATAAACCCGAGGCCAGGAACTAAGTTAATTTTGTTTTGAAGCTTTGAAACTTCATTAAATTATTAGAGAAAGAAGACCATTCGTTGTACTGTTCCCGACTCTTAATTCTTGTATGAATTCAGTCCCCCCCCCCCCTCCTGCGCGAAGCGCGGAAGCTTTGACGTTTCATTCAAGGGGGTTGGAGGGGGGGGTAGTGAGCAATAATTTATTTATTTTTTGCTCCCGATAATTCGCTCAGGCACCCCCCCCCCCCCTGGATCCACCACTGGTGTCCAACAATGCATTTTAGAGTACCTAGATACCTAGTACCTGTTTACGATTCTATTAGAGTAGCTAGATACCTAGTACCTGTTTACGATTCAATTCCATATGGTGTTTTAATTATGATAATCAGAAAGGTTTGATTGTCATGCACATAATCAAGAACCCAAGATAACCTGTTTACAATTCTACTATTCCAAACGGTATGTTTATTGTAGCTTGTTTTATATGCTAAGGGGTATAATCAATCCATCGGAGTGAAAACATGATTGGAATTAGTACATACAATCCATGATTGTGCAAATCGATATCTGGGGCAGGCAACGTTGGGACAGATTTTAGCTTTATATTCAAACAACGTTTTGCGTAACTTTTTAATGTTTTGTTAACAACAAAAAAACTATAGACGCCGTTTATATATTTGAAATGTTGGTTTATTTTGCTGAGAGAATATAACAAAATTGTTGCTGAGACATGTTTTAGAAAAATGGTCTAATGGAAAAAGGAATAGAATACACTTTTCTGCTTATTATTGGATTCAGGGAGGGGAAGTCCACCCTGATATTAAGTTAGCTTCATTAGAAGCAGAACAATAATTAGGGTTTTCTGTTGTACGCAGAAAAATCTAAATTTTCTATTATTTCATCAATATTCGACTTTAAACGCATTTGTTTTTAAAACCCTCGCAGAAATATGTTTTAAATTAGATCCTCTTTCGCATTATGATACAATTTTTAGGCAAATTTTACCATTAAACTTTTGGGGCTCCCAACGCTTAAGAGGCTCTACACCAGGCGCGGATCCAGGATTTCATAGGGGGCCCAAATTTGAAATTATGCGAGCCAAATATCGGTACGTAATGGTGACCTGCATTGACGTAGTGGGGGGGGGGGTGCAGGAAGGGGCGATTTCCCCCTCCCGCGCAGAGTGCGGAAGCTTTTACGTTTCAATAAATCATTAGAGAAAGAAGACGATTCGTATTACCATTCTCGACTCTTAATTCTTGTCTGAATTCGGTCCCCCCCCCCCCCCTCCTCCTCCTGCGCGATTTAATGAAACTTTTACTTTCATTAAATCATTAGAGAAAGAAGACGATTCGTATTACCATTCTCGACTCTTAATTCTTGTATGAATTCAGTCCCCCCCCCCCCCCCCCCTCCTGCGCGAAGCGCGGAAGCTTTGACGTTTCATTAAAGGGGGTTGGGGGGGGGGTAGTGAGCAATAATTTATTTATTTTTTGCTCCCGAAAATTTGAAAATCGTGCCGGCCGATAATCCGCTCAGGCACCCCCCCCCCCCCCCCCTGGATCCACCACTGGTGTCCAACAATGCATTTTAGAGTACCTAGATACCTAGTACCTGTTTACGATTCTATTAGAGTAGCTAGATACCTAGTACCTGTTTACAATTCAATTCCATATGGTGTTTTAATTATTATGATAATCAGAAAGGTTTGATTGTCGTGCACTAATCAAGGACCTAAGGTTACCTGTTTACAACTCTATTCCATATGCTGTTTTAATTATTATGATAATCAGAAAGGTTTGATTGCCGTGCACTAATCAAGGAACTAAGGTTACCTGTTTACAACTCTATTCCATATGCTGTTTTAATTACTATGATAATCAGAAAGGTTTGATTGTCATGCACATAATCAAAAACCCAAGGTAACCTGTTTACAATTCTACTATTCTAAACGGTGTGTTTATTGTAGCTTGTTTTATATGCTAAGGGGTATAATCAATCCATCGGAGTGAAAACATGATTGGAATTAGTACATACAATCCATGATTGTGAAAATCGATATCTGGGGCAGGCAACGTTGGGACAGATTTTAGCTTTATATTTAAACAACGTTTTGCGTAACTTTTTAATGTTTTGTTAATAACAAAAAAAACTATAGACGCTTTTGAACGAGAGGGAGGATTTACTGGCTGTAAATTTATGAATTTGTCATTTTACAACAAACGCATAAAATGTATAATTTACTAAAAAATGAGGAAAAATCTCGGAAAATTATGTCATTTCAGCATTATGTGTAAACCACCGTATAACGGTTATGGAATCAGAAATAAACCCCCTCCTCGATCAAGTCGCCAGTGCCCCGCCCCCCCCCCCCTGATCTACACTTTGTTGGCGGAAAAATCGCAACTGATCTACCCTACCTTTCTTCTTTCGTTTCCCCCCCCCCCCTTTCTCTCCACATTTTTTTTTTGCCCCGAAAATTGGAAAATTACGTCGTCGTCGTCGTCGTCGTCGTCGTCGTCGTTCAGTGGCTTGGAGGAGTGTTACACCCACAAATGTATTAACGCCCACAAATGTAATAACAGGCCGTCTCTTTCCAAATTTATTTATTAATTTATTGAATTTTCTCTAAAAGGAATACAAATAAAATAAGCATAAGGAAAGGGGATGGAAAGAGAAAGAATCCTAAAAATAGTCATTTATGACATGAAATTGTACATTATGTATATAGACCCTACCGGTATATAAATAATTCATAAAATATCGTGTGGCAAAAATAGTCAACTGTGACTGATTACCAAACAAAATCAAATCAAGAAGAAGAAGAAGTTCTTCCACAGGAATAAGATGATGGGGTCTTAGTTTTGAAAAAAAAAAAATTGTTGGAAATAACCGGGTCTGGAAGAAAAACTACGCTCTAAACCTATGCTTTATTACCGGGTCTTAGTTTGGAAGATGGTGGGGTCTTAGTTTAAAAGTTTTTTTTTTTTTTTTTTTTTTTTTTTTTTACTTTTGAATAACCGGGTCTGGAGGAAAGACTACGCTCGATTCTCATGTTATTCCACAGGAAAAGGATCATGGGGTCTTAGTTTTGAAGACTTTTTAAATTTTCTAAATATACGGTCCTGCAGTAAAGACTGCGCGCTATACCCATGCTTTATTACAGGGTTTTAGTTTTGAACAAATTCGACAAAATATCCCTTCAAATTTATTACATTTGTGGGTAAAGTCATTATTACATTTGTGGGTGATTCAAAATTATTACATTTGTGGGTGAAATTATTACATTTGTGGGTAAAGTGTTATTACATTAGTGGGCGTTATTACATTTGTGGGTTTAACACCCCCCCCCCCCCCCCCTCTCTAACATTTCGCTCATTACGCCACTGTTGCTCTCAATTGTTTACCAATATTTGGCTCGCATAATTTCAACTTGCCCCCCCCCCCCCCCCCCCCCCCCCCCCCCCCCCCCTCCCCCCCCCCCCCCTCCCCCCCCCCCTAAGAAATCCTGGATCCGCGCCTGGTTGTGGATGTGATTTCTATCTATTAAGAATAACAATCATAATTACTGTCATAATCTTTTCATGCTCTGGACAATATGAAATCTAAGAAGGCGGCGATTGGTGATCGTTGTTGTTGTTGTTGTTCTTTTTATTTCCGAAATCAGATAAAAATATTATACATAGTAAAAAATACAAAGTAAAATATTTATATATGTACATAGACAAAAATCGGTGGATAGCCCAATTCGGCAGTGTTTATAGAACACTACTGTTCTTCCTTGGGGTCCTTACACTACAATATTAACATAAAAGCGACATAAAGCAGAATAGAAACAAAACATAAATACAACTTTTTAAATACCAAGGTAACAAAATCGTGTATACTTGTTCTTTATTATTTTCATTCACACGATGATAATTCATTTACTAATATTCATATGCTAAATATACAATGTTGGTCATAAAGGTGGAATAATTATATTAACCCCAATTTATGGAATGATTTTGACAACGATTTATTCGTAATAGATCTAGATTATAGTATACATTCTCAAATGTTATTAAATAATAATTTGCGAGTGTTTGTTTAGCGTGACTCCTAAAGCATGTGTGTGCTACTATATTAATCAACTACGGGACCTACGTCCTTAAGTCATAACTGACAGTAATGAGGATTAATGCCTCACAAAAGGGCATTAATATAGCTGATCGACGCGGTTTTTATTCTGGGGCCTCACAGTAACGAGGTCATTGCTTAGCCAATAAATTATGACTGTACGCAGCGGGGGCTAGGGTACGTCGCCGCCCCCACAAAGGCCAAAAAACAAGGAAAATTCAATAAATTATCAATAATTCATTGCATTTTCTCCGGGTCCCCAACATGAAAAAAAATCCTCTGTAGGGCCATGTATTATGGTTCAAGGCATGCCCACATATTGGATTTTGTTTGTGTTGGTTCATAATTTGGTATTGATATTGCATTTTCTTTGTTGGCGTTATTTTGTTTGTTTGTTGTCTTGTTTGTTGTTTTGTTTTGTTTTTGTTTGTTTTGTTTTTTTGTTTTTTTTTTTGGGGGGGGGTTGTCATTACTATGTTTTTAGGCCTACTCCGCCCGTGTGCAAAAGTAAGGAAAAGATACACGCATTGATGTTAACTACCCACTTGCTACCTGCTGGAGCACATAAGGTGAATCGACAATATAACGTTTACAGAAGGGAGAGAGAGAGGGGGAGATGGAGAAGGAGGGAGAGAGAGAGAGAGGGGGGGGGTGGAGAAAGAAACAAAATCGACACCGACGATTTGCCTTACGCATGCGCAGTTGCAATTATTATGAATTATGGACTTGCGGTCTTTTTTTGTTTTGTAGTCTGGCGACATTGTTTGAGATCGATATCCGTGGATCGTGACGCATAGCACCTCTAACCTAAATTATATATATACCGACCGAATTTTATCCGCAGTTCATTCGCAGCTGCAGCAGCTCCTCCCTTCATTCACAGCTCCTCCCTTCATCCGTAGAAGGACGACATCCCTTATCATCTACCTGACATTCGTCACCTTGGCCCAAGGGTATAAACAGGTGTAACTCCTTTATTTACGACGGTTTGTGACAAAATCCAATTTTGGAACGAAATTATCCTTGCCTGGCGGAAAAGTTGAATAAGTTTGAAGATGAAGTTGTGTGTATGCGTTGCTCTGTTGGCGGTGGTACCTGCTGTTTTTGGTGACAGTAAGTGATACATTGTTTTTAAGCTTCATAATTCTAGCACAAACGTGATTGTGAATCGTGAAAATGGATCTGATTTCAACTTACGTTTTTTTTCTTCTCGTTGTTCTCTCTCTCTCTGAGCTGTGGCGGTCATGTTATCCCTCTGTTTCTGGCTGTCACCATCAGCTCCACGCCTTTGTCATTGTACCCCCCCCTCCCCCCCCCCCCCCCCCAGGGTTCTCAGTCATGTAGAAATAATGTAAGCATGCGTGACCACAGGTTTTCTAGACACCCCCTAAACGAGGATTTCTTCTTAAGCCAAAATACACCCTAAATGAGGATTTCGCGTGTTTTTCTCCCCAAATTCACACCCAAACGGGTATTTTACACAAGTTTACTCCTCAACAAGTATTGTCGAATTGTAATCCCTTGAGCATTTTGAAGAACGATAGGATAAATTGTTGACAATGTAAAATAAATCGAATTGCGCTTCTGATGTCAAATTCACAATGTAAAATTTTATTTCAATAGAGAAGCAATAAAAAGTGAATTTAATGCACAACCAACCTTTCTTCGAAGAAATTCAATTCTGAGTCGGGATCTAGAAAAATATCCCTAATCGTGTACACCAACAGCACGATTTTGAAAAAGTACCCTTTTTATTGATAATTGCCCAAAATGGACGTTTATTTTGACCTCCCTTAACGCGGCACCGTGCGGATCGCGTCCAATCTATATAAAATACACCCCTTTTTACGCGTTTTCTTGGTCACGCATGCTTACAGTATTTATATTTGACTGAGACCATCCGTCGGTGCCGCTATGGTTGGTAAGGGATTGACCGTACCGCTTCCCAGCCTAAACAACAACAACAACAAAAAAGAAAGAAAAAAGAGAGAGATGGAGAGGGAAAAGAAAAGAGAAAAGGAAAGGAGAGATAGAGAGGGAGAAGAAAAAAGAAGAGTAAAGGAGAGAGAAGCTAGGTAGGAGGAAGATAAATGACATGTAGGCTGATCGTAGGAGTATCACCAGCTTAATAGATGAACACGAACATCGAAGTGACTTTGCCTCATTTCAATTATTATGAAACGCATTATCACATCAATCAAGATTTTCCCGCACATTTTCGTCACCTCTTCATTCAATTAAAAACAAATTCTTTCAATTCCAACGTAGGCCTATATAGGGCACGATCGTATGGACACCATTCTTTCCGCGGTTCTCTGGTAAATTCATGGGACAACCAGGGTCTACGGCATATTTGCGGGTCTGGTGATCCATTTTTTTTATTTGATGGGGTCAGGGCGGATCCAAGGGGTGGACCCAGGGGGGGGGGGGGAGCTAGTCAGCAAAAATCGGCACGCCTCGGGCAATAGCACAATTCTAACCTTCCCTTGAGCGTATAAAAACAACTATTTCTCTCAAAGCAGTCATTAATACTATAATAATTAACTGAAGATAGATGATTATAATACGACAACTTGACTATGAACTATTTCTGTGGTTGTTCTTTACAGGCTGGTCATACCAAACCCAAGATTCCTGGCATCTCCTCCCGGTAACCAGTGCAATGGTAACTCCCAGTCGCCCATCGATATCATCTCCAGCATCGCCACCACAACTGATCTCGGTCCCTTCGTGCTCGATGGCTATACCGACGAAAATACTAACATGGATCTGGTAAACAACGGGCGTGGAGGTAAGGATAACAAAATCAAATTACTATATTCTGATGAATAACATGACTTAGTATAAAGCAACATTACTCTATTTTGATGAATAAAAGGACTATATTACGGTGAATAAAATGTCTTTATAATGATGAACAGCATGACTATACAATGAATTTGTTACGATGAATGACTACAAGCTATACGTGTAATAGCCATGAAAATGTAACGATTGTTTCTTCTCTTCTCTTCTCCTCTCAATGTAGTAGCCATCCAATTGCATGAAGAGGTGGAGGACTTATACAAGCTCTCTGGGGGCGGTCTCCCTACTACCTACACAGCTGTCCAGTTCCATTTCCACTGGGGGTCTATCAACTCACAAGGCTCAGAACATCTAATTGACGGAACCTCCTACCCCGCTGAGGTAAGTCATGTGCAGGGGCGTCGCCAGAGGGAGGGGGTGACCCCTTTGGGATAAATGTTAAAATTTCAGGATGTTTCTCCTCCTAATGATACTGTATCCCTTTTGCAGACAACATCAACTTCTGTAGAACTTTGGAGGAATTATGAATATATCGTTCCTGTTTTCACGGTAGGAGGAAAATCCGCACGCAAATTGTATGCGATTTTCATTCACTACCGTCACTTCGTGAAAATAGGGAAGATATGTCATGTATGTCCTATCTGTGGAATTTAAACATTCACAATTCCTGTAAATTATGAAATTTCTGACATGAGGCCTTTAATCGAAATTTTCACTCTGATGACGTCATCAAATTGAAAAATGGTTATGATTGAGCTTGTATATGGAAACATTTGCTTGTATTTGTCTCATAAAAGAATTTAACCACAAACTGACTCCCACACGGTGTTGAGTGCTCAGGGGTCACAGACCACTGGCTTCATCGGACAGGTAGTTCCATTATGTGAATGGGTAAATTAACTATTACAAAATGAGGGGACACATCACATTGTACAATAGGGACACACATTGTTTTTATTGTGCAGAACATACTCTTTTATTGACTTACTTATTGCATGAAACTATAAAAATAAAATGCATTTTGTATTCTAACAAATGGAGTACAAAGAATAATAACAGGTGAATGAAATGCATTAAACATCACAAACACTTGGGGAGGAAGCATTCATAAATTTGAATACATAAAGTTGATAAACGACTCCGATGAAACTATAAAACCAAAATGAAATTTGCGTTCTGGCAATTGGAGTACAAAGAATGATAGCAGGTGAATAAAATGCTTCAACAGCAACACAAACACCTGGGAAGCTAGGAAGCATCCATAAATTTGAATAATTTAGTTGATAAACGACTCCGCATGTGAACGTTTGTTGGAGCAGAAAGCAGTGGATTCTTAACAACATGAACCCATTTAACAGAATGTCGGAACGTAAATTAAATTTGGCGCGGTTGGAAATGCATCTTTCTACCCTGCGACTTTAATGGTACGATCCAGTAAATTAAAACAGTAAAATGGCTCTTATTTCAAAATTACTCATTAAATAAAACCCAAAACTTAGTGATATCAGAAAAAATATGTTATATCTTACTGATAATTAAAAAAAGATGTATAAACATTGTGAAAGTGTCGCATTTTACGATAAAAGACACCGATTTAGCGAAGATGACCTCATTAGTGCGCTTGCATCAGGGAATTCAAGGTCAAAAGGTCAATTCAGACGCTGATAAGTTATTGGTCGAGCCTTTTTATTTCCTTTATTCCGACATAATTATACAATCAATCAAAACAAGTTTAATACCAGAAGAAAGCTAACGATTAGTATTTTCATTAACCGCTTGCCCCAAAGTCGCTTGACCACAGTGAAACGAGTGAGCGCTTGCGAGCGCGGCCAAAGTGTGATTGAAACTCGCTATTTGTTATTCTTCAACGCAAAAGAGAGGACATTGTGCTGGATAAATGTATTTTTTCCGACGAAAGTACAGAAAATTTGCATGTGGTCTTTTTATATTATACTTGATGAAATGTTACCCGAGTGACTTCCGGGCGCCCCAATGCTGGAAAGAAACGCACATTTTAGAAAACTTTACTTTTTCATGGAAAAATGCTTATTTGTTCTATGCACACAAGTCAGATTGAGCGGATGATACAACGTTTCCATATGAGAGAATTATCTTAGCTACAACATATCAACATATCAAAACTCTCTAACATGCAAAAAAAAACCTGAAAATCCACTGTGCGACACCCTTCAATAGTAAATTCTCCCAACCATTTTTGAATTTTCCCAACCGTTTTTCCATAAAAATAACACACATAACAGGCTTTTTTTAATGCATTGCTTTGTAACAATTTTATTCACCTAAAATGTAATTAAATTGTTATAATAGAGTTGGGAGATTTAAGAAATCGATCAGATCATTTTTCCCAATTTGTATCATAAATAATTAATAATGGTCTGTTTTTACTCAAACTTTGAGATTATCTATACATTTAGCATCGAAGTCGCCATTTTCTCTCATCTGAACGATGTTACCAAGTCCCTTTAATGGAGGTGGAACTAAGTTTAATGATGTAGGTTTGTTTGAGAATATATAGCTTTAACACTGATTCATCAATGAGATATTTCCCCGATCAAATCAAACTGAGTGATGTTATCGAACAATTTAACGATATCAACCTTCCATTCTCCTAAATAAATCTGGGAAACCTCGGTCTTTAGATACACAAAAGAAGATTACTAAATTTGGCGCCTGGCCTAATGGCTGTAGTTAACCTTTACACTGTTTCATTAATGAGATATATCTTCAATCAAATCAGACAAAGTGATATTATTTAACAACTTACCAGTATTAAATTTCCACTTTTCCTAAATGGTGCCTGGCTGGATGGGGATCGTACTCTGTTTAAGTAAAAGACCGGTAGTGGTAAAATTGTGGTTCAAAGGTTTTGGGTGCACAGTATCCATTCAATATTGTTTAAGCGTTGCCTTCAGAGGTTTTAGATGGCAATAATTTAACCTAAATTCGCAATAAAGCAGAAATATATTCCCAAATGTTCAATGTTGATGTGCATTCGCGATATCTATTCAGGCCGGATCGATATGATAAATTACCAAATATATGAATTAGTAGGCGGTTTCCCGGCAAAATTTGTATCATCACGTACTAGTCAAAACGTATTCTTTCACATGATTGGTAATAAGAACTTCCATTTCATTTCTTGGGAGGGGTCGTTTTTAAAACGGGGCTATACCTTCAATGGTGTAGATCTTTGAACTATATACATAGTTTGGAGAACAACCTAGGGGGGGGGGTGCACATAACCTGCATTTTGAATGAGGAAAGACAAGAAAGTAACAACCATCACACCACGGTATCAATAATAATTATAATAATAATAATAATAATAATATAATAATAATAATAATAATAATAATGCATATTCAGATATTAAAGTTGGTGCCAATATAATGCTACCCAATTGGTGTTAATATTTTTTTGGAGAAAGATAATAACCATTGTGTAATTTGAAGCGATGGAATTAGGAAATTGTCGGCCCATTACATTACTTAATACCGTTTATAAAATACTTGCAACTGTGTTAGCAAGCAGGCTCCAAAAAGTTTTAACACACTTAATCAGTGAATGCCAGATTAATTCAAGATATGATAGATTATAGTGCATTTAATAAGAATTATGGTGCAATCATATTTGCCGATTTTAAAAAGGCTTTTGATACTATAGAATGGAAATTTGTTGATACATGTTTGAAGAGCTATGGTTTTAATGATAACTTCAGGAAGTGGGTCTCGGTGATGTATTGTGATCCTCATCTCAAAATCCTAATGAACGGTTGGTTGACAAAAGATATAAAACCATCTAGAGGTATAAGACAGGGGTGTCCCCTATCTGCATTATTATCTATCCTTAGCATTGAAGCTCTTGCAAATGAGATTAGACAAAATAACAATGTCATAGGCTTGAGTGTTGGTTGTAATGAGAAAACATTTAAAATAGTACAATTAGCAGATGACATGACATTATGAGAAGATGGAGAGATGACCTAACATCATACATGGGAACGGCCGCTTGGACTAGGACAGTTAGAGACAGAAGAGAATAGAAATTTCATGAGGAGGGCTTTGTCCAACGTCTGGATGAACTATAGCCTGATAGATGACATTATTTGTTCGTAAAGTTATGTCAGGTAATACAGCTATGAAGATTATTAACAAAATTGAAAAGTATTCTGGAATTCAATTACATGAAAACAAGACAAAATCCCCCTGGTTGGGAACCAACAATCCAACAAATACTATTGGAAATATGTTATGGATAGATGTTTATGTTCAGCTGTTAAATATTTGGAAACAGAGAAATCGCACGCTTAAAGGGAAAATAATGATATTAATACCATAATTAATAATTTCGAAAATCATTTATACATCACAAGTTTTGTCTTGTCCTAAAGAGAAAATTAAGGAGCTCGATAAGTTATTTTTTGATTTCCTATGGAAAGGGAGATCTGCAAAGGTTAAAAGGTCAAATGTATTAAATAGTATTCAAGAAGGTGGTTTAGATATGTTAGATGTTCAAACAAAGGTTGCATCGTTAAATATAAATTGGTTTTGTAAATATCTAAGCGATGAATTAAATGCAGGTTGCAAATGGGGCGGCCGTTTCGCCCCCCCCCCCCCCTGGAACCGCCACTGGGGGGGGGGGGTAAAATATAAATAAAAGGTAACTACCTTAAATGATGATAATCACGAATAGAACAGCAAAATGAAGGAAAAGAAGATAAAGTAGTCGATATAGCCACAATCAGGGTGCAACTATATGTTAACCACAGTGTTACTCATCTCTCCCGGAAACACAAAGTCGTTTAATCGAATGTCCTAGCTGTTACATGAAAAGTTTGACCATATGAATTCTTCATCAGCAGCAACTTTTGTTTCAATTTCAGGTGTGTTGGCTGTGTGAGAATGGTAATAGAGGGCCCAAAATACAATTTTGTGGGCTGTTACTTAGTGGATAGATTACGTAAGTTGACATTTTCCCTCTGTCCCGAGAAGATCGACTTACGCGAGGTTATCTGTATGTCTTTTGTACAAAAATTGTCGCTGGTAACCTGACACTTTGAAGTGTTATCATTTTGAAATTGTATTTTATTGGAATTTTAGCCTTTAATTTTGTACCCCCAATAACAAGAATTCCTATATAAATTGATCATAGGAATTATCTTCCAAAGGTTCTTGTTTCAGGAATAGACCATATACTGTTCATAGACCAAAGTTGGCAGAAGAAAAACACATGGCTAACATTTCGTACTGGATAAATGAATATATGTCTACAAAGTGAGTCAGAAAAAATGTCCCACTTTTTAAAAGTTGTATTGTTTGAGGTATGAATATGGGTTTTATGATATGTCTTGATAGAGTAATCCTCCCAGTACATTTAGGTACCATTTGAATTTGAATGTTTGAGTCTGCGCTGTGTGCAAATGTAGTGACCAAATTATATTTTACAAAAACTGTATCGTAGCCGCGCTGCGCACAAACTAAGTTTTAACACGTAAACCGATGGGAATCGCAACTATTTTTCTGGTACCCGGAATCTTACAAGAATATCACTCAAGAACAGTTCTATTGACCATTACTGGCATGTTCGGCTCTTTATGGAAATGGCTAAAATTACGACTGCAATTTCGACCAATCAGATGGCTAGACTTTTAAAGAGAGGTATATAACAATTATTATTATGAATCCAATATTCATTTATTTAGATGCACATGATTCACTACGACAAATCCAAATACGCCAGTGGCCCCGCAGCTTTGGCCAGCTCGCAATGGGATGCAGTCACCCTACTGGTTGTGATGATTGAGGTAAGAGCTCCCCGTGTTCTTTTTTTTTTCTTCTTCTTATTTCTTCTTCAATGGGCCATGCAGCATACAATCAAAATCGGTATGTCGATTACCAGTTGCGTATGCAGGCCGGTGCACTAAACACGGTTTACATCCTACTCTTTGCGATTCTCCTACTTATGGGGCCTCCAGTTAACGTTTCTGGGAATAGATTGTTATGATAATAATTATTAATATTTACGCACTCTGTTTCATGCTTATAGTAAATATTATTATTTAATCAATTTATTGTAGTTAGTGTGAGACCCCGAGATAGAACAGATCAACTTTGCCGGTTAATCTGAAGCGGGTGATCCCTCGATCTTCATTTTACTTTGAATATTTTATTTTTCTAGAATAGTCCTTGTTAAATATTTTTATCGTGGTTTTGTATGCGTTATGATGATTGTATCCCATATTTCATGATCGTAAATAAAACCAACCAACCAATCAACTCTCCCCCCCCCCCCCTCTCTCTCTCTCTCTCTTTATCTCTCCATATCCCTCTCTCTTTCTATCTCTCCCGCTTTCCCTCTATAGGTTGGCGAATCTAACCCTGCTTTCGATCCCTTCCTGAGTTACATCAGCCAGATCGCCAATTACTCCTCAGGCAACACCTCCCTGGGCCAGGGCAACCTCCCATCGTTCCCAATCCGCAACGTCTTGCCAACTGACCTGTCCAAGTTCTACCGTTACAATGGTTCCAAGGCGTTGCCCAACTGCGACGAGTCCATCATCTATAACATCTTTAAAGACCCGATCTCTATCTCCCAGGCTCAGGTGAGTAAGGGGATGGGGTCTCGGCGAGGCGGGGGGGGGGGGGTGTTCTAAGATGACGAAATCATCTAACCCTAACCCTATGGATACCATTTTGTCTAATGCACCCAACGATCCTTATTTTTTACCAACTTTGTACACCTCGGGATCATGTCAGTCTCTTACTTCCTTTTTAATTAGTTTAGCTATAAAATAGCATGATACTCTTAGTTTCAAATGTTTGGTTGATGCTCCTACTAAACTGATGAGTATTACATTTGAGTATCCACAAACCGTTACAGGAGAAGCACCCCCTATCTGCACTACCTTGGCAGACCTAAGGCCTCTAGCCCCACTTCAAGTTCCATCACTTTATTGTTCTTGTTCTTTAATTAATATTCCCCTTAATGTAGATGAAGTAAATATAGAAGTAGCAGCAGTAGTAGTGGTAGTCGTAGCAGAAGAAGTAGTTGTTTAGTAGTAGAAGAAAAAGGAGAAGGTAAAGATGAAGAAGTAGAAGTATTCAGTGGCGGATCCAGGGGGGACGGGGGCCCGCCCCCCCCCCCCCCCCCTGGCAAAAAAAGGGGGGAAAGGGGAAAGATTTTTGTTTTTGTTGCTGTGTTTGTGTGTGTGTGTGTGCTAAAGAAAGAAACAACGAAAAGTGTTCTTTCCCCCCCCCCCCCCCCCCCCCCCCCCCCCCCACTGAACGAAATATCTGACGACGTAATTTTCTAATTTCCGGGCCAAAAAATAAAATAAAAATAAAGATGTGCTCATCTGACCGTGATTAAATGCCTTAAAACCCCTAAGCTTCCGGGGGCTCTGCCCCCTGGATTTTACCTAGGGCCCAAAGTCAGGCACCTGGATGCTCATCTAACGGTAATTAAATGCCGAAAACCCCTTGACTGCCCCCTGGACCACACCTAGGGCCCTAAGGCGGGAGGCTGGACGCTTATCTGACGGTAATTACATGCTTACAATCCCTGAGCCTCCGAGGGCTCCGCCTCCTGGACCCCACGCCAATTCGTGACCTGCCAGTGTCACAAATAAGGTATAAAAATATGCTTATCTGACCGTAATCTATTGCCTAACACCCCTGAGCCTCCGGGGGCTCCGCCCCCTGTACCTCACGCAAATTCGTGACCCGCAAGTGTCACGAAAAAGGTATCAAAATAAGCTCATCTGACAGTAATCAAATGCAGATACCTCCCTGAGGTTTGGCCCAGACGCGTACGCAGAAGGGGGGGGGTTGGGGTCGAACCCTCCTCAATTTCTTTATGTGTGTGTTTTGGAGGACCCCCCCCCCCCCCCCCTCAAATTAAAAAAAAAAAAAAAAAAAAGGCCAAAAAAAGGGACCTTTGGAAATGAATATTTCTTGAAAGTTCGATAATTAATTCATGTGTTTTTCTTCTAACAGCTTGACATGTTCCGCACCATGTACGGCGATATGCTGAACGCACAAGGCAATTACAAAATCGTCGACAACTACCGTTACATCCAACCTCTGAATGGCCGCAAAATCTACTACAGCAGTCCTGTGCAGTTACCATCTCACCAGTGAGGGCACTGTTTATTATGGCACTTGCACTTAGTGGCCCGAATTCACAAACCAAGGTTTGAGCTCAAACCTCCTTTTGTTTCGCCAAACCTCCTTTTGTTCTTTACAAACCAGGTTTGTAAAAAAACGCGTAAAACGCGTCATATGACGTACGAAAACCAAGGTTTGTCGACAAACCTCCTTTGTGAATTCGGGCCAGTATGTTGCTCAATCGCTTTTAGATTAAAAAAGAATTGTAATTTTTTTTTTTTTTAAACTTTTAATAAGTTTAATATTACGGATTTAAGAAATATAAATATTTAAACACAATATTCCTGTAAAAGATACTAGCCTTCATGGGGGGGGGGCGGTGCTTGACCTTGAAATAAACTCATTTCGATTTTATTTGTAATGATTGGTTGGTACATGTATCATGAAATTTTAATTTTTAATGAAAAAAATTTCAGTTTAAAAATGTTAATGGAAGTAAATCTGATCCCTATGAGAAAAATAAATGAAAATATGAGTAATGCATTTGACAGTAAAAACATCCCTTTTTCTGCTCGTCGATTGTCACCCCCCCCCCCCCCCAAAAAAAAAAAAAATTATTGATCTCCCTATAGGTAAACTTTGATTGTGAATCATGTGAATCCATGTGTCAATGTTACTGGTCATAGTTCAAACTTTAAGTTCAGGGTTCTGATGAATACGTACAGTCTATACATAATTTATATTTATGCTTTTTAACAGATTCCTTATGAATCATATAAGCCCTGATTCCTTTTGTGTGTGGAACATGACCACTTGAACTGAACTAATGAAGCATGCAAATAGGAATTTAATCTTGGTGTGTATTTTTTATGAACAAAATGTTTACAAAATTCGCTATAGTCATTTTTTTTTGTATATTTCAAATTTTGCTGGTAAAGATAACATCAATTCGAGATGAAGGATTGATCGTTTAACAGACCTTCATGTGGAGGTGTCTTGGTAATGTGGTTCATTCGCTTGATACTCAAATCAAGGGTTGAGGGTTCGAATCCCATTAGAATGCGAAAGTCATTGTACATTGCTCAGCATTGTGAGCGTCTGTAAAATGACGCTTGGCTGGAATGCGAGCGGACATGCCTGAATCCGATGATCGCTTAGAGACGTCATAGAAGTATTAAGCGCTGTATAAAATAAACTATTATTATTGTTGTCGTTGTTATTAATATTTAATGATGTAGGCCCTGCTTGCTAAGTAATATTTGCTTAAGTAATTTGATCACATGAGTATTCAACACAATTCTTTTCAGTTAGAAAACTGCATTCAAGAAAATCTTTTTTGAAAGACTATATAATAATCATTTCTGTCGTGTTGTAAAACATTCTTAATCAAAGGTTTAAAGGTAAGATTTTGCTGTTTGTGCCATAACATTATTTAGGGTTAATGATTTTGTGGGATTGTCCTAAAATATTGTGTGAAGTATTTATGAATCCCTTATATATGATTTTTTTTCTTCTCAATAAAGGTTTAGTCTTGAAAGCTATAGAAATTTATTAACTTTTATCGAGATTCAGTTGCCAGTCTCAGTCGATCCAAAATTTGTTACTCGAATAAGACTGTGTGCGTGATGCAACCCCTAAATAAAAGAAAAATGAAGAGAGTGGGAAATAAGATGGATGAGAGTTTTCATGATATCGATAATACTACACAAATACCCCCTCTTTAAAGAGAGAGATAGGAAGAGGGGGGATAAGAGCTGCGACACATACACATAAGCATGTACACTGTTGCCCACAGAGTTATAATATTTTTTCTTACCTCTTATTATGAGGGCATTCTCACAATTACGGTTCACTTTTGTAGATAAGTTTTTATCTTTCCAGAACTTTGTAGATCATTTAAAGAGTCATTAAGAATGATCAGTAAAGTCTTGAGAAACTGATAAACATTATTTATTTACAATAAACCATAATGTCGCAATCGCTTCATGAAAAGATGTAAGCAACTAATATTCCAACTTCATGGGCAACAGTGTATTATAAACAGAAAGACAGTGAACGGAGAGTGGTAAGAAACTGTTAATTAGAGAGACCACGCGAGAGGAGGGTATATGGGGTTAAGAGTGAGAATAAAGAAGAAGAAAACAGAGAGAGAAGAGCAAATAAAGAGAGAGAGAGAGAGAATGATATACAGGAGAAACGAAAACAAAAACTTTATTAGAAGAATGCATTAAAATAGAGATGGGGAGCGGAGGGCTCGTGTGCGGAACACAAGCTGCCACTTCATTATAATTCCGGTTGCGCCTTGAGCATTTGACTGTCAAGTGGATTTGGCGCCTTATAAATCTTATGTATTATTATTATTATGAATACAGAATTTAGAAGGAGAACTTAGTATAAAATCTCATTTTTCCTTTGCAAGGTATCACACAAAGGCCCGTTTCCACTCATGCAGAATTTTCTGGCGATGCGCATTAGTTACGTCATTGGTACACTTATAACTGAGGTGTACCAAGTTTTACCAAGGTGTACGCAAAGAAAAACTCGTTGTTTTAGTAAGTTTGTTTGATGATCATGGATTAACTTGCCTTCTCCTCTTGCTGAGACGGTGACATCTCGTCTACTCTTCACACTATGAACATTACGGACAAAGAGAGCGGACAAAATATACAGTTCCTCAGGTAGACAAAGGAACATCCCTTTACTGCTATTATGTAAAAGATGAATATGCATGTGACACCTGTTCGACACATTTTTACATAATAGCAGTGAAGGGATGTTCCTTTGTCTACCCGAGGAACTGTATATTTTGTCCACTTTCATTGTCAGTCATGTTCATAGTGTCACCCCGTGACCAATAGCGATATTCCGACCCCCCCCCCCCCAATAGCGGTTTGTCGCTATAGGTGTTCACATTGTCCCTACGCTCCACCAGGAAGGTGAGAGAAAGTAGTGTAATCAAGCTGCTTTCCTTTGACCCCATGCTCCAAGCCGCCGAAAAGTTATGCGCTAATCTGCAACTGTTGACCAGGTGGTGAGATAAAAGAGCGCATGAAATTTCAGGATTTATAATTCCTACATCAGAAAATAGTATCCCAGCAACTGTTTGCTTTCCCTCTCAATGATTACTCATCAATTGTTGCATGTGTGATGAGTAGAACAAGCGAACACAAACTTGTGTAATTTCATCCTTTTTTCAACTGCAAAAATACGAAAAACACGCGAAAACACGCATTAGCAAACTTAAATTTATCGAAGATTGTAACTCATGGATTCAATAATGGGACATTAAAACATGCACAATTTAGCGCATTGTCTTAAATATTGAGTTTTTTTCAGGATCTAATTTTTCTTATACCAACTTTGGCGCACAAATTATAGGAAGGGCGGAGCACTAAATTTAAAAGACCGTTTGATGCACTATTCCCAATACAATCCCCATATAAAGTTTATAATTTACACTGAAATTTTGCCGGTAATTTAATATGTTGTAATAAATGTGAAACCGGTGCCTGGCCTTCGAAATTCCCCGCGGTGGAAGCGCGGCTCGGAGCATGGAACTTCAAAGCCAAATGGAATGTTACACATACCATTGTTACGCTTTAGAACTCACGAATGCGTTTGAATAAATTACAAGAGTTTCCACTCCTTTCTAGATCTTTCACCTCCCTGGCTGCCCCACAAATCTTATTTTGTTGTTCTTAAAAAGATCTTATGAGTCTGTATGACCCGTATCCCCCCCCCCCCCCCCACTAAGTGTTATTTAGGTTACGCATGTGCGGTAACCCGACACATGCTCCGCCGACGATTGCTCCGCCGACATTTACTCCGCAAAACGCGACAATTGCTCCGCGACATTTGCTCCGCGACATTTGCTCCGACGTCAAATGCTCCGCCGACAGTTGCTCCGCCGACAGTTGCTCCGCCGACAGTTGCTCCGCCGACAATTGCTCCGCCGACAGATGCTCCGCCGACAATTGCTCCGCCGACAATTGCTCCGCCGACAATTGCTCCGCCGTCAATTGCTCCGCAAAACGCGACAATTGCTCCGCCGACATTTGCTCCGCCGACATTTGCTCCGCCTGAAGCGACACTTGCTCCGCCGACATTTGCTCCGCCGACAATTGCTCCGCCGACAATTGCTCCGCCTACAATTGCTCCGCCTGAAGCGACAATTGCTCCGCCGACATTTGCTCCGCCGACTTTTGCTCCACCGACATTTGCTCCGCCGACAATTGCTCCGCCTGAAGTGACAATTGCTCCGCCGACATTTGCTCCGACGACATTTGCTCCGCCCAAAAAGTGTCCCATAAACTACAAATGCTACTAGTACTACGACAAATGCTTCGCCGACAATATTTTCTTTACACCTATTTTTTTCGTTTCTTTTTTTCTTCTTCATTTTCTGAATGCATTTCTTGAAATAATGTAGATGAAATGAAATGAATGAATGTTGATGAAGTGGGAGGAAAAAAGGAGATACCTAAAAGTCATTTCGAATATACTGAAATAACTTTCCATCTATCACTGTACGTCCCATATAATGTATACTAAACACTCATTACATGTCGCGGGAAGTTTTTAAAAAAAAGTAGAGCAGCAAGCCACATTCCCCAATACGCGCATACCTCCTAGTTAATTTCAAGTAGCTCATCAATATGTAATACCTGAAATTACCTCGATCAATGCATCTTACTAGGTAAAGCATTATACAGTGTACTAGGTCATCATGGAAGTTTAGAAAATAAGGGCACTTATATACGTAAGGAAGAGAACCCATTCAGACGGGAAAATGAGATGGCAGCCTTTCTGCTTATTCACATTTATACAAATCATTTTGTTGCAGTTTGATGTTAGTTCTTCATGATAAGCCAATTGCTCTTCTTCCGGTGGCTTCGTGAGTCCCTTAAATTATTCAGTGAAAACAAAGTACTCGAATGAAACGGAGTGTTTTACACACTAACATATATATATATATATATATATATATACATACACTTAACTAAAGGAAAGAAACCTTTAGAAAATGGACTGGATATTATTGAAAATATTATTCTAAACAAGAATGTATTACATGATTGTATTACAATAATAGATGGTATGGTATGGTATATTACCGGTATTACAAGTGAGTTATAATTTTCATATGCTCCGTTGTATTCTGGACTCTACATGTTCATGTTCATGTATGTCAGCTTCCATGATCTACCTTCTCATTCAAGTTCGGTGATGCTTGTAGCTTGAATAGCCTCAAATTAGTCTCCCCTAGGAGCCTTGGGCACTAACAATGGATGTGCTTAAGTATCTTATCGTGATCTTTACCCTCACACAAAAGGGATTATGTGTGCTAGTCAGCCCTAGAACTGGACCCTGCATGCCCCCCTCCCAGTTTGCATGCAATACAAGGCCCAAATTCAGCCATCCAGTTATGTACTATGCCAACTCTTATGCCACCTGTCAATTACTACTGAACTCTGGAGACATTGACCCCAACCCCGGTCCGTTACCTAATGTTCCCATTACTTCATTGGACAATTCTAATTCGACCTCAACTGATCAAGGCAATTGTGTTTCTGGCCTTCTTATCAATGCTCGATCTATCAGACTAAAAATGCCAGAGCTCCTGCCATTTCTCGCTTGTGCTCATATTGACATATTATCTATTTGTGAGAGCTGGCTGAATGAGTCTTGTGATTCCCTTGAACTTGGATTCCCCGATGATTACGTAATATTTCGACGGGACAGGAATGATATTGACCACTTACGTGGCAAAAGTGGTGGCGGAGTTCTAACTGTGGTCAATGGAAAATTGTGTCCCCGCAGACTATCCACTCTTGAGCATCCAAACATCGAAATGTCTTGCGTTAAGGTTGTTATTGGCAAAACTAAATGGATCATGATCACTATTTATAGACCGCCGAATGCTAGAGTGGAGTTCTGGGATTGGTTACAGGAATGTGCTGATAACATCCAGGAAGCACTGTCAACCGATTATTCTGGTGCAATTATTGCAGGTGACCTCAATGTTAACTTGCTAGATCAGGATCTACCAGACTCTGTTCGTCTACTATCTATTTTCAGCACACTGGACTCTTCCCAGCTTGTTGAATCCTTCACGAGGCCTTCTGCAGATAACCCGGGCACAGGCACTCTCCTGGACCACATTTTTACGAACCGTCCCGATCTGGTAGTCCAAGCATCCGTTGGTGCTAACCCAGTATCCAGTGATCATCACGGCATATACTTCAAGGTCAAATCTTCGCGCAGTTTTGTCTCAAGGAGCATACTCTGTGAATTTATGAACTACAAAAGAGCTGACTTTGAGCATCTTAATCGTTTGCTTGAATTGGTTCCCTGGAGCTTGTATATCGACCCAGAAGACATCGAAGCTTCATGGGAAGGTTTTCTTGACTTCTTTGAAGCTGCCAGTCGGGACTCGGTTCCAAGATCTAGGCGGCGTTCCAGGAAATTCAAACCCTGGATCTCGACCGACATCAAACGATTGATCAATAAGAAACTCAAATCATTCTTAAAGGCCAAGAAATCTAACCTTCTATGTGACTGGAACTCATTTCGCCTTTTACGTAACCAAGTGAAATACGAGTCTCGTGCTTCCTACTGGCAGTATGTCAATCATCTGTTCTCGCTTCCTGACAATCGTAAGCGCTTCTTTGCCTTCGTGAGAGAACGCAAGAGAAGTTTGCCTCCTCCTGTGATCGTAGTTGATAACTGCGTCGTAAGCAACCCTGCTGACATCGCTAGTGAATTTCTGTGTAGTTTTCAGAAGTCTTTCACAGAGCAGAGCATAGTTCCTCACGAACCTCCAAAATGTGACTTTCCTATTAAGTCTCTGAAATCCTTTGATATGTCCGTTACTGATGTTTACCAGAAATTAGTTACTCTCCAGACGAAAAAAGCACCCGGTCCGGACGGCCTCTCATCTGTGTTACTGAAGGAAACCGCACTTGTGTCATGCCATATCTTACAACGCATCTTTAATATATCTTTAGCCTTAGGTAAAGTTCCAACCTCTTGGAAATCTGCTAACATCACCCCTGTTTTTAAAGCCGGTGATAAATCCTGTCCATCCAATTACCGTCCTGTTGCATTGACATCCCTAGCCAGTAAGATCATGGAGTCCTTCGTTGCTAAAGCCATACGGAGCCACTGTGATTCTACTTGTCCAATCACCAATGTGCAGCATGGTTTTCAGAAAGGAAAATCATGTGTAACTCAAGTCTTGCATCTAACTAATGATTGGTTGCACTGTCTCGAAGGTCCCTCCTCTTGCCCAGTAGATGTCATCTCACTTGACTTTTCGCGAGCGTTTGATAAAATGCCACACGACATCCTGCTCAACAAGTTATCACTGCAATACAACATAGGCGGAAATCTATGGCGTTGGGTCAAGTCATTCGTATGTGGTCGTCAACAGAGAGTGATCTTCAGAGGTGCATCTTCTCAGTGGGGTGGTGTACCCTCAGGGGTACCCCAAGGGAGCATTGTTGGCCCCCTGTTCTTCAACCTTTTTGTTAATGACATTCCGGACTGTGTGTCTTCTAGGTGTGCTATGTTTGCAGACGACACTCTAATTTATCGTCCAATCAGGTGTGCTGACGACTCTCGTGCTCTCCAATGTGATCTGGACAATGTATTGATATGGTGTTCGAGAAATCGAATGGAACTAAATGCAAAGAAAACAAAAGTAATGCGGATAGCAGGAATGAAGAAGAAAAATGTCAGTCTTCCATCTTACCATGTAAACGTAGATTCTGTAGAGGTTGTAGGTGAAATGAAGTACCTAGGGATAATATTAAACCACAAACTTTCCTGGGATAGTCATGTCGTTTATATCATCTCCCGTGCAAATAGAATGCTAGGTTTACTTACCTCTCTTTCTTCCGGTCTCTCCTCCTCAGCAATATTTGCTCTGTACAAATCATTGGTTCTCCCGATACTCGAGTATGGATTACCTGCGTGGAATCCTTACAATAGCTGTCTTTCTGACAGATTAGAAAGCATCCAACGCCGCGCAACCCGTCTTATCCTAAAACAACAACGGCAACAAATGTCATACCAAAATCGACTGAAATTGTTAAACTGGCAAAGTTTGAAGTCTCGCCGCACCTTCCTCATCATTACCTTTGTAGCCAAGTCCCTTCTCCGTCTCACTTCTTGTGAAGATGTTCAAGCTAGCATACACGTGGTTGCAAGGCGTCTGGATGATCTTCGTTTTAAACATCTTCGTGCTCGCACTCAGCGACTAGCCAATACGGCACTATTTCTTTTCCCGATTCTATGGGACAGTTTGCCTATTAGTTTACGTAATGACCTTATCTTAGTAAACTTCGTCAATTGGAAACAAAGCCTCAAACTCACCTCTCATCCCTCGACATCAGTGTATAAAGCTGATACAGGCATTTTCAATTCAATAATTTCAATTTAAGTTTTATTTATAAATTACGTGTCTAATATGCGATATAAGTCCGAAACATGATTCCATTTTATTTCAAATTTGTTTAATGAAATATTTTGATAACATTTAATTAGGTAAATGTAAACCATGGCATTATAACCGGGTATATCATTAAGCTTGTGAACCTTCTTATGTAATACATGTATATAATGTGTACTTAATTTTTATATTGGCTTACATTTGCTCTTTCCTCTCATTTCTTTTTTTATGTTATTGTTTATCCTTGATTTGTTACTCTCTTTATTGTCCGTATGCTGTGTTTTTTAACAGTCTTCTGCACTCTGTTGGACCTCAATTTCCAATTCAATAATCTCAATTTCAATTTCATTTATATAATATGTGATCAACCAGATATGTGTCATGAGTCCGGATAATAGTTTCATTTTATTTTAAAGTTATTTAATATACATGTAATACTTTGATAGCATTTAATCAGGTAAAGAAAACCCCAGTATAAATACTGAACATGCTAGTTACATTATATTTCTATGGAGAGTCAATGCTATTATGTTATTGAAATTGTACATTTGTAATATGTTATTGAAATTGCAAATTTGTAATATGTTATCTATAATTTCTAGGTTGGCGTTACATATGCTCGTGCCTCGCCTTTCTTTATATTTTGATTGTTTATCCTTGATTTGTTACTGTCTTATTTGTCCTTATGCTATATTTTTACCAGTCTTCTGAGTGCATCAGTTGGTTGGGCGGAGGGACCTTCACGGTTACAGTAATTAAGTTTGCTCTCTTCTTCCCTGGCCGCCATCTTTTGCACTCAGAATATTGCTACAAAAATTTGTATTTGCACATTTTTTGTCATTCCAATTTTGTATTTACCATGTTTATATTGTTAAATTGTTATATTTCTTGAAAGTGCCGAATAAATAATACAATACAATACAATACTTTACGTTTCAATTTCACGAGAGAAATAGAACTCGAGAGGGGGAGCAGAGAAGAAGTGATGGAAATGAAAGAAGACTAATAGCATGAGAGGAAAGAAAAGAGCAAAGAAGACAAGAAAACGGTGTAAACAGGAAAAGGAGGAGCATGGGAGAGAGAGAAAGAGAGAGAGAGAGATAGCCTTGAGCTTTGGACCAGCTAATGAGTAATACATGAAACAGATTTTGAGCGGAGTAATTATCTTTCGCCGGAGAACTTGCGTAAGGAGCTATAACTTTATTTTTTATTTTTTTAAATCAAACATTATGGGGAATAGCAAAAAACGGTTGTCTTCTTTGCTCTTTTCTTTCCTCTCATGTTATTAGTCTTCTTTCATTGAGGTAATTTCAGGTCTTACATATTGATTAGCTGTTTGAAATTAACTAGGAGGTATGCGCGTATTGGGGAATGTGGCTTGCTGCTCTACTATAAAAAAATAAAAAAAAACTTCCCATGACATGTAATGAGTGTTTAGTATACATTTTTTATGTGGGACGTACAGTGATAGATGGAAAGTTATTTCAGTATATTCGAAATGACTTTTAGGCAACTGCTTTTTCCTCCCACATCATCAACATTCATTCATTTCATTTCATTTACATAATTTCATGAAATGCATTCAGAAAATGAAGGGAAAAAAAATAAACAAAAACAACCCGTGAAAAAAAAATATTGTCGGCGAAGCATTTGTCGTAGTACTAGTAGCATTTGTATTTAATGGGACACTTTTTGGGCGGAGCAAATGTCGTCGGAGCAAATGTCACCGGAGCAAGTGTCGCTTCATGCGGAGCAAATGTCGTCGGAGCAATTGTCGGCGGAGCAAATGTCGGCGGAGCAAATTTCGGCGGAGCAAATGTCGGCGGAGCAAGTGTCGCTTCAGGCGGAGCAAATGTCGGCGGAGCAAATGTCGGCGGAGCAATTGTCGCGTTTTGCGGAGCAATTGACGGCGGAGCAATTGTCGGCGGAGCAATTGTCGGCGGAGCAATTGTCGGCGGAGCATCTGTCGGCGGAGCAATTGTCGGCGGAGCAACTGTCGGCGGAGCAACTGTCGGCGGAGCACCTGTCGGCGGAGCATTTGACGTCGGAGCAAATGTCGCGGAGCAAATGTCGCGGAGCAATTGTCGCGTTTTGCGGAGTAAATGTCGGTGGAGCAATCGTCGGCGGAGCATGTGTCATGGAACCGCATGTGCGTGTTCCCAGCATCCCCGCCCTTTTCAGCATTAGTCCGATGTGTAAAGTCAATACGGGTAGACCTTTTTCTTTTGTTATACGAGCCTTTTCAGCATCCCCCTCCTTTTTAGCATAAGTCCGGTGTGTAAAGTCAATACGGGTAGACCTTTTTCTTTTGTTACGAGCCGGAGATTTTGGGAACACGCATGTGCGTACCTGCGTTCCAGGGGTGGGGGGAGGGGGTCGGGCCCGTATCATATAATTATGATTGGACATGTTGGAATATTCATCTAATGCAATTGTAAATTCTTCCCAAGTTGGATCGTACAGTTAATAAACGAGGGCCATTATGCATACACTTTACTAAGCTAGTTGTCAACTAAATGCAGAGGCTTTTATAGTACAAAATAGCCTAAGTAAGGTTTTGTAGATTCGAGCCCTGGATTCTAAAAACGAAATTTGTGGATTATTTACCTGCGAGTGTGCTATAAATGTGGAGATGCCAGAGTTGTGTTGAGAATGAAGCAAAGAAAGTAGAAATCATACCAATAACACCACCAAATGTCATCACAAGACGGCACCCAAAGCGTTGACATAACGCCCCTGCGAGGAAACCTGGTGTATTCATAGTACAAAATGCGATAATGCCAATTCACCTTTGGGAAACAGTGTGTGATTGTGATGCCCTCTTGTAAATCATTCACTACCACTAAAAGCAGGCATTCCGCTATTAAATTATTACGTCTTACGAGGTAATACCAAGGTTCTGTCTCTTAATTCCCACATCCCTCAGGTCTTACGATCTATTGGGTCTGTATCCGACTCTTCTGATGAAAACTAAACCTAATTCTAACCCTAAATTTAACCCCTAACCTAAATCCTAACATTCAAACACACTAACCCTAAACATAAAGGGTCATATTTAGAGTTGGTTTAGCCACAGACTACGAATACACTGTGCAGCCAAAATTTCCTTCTTTTTCTTCACTTCACTCAATTTGTTCTTTCTTTGTCAATTATTGTGTACCTTTACCAGGGCTCAAATTAGATTTCTGTCCACGGGGGCTCTTCCAAAAAAATATAGCCCCCGTGAACCTTCTCACGGGGCTCTTTTAGTGCTGACGGGGGCTCTTATTTTAATACAAATTTCCTTTGGATTGGTACCCATGAAACTCCTAAATTCCTTGGTATTTTATCATTATCATTTATTTAAGTCGGCATTTTCCCTCCTAGAAATTTACTTGTTACATAGCTGTATACTTTTATCCCCGTGATCGGTGGCGGATCCAGGGGAGGGGGCGGGGGCCGCCCCGCCCCCCCCCCCCACCCCCCCCCCCCCCCCCGGGAAAAAAAGAAGGGGGAAAAAGGGGGATTTTCTTTTTTCTTTAAAAAAAAAAAAAAAAGTGTTCCTTTCCAACTTGTATCACAGAGAAACAACAGTTTAAGTAAGTTTAACGTTAAAGGTAAAGACCAGTTATGGTCATGCGATTGCATTGTGAAAGAAAAGTTGTGGAATCGATCAGAAAAGGTTAATCATCTAGCATCTAGCATCTGCAAGATTCTGAAATCATCAAAATGATAAGAAATTTGGCCCATTCTTCGTAAAGTTACAAGCACTATACACAGAAAGATGTATATGGGACTACCCTATATCTCTCACAGACCATGAGAGAAACAAATTTACCAAATATATAAATTAGTAGGCGGTTTCCCGGCAAATTTTTTATCATCATGTATTAGTCAAAACATATTCTTTCACATGATTGGTAATGAGAGCTTCCATTTCATTTTTTGAAATTGGGGCGTTTCCAATACTGGTCTTTACCTTTAACGTTACTTTGTTATTAAAATGTAGAGTACAGCTCTTGGCCTTAGGCCTAATTTAGGTCGTAACTGTTACTGTTTGAAAATCTAAAGTAAAATTAGACGGTTTTCATGGTTAGACCGAGTAATTGAGAAAAAAAGGTTTACCCGTCACTGAGACCAGGTCAATCAATCTTCTAGATCCATTATTAGGGTCTAACGTTAGTAGATATAAGGTAGATGCAGGCGCGGATCCAGCGGGGGTGAGCGGGCCTCTGCCCCCCCCCCCCCCCCTTCCGCAAAAGAGAGAGAGAGAGAGAGAGAGAGAGAGAGAAGGAAAAGAGGGAAAGGGAAAGAGGAGAGAAAGGGAAAGAAAGAAGAGGAAGAAGAAAAGAAAAGGGGGAAGAAGGAGATCGGGGGGCGAAAGGGTTTTGCCTCCCAGGCTGTTGCCTCCCCCCAATAAAACAAAATAAGAGAGAAGGAAGGAAGGAAATGGAAAGAAAAAAGGAAAAGAGGAGATAAAGGGAAGGAAAATTGAGGAAGAAGTAAAGAAAAGAAGGGGGATATCATGCAGTTGCAATTTTCCCGCCAAAAAGTTGCGGATGGGGGTGGGGCAAAAGGCCTTTGCCTCCCCCGCCCCCGCTAAAAAAAGAGAGAGAGAAGGAAGGAAAAGGAAAAAGGGAGAGCTAAAAGGGACCAAAAAGGAGGAAGAAGAAAAAAAAAGGATGAAAAGAATTTCGATGCGGTGTTCGAGTAGAATTCTGTGAGATGATGATATACTTTCTCGTAGCTTGATGTGACGAAGTGTCTCTATCCAGATATCTGTTGATAGTATTATAAAATATAGAAGCCTGATATGACCTTCTGCTCGTAACCGACACGTCACCGCATTAAAATTAAATTGCAAATAGTGTTCAACAACACGATGGTGGATGAAACTTTCTAATATTTGAAGATATATGACCCTCAGACCATATTGTTTCATTATTTTTTATTCAGTCAATCAACGTCAAAGAATTGATTCATCATCGCTCTTCAATTTATTATTTCACCTTTTAATGTACTTTCATTCTTATGCAGCACGAAAGAACACTGAATTGGATTCTTCAATGTTTGTTTTGATTAATTTCCTCCCCTTTCCTTCTCCCTGTTTAATACTGATAAAATTTTCTTAATCAAGGCAAAATATTATTTTCATATTTTCTTTATGCAAGACAGGGAGAGAGAGAGAGAGAGAGAGAGAGAATATGTTAAGTGAGAATTATCGAGTACAACTATGAATTGCATCCTTTTCAACATTATTCAATTCGCTGAAAATCTTTATTTTATGATTCCAGGGGGCGATTTTTAATTTTGCAATCGCCCCCGTGGACAACCTGATGGGGGCGATTATGGAGCTCACAGGGGCGAATCGCCCATCGCCCCCGTGTATTTTGAGCGCTGCATATAACCAACATTGCTCTTAAAAACACACTCCTATGATAACAAGTATTTTTCTTGATATGTCCAATTGATGTATTCCATATAACCAACACAACATTGCTCTTAAAAACACACTCCTATGATAACAAGTATTTTTCTTGATATGTCCAATTTATGTATTCCATATAACCAACACAACATTGCTCTTAAAAACACACTCCTATGATAACAAGTATTTTTCTTGATATGTCCAATTGATGTATTCCATATAACCAACATTGCTCTTAAAAACACACTCCTATGATAACAAGTATTTTTCTTGATATGTCCAAATTATGTATTCCATATAACCAACATTGCTCTTAAAAACACACTCCTATGATAACAAGTATTTTTCTTGATATGTCCAAATTATGTATTCCATATAACCAACATTGCTCTTAAAAACACACTCATATGATAACAAGTATTTTTCTTGATATGTCCAAATTATGTATTCCATATAACCAACATTGCTCTTAAAAACACACTCCTATGAAAACAAGTATTTTGCTTGAGCCCCCCCCCCCCCTTCTCTCTCTCTCTCTCTCTCTAGCTGTACGCCTATTTCTCCTCCCCTCCTTCATTCCACGTCCTCACTATATACACACTCTCCCTTTATCCCTTCTGCCTACCCTTCCCTCCCTCCCCCCTCCCTCTCTCTCTCTATCTCTCTCTATCTATCTATCCCTCTCCCTCTCTCTTTCTCTCTTTCTCCATGTGTAAATTCTGTACAACCCTTCTTACATATATACGACATGGTCACAAATAGGTTCAGCGCGAATAGACATTATTATAGCTCCGTTTAGTCTCATTTCACAACGCCCCCTATCGTCAGAGTCAGCGGCCATACAAGTTAGCCTATGGACGTTTTTTTTTAATCGTTAAAAATTCATTTTTTGTTTAAACGAAAAGAACACCCCCCCCCCCCCCCCCCCGACGTACGTTATCACTAGCTCTTTCATTGGAGCCCTTATGTCTCATTGACTTTTGAAAGTTCACCCACCGTAATTTTTCAAAATAGGTTGCAAGCTCGCCATTGTCTATAATACACATGTGAAACAAGTCGAACGTTGTACTCACTAAATCAGTCTGCCAAGTGATTGTAAGATTATAGGTCAAGCACACGAATGATAAGAAGCATGAATTATCAATTATCACTTCTGCTATGTACATTTTGTCCATTTCATCCAACCCCCCACCGTAATTTTTCCATTTAGTAAAAGCAAACATTTTGCCGAGTTTAGCAAAAACATGAATATTCATGAACGGTCAGACAATACAGCCTTTTAGTACGTAACGTACAGTGAATGGGAATGGCCAATGATCCGCCCAGGAGGTAGAGGTCAGTGTTTTGTGTTGGCAATGTTCACGCGAGCGAAAATGAGACAATCGGAGCAATATGAAAGGCATTCCAAAGTCCATAAAACGGTACCGGCCAACCACTCTAAATAACAACGATTCTCAATTTTAGTTACAAGTTTTATGTGTAGGAAGGACGAGAGGTTGTACCCTAGAAGTTGATGTGAAATATACCTGGCACAGTCATTCGTACAGTATTCACCAATTGTTTTGTGTATATGATATAATTGCGCAGCTATCAAAGAATCTGTCACGGTTTTCCATGTAGCTTAAACCACCCAGAGTCAATTGCATTAGGAGGTATTCACTGTATTTTTTTCTATCAAATTATGATTTTTTTTTTCTTTTTCTTTTTTAATTCAAACTTTTTCGGAAGTGAATAGTCTCAGATTTTTGAAAGTTCATGAAAGATTTTGGGAAGGCACATGCAATTCGGGATTTAAAAAAAGAAGGTAAGGACTGGTAAACAGAAAAACAGATAAAGCAAACCAAAATTGTATATAATGAGGTAGTGACTTTACCAACTCACAACCAAGTCGCCAATTGTAAAGTGATGTTGACGGTACTTTTCCATGGTTTTTCCATGTCATTAAAACAAATCATATGCTATAATATAATTAGCTCTTTTTATCAATTGTTCGATAATTATGTTAGTTTGATGTTTCTGTTTTATTTACAGCAAATTGTTCTTGGACTAGTCTTTCCTTTGCCCGAGGGAACAAATATAATTCCCATACCATGGTCTGTATCTGCAGTCCTTTGCTCAAAAACCTGTTCACAGAGAAACTACGTCATGATTTATAGCTGTATAGAGGTCATTTCGCCAAGTTAAGTTACCGCATAACCGTTAAATGTATTGTGTTGCTATGAGGCTCATGGGAAACAACTGTGCTTAGAAAGTCGGATAAAGGTTATTTGTAAATTGGTAAACACTTTTCTGAATAGAATTGTACAGCATGACCAGTGTCGGGACATTACGCACTGCAAACATCCCATATACAACATGCACTGGGCAGATAAGTTCGAGAATCAAGATTATACTGGTGGAGAATGTGAAATATGACCTTACGCTAGCTAGAAACGTATAGGCAACTCGGTGAAAGGTCATTTGAGTTGAGCAAGGCAAATGCACAGCCATAATTTTGTCTGAGAAAATGATAGTGGCAACCGATCGCAAAACTTTGAGAAAAATATCAACTTGAGCCGCTCTCCAAAGCCTAGTGCTTCACATACTAAAACGACGAACGCGACAGTTCAACTTCAAGTTCAATGTTCCACATTTTACAGAAAATAAAAATAACAACTTATACATTACAATTGTAGTATAAATGAGCACATGTCACTGATTCTCAATTCATATAATAGATAAAGTAGAATGCGAAGAACCTATTAAAAAGCAGGGCTTGTATAATATAGGTTCCTCTGGCATATTTCGTAATATGAACACGATTTCAATGCTCGATACAATAGGGCCGTGTACAAATTATGGTTGTGCATTTGCCTTGCCGAGTCACCTCAAATGACCTTTCACCGAATTGCCTATATTGCATGTAGTCTGCCCATGATTTGCCGATTTTAACGATTGTTGTTGTCTTAGAGATCAACCAGAAATAAACGACTTCCTTTGTACAGCGCTCATCACGATGCTAGAAATATTTTAATGCGTCAAAAGCCTTTAATGTATCCTGTTATCAGGGTTGATAATGACATTAGCACTGTAAATGAGTTAAAGCTCACTTCACTCACATTTTTTGTATTGTTTGGGGGGGGGGTGGGGCGGAAAGAAATTTGTCAGATAAATAAAAAATTAAACGATGACAATATTTGACATTATTGTCAAATGGGGATTGAAACAAGAGTTCATATAATTGATACGATTAAACACATCTAGTTAACTATCCTGAGTCGCTTGTGGCCGTTATAGACTTACAAGAGAGAGAACTATAATGTATATAGGTTAATCAAAGCTAAAGCCCCTTTCACACCGGGCCTTACGTAGAGTTGTGTACGTTGCCCTACGCTGGCCTAAATAACTATATGCAGCTGGGGGACGCAGTGGGTACGCGAGATGGACGCAACAAATTAAATATGTTTATTTCTTTCGTGTACTTTCGGCGTAAAACACTAGACGCAGAAGTACGCATTTTTTCGCAAGTCTACACATAACTACGCAACACTATATGCTACTGTACGCCATGCCTACGCAATGGTATGCTACCCTACGCCAGTCCGACGAAGCAGTAAAGGGTATAAAGGCGTCCTAGATCCTTTACGCCAGGCCTAAGCAAACCTACGCAACTCTCCGCCGAAGCAACATTTCTTTCATGAATGCGCAGCGTAATTTCATACGCCACACTACGCAACTATACGCAGATCCGATGTGAAAGGGACTTGAACTATCACAACTACTACATACATGTACTCGAAAGGTCAACCTTGTTTGAACACATTGTACACAGTGTTTAACAAAAATGCCACGGCTTACCACTTCAGATCTCAATTAGGCATATCATAGCGATGAAAATATCTATACTTTTAATTATAATATATAGGATTTTATTGAAATCAAACATCAAAAACCAAGAGCAAACAGTCCAAAGACTGACAACTGTCTTGGGTACAAAAATATAATTTAAATCAAATATACATAATAAAATAGTAGTAATGAATAAATACATAAGTTACATAAGTTAAAATATCAAATAACTAAACTATTATCAATAAATATTGCAAAAAGGACATATAAACAATAAGTATACATCATTACAATTACGTCAAAAGAGGGCTCTCGAGCTGTGCAAAATCTAAATCAGGTACAGACCGAGAGTCCAATAAAAGAAAATTAAAATGCATAAGACTGGGTTTAAAAAAGATCAATAGTGAAAAGAGGGGAATATGTCAGCTAAAGAATAATTTTTTAAATTTAAAGTATTGAGAAGGTACAAGTAACATACAATAAAGAAATTCCCAAGAGAGCATAGTAAGAGAATAGAGTAAGATAGAGGAAGAGAGAGGGAGAAAATAAGAAAGGAGAGGAGAGAGGGAGAGAGAGAGAGAAAGAGAGAAGGAAGAGGATAGGAAGAAAGTTAGGGAAATATCAATACCATCTGTAGAATTTGTAAAAACAGTCCAGGTATTCAACATTGTAGACATCATTGCAATTAACCCGAAATACATGAAACATACAATAAAGAAATTCCCAAGAGAGCATAGAGAGAGAAAAGAGTAAGATAGGGGAGAGAGGGAAGAAAAGAAAAGGAGAAAGAGAGAAAGAGAGAGAGAGAGAGAGAAAGAGAGAGAGAGAGAGAAGGAAGGGGATAGGAAGAGAGTTAGGGAAATATCAATACCAACTGTAGACTCTGTAAAAACAGCCCAAGTATCCAAGCATTATAGACATTGTAATTAATCTGAGATACATGTAACATACAATCTGTAGAATCTGTAAAAACAGTCCAGGTATTCAACATTGTAGACATCATTGCAATTAACCCGAAATACATGAAACATACAATAAAGAAATTCCCAAGAGAGCATAGAAAGAGAAGAGAGTAAAACAGATGGAGAGAAATAGGAAAAGAGAAAGGGGGAGAGAGAGAGAGAGGAGAGAGAGAGAGAGAAGGAGATAGGAAGAAAGTTAGGGAAATATCAATAAATTCTGTAGACTCTGTAAAATGAGAAAGTATCTAAACATTGTAGACAATAGACATTATTGCAAGAATTATGAAATACATGTACATAAAGGAAAAAGAAACATGTGTAATCTACCAAAGAAGAATGGAAGAAGAAGGAGGAGGAAAAGAGAAGAATTTGAGAAAGAGAGGGGAAAACACCAGAAAGGAAATTAGAAATTGGTAGATTTACACAAGTTTCATCATGTTGATTACCTTCACTGCCTGTGGTATAAAAGAATTTTGGTATCTGGATGTACGGCATGTTGGTTGGCAAAGAGGGTCACTGTTTCTTAACTGGCGAAAATTTGGTAAGGAATCCCTACGTGGAGGGAGCATGGAAGAATGTCTGGATTGTAAGAGTGATTTAACAAAATTTATGAACAATTGTTGTCGTCTATCTGCAAGGGATGGAATCTGTAAAAGTTGAAGGGCGTGAAAGTAATCAACATAATTATATCCCAAAATGATACGGCAAGATCTTTTTTGGACTCGTTCGATCTTGTTCGACTGATTGGCAGTAATAGATGATGACCACACTGGGGAGGCATATTCAACTAACGGTCTAATATACATAATATAAATAGCAACCAAATCCTCTAGTGGAGCTTTGTGTTTTCTAAGAACACAAAGGATGTAAAAACGTCGTGATGCTTGTTTGACAGCATTCTCGACTTGTCTATCCCATTTCATATCAGACTGTAAGTGCACTCCCAATAACTTAACAAACTCAGTAGGCTGAAGGACAGAGTCACTGATGCTAACTTCGGGCATAACAATCTGGTTCCGAAGGAAAGAGATATGTAATACCTTACACTTCTCAGGCTTAGGGGTCATCTGATTATCAACAGAACACTCGGTGATCAAAGATAAATGATCTTGCAATACGGAGGGTTGAGATTTGTGTCTGATTTCAGCGACACTCAAATCATCAACATATTTCCATCTCAGAGGAGTAGAGGTTGCAACATCATTTATCATGATTAGGAAAAGAATGGGACCGAGCCTCGTACCTTGCGGTACTCCACATGTAACAGGCAGGGGCCCACTAAAGGTAGATCCTAAACGTACACAGTGAGATCTGTTCTCCAAGTAGCTACACAAGAGAAGGATAGTATTTGGATCAGTACCTAAATCAAACAACTTAATTACACAGAGATCAGTGATATTCATAAACATATGTAATTCTATATAAGTAAAGTTATTATCTGTTTTTGGGTGAATGTTAACTTTTCTGTTGGCAGCGTGATTACAAATTATGAGCAAGACAAGATCAATGTGTGAAACACTTATCATTATTTAAAACCGAGATATTCTGAGTAATTTTTTCCCCAAAATCGATAACAATATTGATGATTACAACACTGCACAATGATCAATTTAATACTGTCAATATTGGTCCTTTAACCAAGTGAAAAGTTATGAAAATATATTTCAGAGAATATATATATATATATATAAATATATTTGCCAGTCTTTCAAAATCATGTAGTCCTGTGTTAGTACATGTATACTGCATTTACATGTACTACAACATACTAAAAGAGCTCCTTTTGATACTATGTGCTCTACACTGCGGATTCCCAATTATCCGATCCTTCCTGTATATCTCCAGGAACTTGATGATAACCTGTACCGGTCGTGGCCTTCGAGGTGTCTTTAGGGATATCATCAAAGTCAGTCTGTGTTGCAGCTACGTCCGGAATGGCTTCGGCTATATCATGCTGATTGCCGTCTTTGAATCGTTTACACTTGGTGATCAACGCCATTGCTATGGCCGACAACCAATAGAAAGAACCACACACGTAAAACGGAACTGCATAAGAACCCGTGGCATCAGACAATTGTCCTGTAATTGTAAGAGAAATGGGGCAAGAACATAATCGTACTATGCTTCGCTAAGAGGATGCTTAACTATTTTTGTACTACACTTTTCATTGATTTGTTTTCTTGTGGGTGGATTCTTTACCTTCTTTAGGCTCAAAAGGAAGATATTTGTTCCAGTAATGTTAATATGGATCCACCCTTTACACTTAAGCATGCTTATTTTCCTTAAGAAACTGTGAAATTGACAATCATGTTACCAATTGGAACACGACGTCATCGATTAGTGATGATGTCTGGTTGGTTCCTTTGGGATAAATCACCAAGTGGGCTGTAGGAAACTTGTTCCTGCGACAAGTGCTCCGTGTCAAGTTATTATCTAAATATCATAATTGAGAGACCAATGGTGACAACAACCAGTTGTATGAAAGGCCTGCCATACTTGAGTCCAACTTAAATTCGACCTTAGTCTTTGTGAAAGACACACTAGGAGCATGATACGTACCCATTAACTGTGTGCCAAGAATATTTCCTACTCCTCCTACTGTAATGAGCAGTCCAATGGCACTGGAAACAATGTTAATCGCAACGTACTTTCTACAGACTAGCATCGTCATGGGTATCATCATTCCGGCACCGATACCGTAGACGACTATCAACGCAAACTGTCCCGCAGTCGAGGTGACCAGAGGGTTGAACAATGGTTGGATTCCTGCTATGAGCAGCGATAGAATGTACAGGTTGGTGGTGCTGATCCATTTAAAATCAAGAAGAAACCCGTGGAGAACTCTCGCAAGAAGACTGGAGATCCCGTATACCGACATCACCAGACTGGCCGTGGTCTTTGAGAGACCAAGGTCCCCGACCAGCTTCGGCGCTGTATAGATTAGCACGGATATATGACTGGCGAAAGATAGGATTGACACCAGACATAAGGTAATGAAATATGCATTCTTGACCAGATGAGAGATGGCAAAGGTCTCGTCGATATTTCGTAAGATCCTTTTGCACAATGACTCGGCCCTTGACAAGTCATTGGCATCCGAGACTTGATGACTGGCTGTTAACGGCTTTGATCTGTATGCAGTCATGATCGTCTGTTCCATGTTAGTCCGTCGTAAGATCATTCCAAGGGCAATGAAATTTGCATTGATAGCAGACTGAATCATCAGTGCACCTTTCCATCCATACTCCGAGCAAAGTGTCTCTAGCAAGGGAGACATCACAAAGAAACCAGCTCCCACACCAGCATATGTTATCCCATTAGCAAATCCAAGCCGTTTCTTGAAATAAAAACGTATCACGATTGCACTGGGAAAGTATGCGGCGCCGTAAAACACACCTATATAAAAGATCCAAGAACAAAATGAAGAAATTATTAAGGCTAATTGTCTTTATCTCAGACGTGATATACAATATAGAGGGAAAAATTCATTCAAATGGATACGTTCAGTAAACAAATTTTTTAACTGACCCCCAAAACGACAACTTTTCTCTAAAAATTGACTTCTGTTTGGCAAGAAATAACGATTCTTGTCAAATTCGCTCCTATATAGAGCTCTACGATAAAGATCCATTTCTCGGGACCTTAATTGCTTCTCGTTGTTTTAGTAAGTTTATTTGATGATCATGGCTTAACTTGCCTTCTCCTCTTGCTGAGACGGTGACATCTCGTCTACTTGTCCCTTCGTCCCGAGACCAATAGCGATATTCCGACCCCCCCCCCTCCCAATAGCGGTTTGTCGCTATAGGTGTTCGCATTGTCCCTACGCTCCACCAGGAAGGTGAGAGAAAGGAGTGTTATCAAGCCGCTTTCCTTTTGAATTGAATTGAATTTATTTATTCACCACCATTGAAAACATTGAAACAAAAGATAAATGTACAATGACAATGTCAATATAACATAAATGCTTGACATGAATTATAAAAAATACATGTTCTACAGCGATATACATGTACATTATCACAAATATAAAGTAAACTTTTCTTCAAGAGTAAAACAATAAATTACTATTTACAATGATTTTGTGATCGATGGTAAAATAGAGTCAAAAATAGCACATGTGCTAGTCGAGTCTGACTCTCGCCCGGCCCCCCCGCCCCCCCCCCCCCCCCCACTCAGTATTATTTAGGGTACGCATATGCGTGTTCCAATCGACCCCCCCCCCCCTTTTCAGCAAAAGTCCGGTGTGTAAAGTCAATACGGGTCGACCTTTTTCTTTTGTTATACGAGCCTTTTTCAGCACCTCCCCCCCCCCCCCCCTTTCAACAAAAGTCCGGTGTGTAAAGTCAATACGGGTCGACCTTTTTCTTTTGTTACGAAAGGACATTTTGGTAACACGCATGCGGTCCGTCCGTTCTCGGAGTGGGGGGGGGGGACTCTCGTTATCTAAAGCCTAAAATAAAGTTAATTTAAAAATACATGATGGGTTTCCAAATCTTATAAATAAGATTTGTGTATAATATTAAAATGAGACTGGTTACTATGTACAACTATATAGTTACGAGGATATGATTCGTGGTTTTCACTTAAGAGTAATTTTGTAAGTTTTTTACGAAAAGAGGTTCTTGATCTCTCAATTCTTAGATCAGTAGGAAGCATATTCCAAAAATTACTTCCAACAAACGAAACCGCAGTGGAAGCGCGGCTCGGAGCATGGAATTCTAAAAACGAAATTTGTAGATTATTTACCTGCGAGTGTGCTATAAATGTGGAGATGCCAGAGTTGTGTTGAGAATGAAGCAAAGAAAGTAGAAATCATACCAATAACACCACCAAAAATCATCACAAGACGGCATCCAAAGCGTTGACATAACGCCCCTGCGAGGAAACCTGGCAAAGAAACAGAATTGTGTATTCATAGTACAAAATGCGATAATGGCAGTTCATCTTTGGGAAACAGTGTGTGATTGTGATGCCCTCTTGTAAATCATTCACTACCACTAAAAGCAGGTATTCCGCTAGTCTTACGATGTAATACCAAGGTTCCGTCTCTTAATTCCCACATCCCACAGGTCTTACGATCTATTGGGTCTGTATCCAATTCTTCTGATGAAAACTAAACCTAATTCTAACCCTAAATTTAACCCCTAACCTAAATCCTAACATTCAAACACACTAACCCTAAACATAAAGGGTCATATTAAGAGTTGGTTTAGCCACAGACTACGAATACACTGTGCAGCCAAAATTTCCTTCTTTTTCTTCACTTCACTCAATTTGTTCTTTCTTTGTCAATTATTGTGTACCTTTACCAGGGCTCAAATTAAATTTTTGTCCACGGGGGCTCTTCCAAAAAAAATAGCCCCCGTGAACCTTCTCACGGGGGCTCTTTTAGTGCTGACGGGGGCTCTTATTTTAATACAAATTTCCTTTGGATTGGTACCCATGAAACTCCTAAATTCCTTGGTATTTTATCATTATCATTTATTTATGTCGGCATTCTCCCTCTTAGAAATTTACTTGTTACATAGCCCTCCCCCCCCCCCCCCCCCTGAGAAAAAAGAAGGGGAAAAAAGGGGGAATTTTCTTCTTTCTTTTTTTTTTGAAAAAAGAAGTGTTCCTTTCCCACTTGTATCACAGAGAAACAACAGTTTAAGTTAAGTCTAACGTTAACGTTAATTTGTTATTAAAATGTGGAGTACAGCCCTTGGCCTTAGGCCTAATTTAGGTCGTAACTGTTACTGTTTGAAAATCTAAAGTAAAATTAGACTGTTTTCATGGTTAGACCAAGTAATTGAGAAAAAAAAGTTTACCCGTCACTGAGACCAGGTCAATCAATCTTCTAGATCCATTATTAGGGTCTAACGTTAGTAGATATAAGGTAGATGCAGGCGCGGATCCAGCGGGGGTGAGCGGGACTTGCCCCCCCCCCCCCCCCCCCCCCGCAAAAGAGAGAGAGAAAGAGAGAGGGAAGGAAAAGAGAGAAAGGAAAAGAGGAGAGAAAGGGAAAGAAAGAAGAGGAAGAAGAAAAGAAAAGGGGAAGGAGATCGGGGGCGAAAGGGCCTTGCCTCCCAGGCTGTTGCCTCCCCCCCCCCCCCAATAAAACAAAATAACAGAGAAGGAAGGAAGGAAATGGAAAGAAAAAAGGAAAAGAGGAGATAAAGGGAAGGAAAAAAGAGGAAGAAGAAAAAAAAAGGTGAAAAGAATTTCGATGCGGTGTTCGAGTAGAATTCTGTGAGATGATGATATACTTTCTCGTAGCTTGATGTGACGAAGTGTCTCTATCCAGATATCTGTTGATAGTATTATAAAATATAGAAGCCTGATATGACCTTCTGCTCGTAACCGACAAGTCACCGCATTAAAATTAAATTGCAAATATTGTTCAACAACACGATGGTGGATAAAACTTTCTAATATTCGAAGATATATGACCCTCAGACCATATTGTTTCATTATTTTTTATTCAATCAATCAACGTCAAAGAATTGATTTATCATCGCTCTTCAATTTATTATTTCACCTTTTAATGTACTTTCATTCTTATGCATCACGAAAGAACACTGAATTGGATTCTTCAATGTTTGTTTTGATTAATTTCCTCCCCTTTCCTTCTCCCTGTTTAATACTGATAAAATTTTCAATTTTTCTTAATCAAGGCAAAATATTATTTTCATATTTTCTTTATGCAAGACAGGGAGAGAGAGAGAGAGAGAATATGTTAAGTGAGAATTATCGAGTACAACTATGAATTGCATCCTTTTCAATATTATTCAATTTGCTGAAAATATTCAGAATATGAATATGATAAATCCACATAATACACCAACGCTGTTCAACGCATCCAACGCTCCAACCATAGCCCATATGCCAATGCACCATATTTATCAAATATGAAAAGATTTTTAAATGAAATTTGAAGAAAAATCAAATTTACAATGCACTGACAGGCATCAGTTGAAATCATGATTTCTCTGTGACTGGATTAGCACTAGTTTCTGAGGGACCAGTCACTGAAGAGGAGATAAAGGGAAGGAAAATTAAGGAAGAAGTAAAGAAAAGAAGGAGGATATCAGTTGCAATTTTCCCGGCCCCCCCCCCCCCCTTGGAAAAAAAGGGGGAAGGGGAAAGATTTATTTTTTTTGGAAAAAAAAGTGTTCCTTTCCCACTTGTATCACAGAGAAACAACAGTTTAAGTTAAGTCTAACGTTAACGTTAATTTGTTATTAAAATGTAGAGTACAGCCCTTGGCCTTAGGCCTAATTTAGGTCGTAACTGTTACTGTTTGAAAATCTAAAGTAAAATTAGACGGTTTTCATGGTTAGACCAAGTAATTGAGAAAAAAAAGTTTACCCGTCACTGAGACCTGCAATCAATCTTCTAGATCCATTATTAGGGTCTAACGTTAGTAGATATAAGGTAGATGCAGGCGCGGATCCAGCGGGGGTGAGCGGGCCTTGCCCCCCCCCCCCCCCCCCCACCCCTCCCTCCCTTCCCCAAAAGAGAGAGAGAGAGAGAAGGAAAAGAGGGAAAGGGAAAGAGGAGAGAAAGGGAAAGAAAGAAGAGGAAGAAGAAAAGAAAAGGGGGAAGAAGGAGATCGGGGGTGGGGCAAAAGGCCTTTGCCTCCCCCCGCCCCCGTTAAAAAAAAAGAGAGAGAGAACGAAGGCAAAGGAAAAAGGAGAGCTAAAAGGGACCAAAAAAGAAGAAGAAAAAAGGGTGAAAATAATTTCGATGCGGTGTTCGAGTAGAATTCTGTCAGATGATGATATACTTTCTCGTAGCTTGATGTGACGAAGTGTCTCTATCCAGATATCTGTTGATAGTATTATAAAATATAGAAGCCTGATATGACCTTCTGCTCGTAACCGACACGTCACCGCATTAAAATTAAATTGCAAATAGTGTTCAACAACACGATGGTGGATGAAACTTTCAAATATTCGAAGATATATGACCCTCAGACCATATTGTTTCATTTTTTTTTATTCAATCAATCAACGTCAAAGAAATGATTCATCATTGCTCTTCAATTTATTATTTCACCTTTCAATGTACTTTCATTCTTATGCATCACGAAAGAACACTGAATTGGATTCTTCAATGTTTGTTTTGATTAATGTATATGGCTCATGAAAGTGAGAGTGATAAAGCGAAGGAGTAGAGAGAGAGAGGATGAGAGAAAAGGGGAGGTACAAAGAGAGAAAGGAAGAGAGAGAGAGAGAGAGAGAGCAGGGAATGAAATGATCATAATTAAATAAACATATTATTCCTAATTTCACATAATACATTAATGAAAATTAAGAGAGTCAGATTTCGGCGAGACAACAATAATCATCATACAAGTACATGCTAGACGAGACAAAAGGGAAGGTTAAAAGAAAAAAAGAAGGAGAGAAGTTTGAAGAGAGAGAAATGGGGGTTGTTTGTTGTGAATGTAGAGTGTACCGAGGACAATCAATGACCCTATGTTGGTTGGTTAAATGTCCATATACAGAAATATTTTGGGCCACATTGTTTTAGAATCGTCTCAAAATTACAGTAAGTTCATTGGCTGCATATAACTCTTTCAAATCCCATTTTCATTCAAATTGTATTTAAAATGTCTTGATTTGGAACTGTCCGTTATTACCCGCATATGAAGGTTATGAGAGACTTTTAATTAATGCTGACGTCATTAATCATTGTTATCTTATTAATCAGTTACATCATGCCCACAATTTTGTTACCAAATAAAGAGAAGTTACTGAAGAGAATACAAAACTTTCTGTATGTGTAACATTTTTCATGTTTAAACAAATTATGTAAATGTGCTTAAGGGTCACTAATTCCCTGTACCTACCCTTTAATATAGTATCTAATTCCAAAAGCCAAACTTCGATTAATTACTAAAATGGTAGAAAGCTAGTGCAAGTCAAATACATTTCTATTGGCACTATCCATTTGTTATCTTAATAATGCAGTTCATAGCGTGGTGAGTTAGTTCTGAAAGAAGCGTTTACGTTAATTCACTAAGATCTTGTTTCAAGTACATGAACACATCTTTAAATAAATAAGTTCCAATTTTTCATGAACATATTAATACTCATTGAGAAAAGAGGACTAATAATAATTACCAATAGCAGGTAAACCCAAGGTAAGTTCAGTGGCAATGAAAGATAAAGACCCTGCTCCAACTCCAAAATATTCCTGCCATTCAACCAAGTATATCCCAACTAAAGGGACAGCCCCAGCATAGAGTAGCTGATTTGTGAAAGTTGCAAGAAGAACACACCAGGCCCAGCCTCCATCCACCGAGTCGGACTTGTTCTTCATTGCTTTTTCATCAGTAACGTCAATGTTAGAGATGCTACAAACTTCTCCACGATGAATTAAAGCTTACAAGTTACATGTATGCTCCTGTAGATAACAAGCCGGTGCGTATTTACTATTAGTATTGTAATAGTAATGTCCATTTTATCTCAATAAAACGTTGCATCATTCCACTCACAATTCTCTGCTGCGACTACTGCATTTCAACTCGAGAATATGACATGTCATTCCTTTCATTACACCCCTATATGCACAGTTTGGGCCGTCAGTTCATAGACCTTTTGGTTTAATATCATGTGATTGTATATGTGCAATCGTGTGAATCGCACAGCGACGTGAAAAACATGCTACACCATCCAGCCTAAGGGTACAATGACTAAGTACATGCTATACACGAAACGTGCATTGATGGCAGAAGCGCGGAGTTGACATCCAATGCTACACGTACATGCAGTACTTTATCACATGTACCTTCCCCGGGTACCTTCTGGCTAGCAGCGAGACGAGGGCACGGCTGACACAAACAATTAAAGGCCAAATATTTTTTTGAACTTTCGCGATTCTCCTAAATATTCGCTCTCCTGTGTGTGAGCTAGACCTGCGTGATCTTGTTGCTTCGATACGCAGCCAAAGAGTAATTATCGTGGTAAAGAAATCAGGGCTATAGTCTTTATCAAGACATTTAATTAGGTGGTCTGTCGATGACAGATCACCTATTGATTTCGTTAGAATTTTCTTTCTTTATTCTTTATTCTTTATTAGGTGGTCTGTCGATGACAGATCACCTATTGAGTTCGTTAGAATTTTCTTTCTTTATTCTTTATTCTTTATTTATTTTTATTTATTCCGTACACTTTTTTTGTGTATACGTTTACTCGAACTCGACCTGGTCAATTTCCTTCAAATTTCTGCTAGTCATCAGGCCCTATGATATGAAGTTCCCGAAACCTTTTTCAAGTTCATGGGGTCATCGTGACGTCATCCAGGCGCCATTTTGTAAAAATCAGGTCAGTATCATATCTCGATAACGAGTCATCAAAAATCAACCATATTTGGTATACATCAACTTCAGGTCAAAGGTCAACGAAAAATGTCAAAAAAATTTGCGCGCGCACCTCGACGCGCACGTACGCGCGCATTAAAATTTTAAAATGGTCAAATTCGTTCCAAATTAATTTTGCATACGTTTCAGGCCATTTTAAGCATTTTGCAAAAAAACGCGCGCACGGACATGCGCGCGCGTTTTCGCGCATAATTGCATCTTCCAACATAGAATCGCCAAATTTTTTCTGTCATCATATTTGGCACATTTTTTCAAGCATTTTGATACCTTGTTCAACTTTTTCTGCCCATTAATAACGGAATGAGCGTCCGTTTAAGATAATTACCGTGCGTGCGAGCTCTTGTAATACATAACATACATGTGCAAAAACATGCCTATACAAAATTCATTGTAACTCTTCAGGATGGATAGATACCCCCCAATTTCTTTCATATTTAAATAGATTATGAGTTGGAGATATGATTTCATGTTTCATTTGACCCTCAATTAACTCATGACGTCATCATAATGGCCTCCGAACTCAAAATTTCAATTTTCATATTATGACGTCAGCAGATTTTTGGAAAATTGATTGTATCTCTGCAAATATTGATCAATTTTCTTTCAAATTTTGATATGTTCTACCTTAGAATATTCTCTACAAATGCAGTCACCACGATATTTCATTTTGACAAAGGCATCATGGCGTATTTTTGCGATTAAAGGAGGCATGTCAATTTTTCACATTTTGCGTGTATTCTCTATGGGACATGACTTTTTCTCAAAACTGGTTTCTACATTCTCGTCTTTCGCGAGCAATATCTCCGTCGTTTTATCTTTGTTTACGCTGAGCTTTGAGTATGTTGTAGCTGAGACAATAAGCTATCACAAGTGTGCCTTTTATTTTTCGATCAGATGCCGGGATCATGCTCATATTTCACTTACAAAGTGGGATTTGAGAATTACATTTTCCGTTTACGTGTAATCTCTATAGGAAATGTTTTGGTATATCGGCAACGCACTTGACTTCCGACCTCGAGGTCCCTGGTTCGAGTCCGGGCGTCTCCAACAATTTTTTTTCTTCACTTTTTTTTCTTTTTGACCTTTCACTGTACCATCTCCTTTGAATATTAAAACACATACAATCGCAAATAATGTAATAAACAACCATATTTACTTTATTATTACCCTATTATCACTTGATCCATTACTTTTTGCGTGTAATCCTTATGGGAGATGACTTTTTCTCAAATCTGGATTCTACATTCTTGTCTTTTGCGAGCAATATCGCCGTTATTTCGGCTTGATTTTTGTTGATTTTTGAGTATGTTGTAGCTGAGACTATATACTATCTCAATGTTCTCTCATTTTTTTCAGTCTGATGTCATCATGGTCTGTTGATGATAATCATCAACATCATCATGATCATCATCATCATCATATTCGTCATCACAATTACTATCAAGATCATCATCATCATGATCATCATGATGATCATCATTGTTTACATGTCTATATAACTTGAAGGCAGACCACCTTATTCGTCCTCGTGACGAATTAAATTCTAGTTTATTTTTATTTCTTCCGTACACTTTTTTTGTGTATACGTTTACTCGAACTCGACCTGGTCAATTTCCTTCAAATTTCTGCTAGTCATCAGGCCCTATGATATGAAGTTCCCGAAACCTTTTTCAAGTTCATGGGGTCATCGTGACGTCATCCAGGCGCCATTTTGTAAAAATCAAGTCATTATCATATCTCGATAACGAGTCTTCAAAAATAAACCATATTTGGTATACATCAACTTCAGGTCAAAGTTCAACTAAAAATGTCAACAAAATTTGCGCGCGCACCTCGACGCGCACGTACGCGCGCATTAAAATTTTAAAATGCTCAAATTCGTTCCAAATTTTTTTTGCACACGTTTCAGGCAATTGTAAGCATTTTCAAGATTTTGCGCGAGAGCACTTTTTTGCGCGCGTTTCCGCGCGTAAGTGCGCGTACTGACATTTTACAACATGGAAACGCCAAATTTTCTCTATCATATCAACCACATTTTTCCAAGCATTTTGATACCTTGTTCACCTTTTTCTGACCAGTGATAACGCAATGAGCGTCCGTCAAAGTTTACAGCACACGCGGATCTGCATTATCCCTATCCACATTACATGTGCAAAAACAAGCCTATACAAAATTCATTTTAACTCTTCAGAATGGATAGATACCCCCAATTTTTTTCATATTTAGATAGATCATGAGTCGGAGATATGATTTCATGTCTCATTTGACCCTCAATTAACTCATGACGTCATCATAATGGCCTCCGAACTTAAAATTTCAATTTGCATATTATGACGTTAGCAGATTTTTGGAAAATTGATTGTATCTCTGTAAATGTTGATCAATTTTCTTTCAAATTTTGATATGTTTTAGCTGAGAATATTTTCTACGAATGTATTTCACACGATATTTCATTTGAACAATGGCATCATGGCGTATTTTTGCGATTAAAGGAGGCATGTCAATTTTTCACATTTTGCGTGTATTCTCTATGGGACATGACTTTTTCTCAAAACTGGTTTCTACATTCTTGTCTTTCGCGAGCAATATCTCCGTCGTTTTATCTTAGTTTACGCTGAGCTTTGAGTATGTTGTAGCTGAGTCAATATGCTATCGTAAGTGTGCCCTTTAATTTTCGATCAGATGCCGGGATCATGCTCATATTTCACTTACAAAGTGGGATTTGATAATTCCATTTTCCGTTTACGTGTAATCTCTATGGGAAATATTTTGGTACATCGGTAACGCACTTGACTTCCGACCTCGAAGTCCCTGGTTCGAGTCCGGGCGTCTCCAACAATTTTTTTCTTCACTTTTTTTTTCTTTTTGACCTTTCACTGTACCTTTTCCTTTGCTTATTAAAACATGTAGAATCACAAATAATGTTATAAACAACCATGTTTACTTTATTATTCCCCTATTATCACTTGATCCATTACTTTTTGAGTGTAGTCCCTATGGGAGATGACTTTTTCTCAAATCTGGATTCTACATTCCTGTCTTTTGCGAGCAATATCGCCGTTATTTCCGTTTGGTTTTTGTTGATTTTGGAGTATGTTGTAGCTGAGACTATATGCTATCTAAATGTTCCCTCATTTTTTTCAATCAGATGTCATCATGGTCTGTTGATGATCATCATCAACATCATCATGATGATCATCATCATCATCAACATCGTCATCACCATTACTATCAGGATCATCATCATCATGATCATCATGATGATCATCATTGTTTACATGTCTATATAACTTCTCCCTTTCTCAATATAGTAAGTATTATAATCTATCATAAGACTTGAAGACAGACCACCTTAATCGTCCTCGTGACGATTTAAATTCTAGTTTTTTTCTTCTTTCTATTCGTTGTTTTGTTACGATGAATAGAATAATCGTGATATATACTTCTTCATAATAATAAACTTGGTCCAAGTTCCAGTACCGGAACAAAATCTGCATCACCACCAAGTTAGCATAATGCAAGGTCGACGGAGCGTCTTCCAAAATAGAGCGGGGGGGGGGGGGAGGTATTGGGTCTTCAAACACTGCCCCCCCCCCCCACCCCCTGGCAAAAAGGGGGTGTTTTTATAGAAGACACACTTTATCTTTGTTTCAGGTGTTTACAAATGGGGGAAAACAGGGGGCTTTGCTCAAGAGGGGGTGCATGGGGGCGAATGTTGGGGGAAAAAAGTTTTCACCCCCCCCCCTCTCCTTTGAGCCAAAAAGTGCTCCTAACCCCACCCCCCCCCCCCCCCCCGCTTATTTGCCGGCTGCTGATTCGCCGCCTAATATTATATCACGAATGGGGCTACAACAATAAAAAAGTGCTCCTTACCCCCCCCCCCCCAAGCCTGCTTATTCACCGCCCGGCTAATTTGCCTTTAAATATTTTCTCACAGTTCGGGGAAAAAACAACCCGCCCCCCCCCCCTAAAAAAAAAACCTGGATACGCCCTTGGTTGTTGAGTTTAGCGTTATATGACAATCAGCCAAATTTAATATTTTGTTTAATTTTTTATGAACTTTAAAGGTAAAGACCAGTATTGGAAACGCCCCAATTTCAAAAAATGAAATGGAAGCTCTCATTACCAATCATGTGAAAGAATATGTTTTGACTAATACATGATGATAAAAAATTTGCCGGGAAACCGCCTACTAATTCATATATTTGGTAAATTTGTTTCTCTCATGGTCTGTGAGAGATATAGGGTAGTCCCATATACATCTTTCTGTGTATAGTGCTTGTAACTTTACGAAGAATGTGCCAAATTTCTTATCATTTTGATGATTCCAGAACCTTGCAGATGCTACAGTAGATGCTAGATGATCAACCTTTTCTGATCGATTTCACAACGTTTCTTTCACAATGCAATCGCATGACCATAACTGGTCTTTACCTTTAATAACCAAGAAAGCTCTATTTTATCATAATTTTTATTGTATCCTTTATTTTTCCAAGGTTTAACAAACATGTAATTATTATTATCCCGTCCTTTCTTATTCGGCACCATCCTGACAAACCCGCTCGTCTAATCACGAGGGTTTCGCTCAGGTGCGGAACAGGGTGGCTCCCTCTGGGATATCAAAAGAAAAGAATTTAGATGTGAACTGAAAGTAGATCCTTCACTGCCATATAGATATTTATCCAAAATTACGAAAATTGCATGTATATCGAGAAATGATAAGCAAAACATAATGGCTTTTAAAGAAGAACTAACCCCAAAGAATAAGTGTAAGTATTTTTTTTTAAAGAGATGAATTCCTGCCTTTTGATATACAGAAAAAAAATCTTCTGTGTGCCATGCCTTGAGCCATAATGCATGGCCGTACAGAGGATTTTTTATATATATTAGAAATATATCATTGTCAAAATAATTCCATCAATTGGGGTAAACAAAAAGAAATTTTAACTTTATGAGCAACAGTGTACAATAAATCTTACGAAAGTGTACAAGAGATTTATAAATGAAGATTTATTGGCATGATGTAATGCCTTTTAGCATGACATGGGCGCAGCCATTTTCTTGAAAATGTGACGTACCAGGCGGAGTTGTACATGTATCATGCCCCAGGCTTAATTGAAAAGACTTTTTTAATTCAATAACAAAACCTTTACTTTTCAATGAGGGGAAATCATAGTCGAGAAGGTAAAAATTACATTTGGTGAAAAATATGTTATGGGGTAAAATTGTAACTCATTTATTAAAAAGTATGTGTATAATGTACTAAAATATAGCGGTTGAAAATCTATTTCATTTACTAGTATGCGAAACCTTCACAGTGGCGGATCCAGGGGGGGCCCCGGGGGCCCGGGCCCCCCCCCCCCCTTGAGAAAAAAATCATGTAAAATCACGTGATTTTTACCTTTTTGGGGGGTTGGGCCCCCCCCCCCCCCTGGCGCTCAAGGGGGGGGGGGGGGGTGCAAATTGAATTTTTTTTGAGGATCAAAAAAAAAAAAATGTGCTCACAACCCCCCCCCCCCCCCCCCCCCCCCCCCCCCCCCCCCCCCCCCCCACTGAGCGAATTTTTGGCCGGCGCGTTTTTCAAATTTTCGGGAGCCAAAAAAAAAAAAAAAAAAAAAAAAAATGTGCTCTGTACCCCCCCCCCCCCCCCCCCCCCCCCCCCCCCCCCCCCCCCCCCCCCCCCCCCACTGAGCGACTTTTCGGCCGGCGCGATTTTAAAATTTTCGGGAGCAAAAAAAAAAAAAAGTTGGGCCCCCTCCCCTAAGAAATCCTGGATCCGCGCCTGCCTTCACACCAGAACAGCACCAACTTATGGGTAGTTTACATTTCCCTCGGGCCCCGTATTATAAATTGGTCTACGATTTGTTGCGCATCGTCGGAGGTTACGGGCTACGATGTTTATGTACAAGCATCGTGCCAGTTCTTGTAAATTTTGAATTTTTGAAAAAACGGACCCATTTTAAAGGGTATTTTTGTTAAAAATGGGACCCATGTTTAGGGATATTTTGTGAAAAAGTTAGCCATTAGGGAGGCCATCTCCGTATGTCTTAATTATGTGAGTACCCCCCCCCCCGGATCTCACTGAGCGGCGAATGCTTACGAACGTTGCGAATTTAGATTCGCCAACTTTTCTGACGAATGTTGGCAAAAATTAGGATTCGCCTTTGCGACACTTAGCGATGTTTAGCGACAATTACCAACATTTGAGGGAATGTTTGCGAAAGTGTTTGCGAAAGGCAGTTGGCAACTATTAGCAACTGTACACACATGTTAGCGGCAGTTTTGCGAAGATTACCACCTATTTGTCAATCCTGTGCCACTATTTGTGAATGTTAGAGACTTGTTGTTAACTCCTGGGGGGTGTTTCACAAAGATCCTAAGTAGAACTTAACTCTAAGTTGGACTTAAAAATTATGGACAGCCATTGGAGTCTTTAAATGAAATAATATTCAAAAGCAGAAATTCAAGTATTTTAGACTTTTTATTAATTCCACATCCAGAACATGAAATCTCCTTGATGATAGAAAATATGAATGATTTCAATAAACAATGAATGCCTTTCAAAATAACTTTTACAAAATATTTTCAAAGATGCTAATGGCTTTCCATATTTTTTAAGTCCAATTTAGAGATAAGTTCAACTTAGGATCTTTGTGAAACACCCCCCTGGTACTCAATGGGACGATTTTATATTGGTGCCATATAGTCACGTTGTCGCTAGCATTGGCGAATCAAAATGGATTTCAGCAACACCAACTTACAACCATTTGCAAACGCTTGCAACTCTTTGCGGAAAAATAAATTCTCAAAGAAATAGTGAACATGTTCAGAATTTCTTTTCGACAAGAGAAACTGTTGGGGACAATGAAAGGGTTTGCGATCTTTCTTGCAACCATTTACGAAACTTTTGCAACCTTTAACAAACCCTGGCGAAACCAAAATTCGCTACGTTCGCAAGCATTCGCCGCTCAGTGAGATACCCCCTTTTAATACTCAAATTATAATATAAATCGGACACTATGACGTAAAGACATAATAATCTGTTTTTCAATTAACCCTATTCAATTGCCTCATAAAATATAAACGTTACTAAGATCGTGCCTCAATATCTGATTGGAACTGTTTCTGCTGCAAAAGTGTCACAAGTTGCGCGATGTATTTGGCTTTCGTTCTATTTTTACTATTTTATCTTTAGCCAATTATAATATGTACGGGATCATCGTCTTTAACCCAAAATCAGCTGCAACAGTATATTGTTGCTGCGGGTCCTCCACTGGGCCAATAAAACACAAGATAAAAAAGGGTACAAAAGATACAAAAATAAATCATTAAAAGTAAACAAATCAACAAAACATATATATAATTATATATAATTTCACATTGCAACTACTACTGCATGAAAAAGAAGAGAAAAAGCCTTCAGGTCAAAAAAAGTAATACAGAAATTTTGTTTAGGTTAGTACCGTATAGTACTGACGAACAGTTATCTTTTAAAAGATGTTTTTCTTTCTCAAAATAACACGATAAAAGTAGTGCCATAGTAGTACTATTTTGACCCAGCCACTCAAAATATACCATAATACTACTAATAATACTACTTCTACTACTACTGATAATAATATTGTTAACCAAGGAAGGCCTCATCAGCTGTAATGTTGTTCTTCCTGAGGGCCATGGAATTATTCATTTCACAACGCCATACAAGTTAGCCTATGGACGTTTTTTTGTTAAATCGTTAAAAGTTCATTTTTTGTCTAAACGAAAAGGACATCCACCCGACGTACGTTATCACTAGCTCTTTCATTGGAGCCCTCATGTCTCATTGACTTTTGAAAGTTCACCCACCGTAATTTTTCAAAATAGGTTGCAAGCTCGCCATTGCCTATAATACACATGTGAAACAAATCGAACTTTGGACTCAGTCTGCCAAGTGATTGTAAGATTATAGGTCAAGCACACGAATGATAAGAAGCATGAACTATCAATTATCACTTCTGCTGTGTTCATTATGTCCATTTCATCAACCCCCCCCCCCCCCCACCGTAATTTTTCCATTTAGTAAAAGCAAACATTTTGCCGAGTTTAGCAAAAACATGAATATTCATGAACGGTCAGACAATACAGCCTTTTAGTACGTAACGTAGTGTGAATTGGAATCGGCGATGATCCGTCCAGGAGGTAGAGGTCAGTGTTTTGTGCTGGCAATGTTCACGCGAGCGAAAATGAGACAATCGGAGCAATATGATTACCCATGTGATTACAAAGTACCCATCTACACCTGGGTGGAGGATGGCAAACGTGGATGAACATCTAGCGAAAGGACGTTAGTGCCGGGCTGTGATTCGAACCCTCAACCCACGGATTGAGAATCAAGTGAATGAACCACGATACCACCAATGGGTTTTAATGTACTTTCAGCGAGCTTGCACATATAAATTTTATTTTATTATAATATGTAATTCGCTCAAGATTTTGATCAAAGTTCGATCATCATTCATCTTGAGGTTTCGTGGTCTAGTGGATATGTCACCGGACTGTGGATCACAATGGTTCGCGGTTCGAGTCTCACCGCGGCCAGAATGTCCTTTGGTGAGACGTTAATCTTTATTTGCCACTCTCCATCCAGGTGAAGTAAATGGGTCCACAGCAGGAAAGGATTCATTGAATGCTTTTGCGCCTTTTCATAGCGGCTCAGCTACAGCCGGAGTAATAATAAGATATTTTGTATGAAAGCCCCATTGCACTACTTAAAGCTACTTGCGCCCTCTATATAGCAAACAATGCCTAATCGGTGACCATTGGTCCCCAATGATCCTCTTTTTCTTATGTTAATTGAGGGTTGATTTGATGAGATAACCACCTGTCAGTGACCTTGCAGGGTGGAATAATCCCTCCTGTAAATTAGTAGAGATTGGCTTAAAGAGCAGTAGAGTATATTCATACAGTAGCGGCGCTAAAAATGGACCTATTATTATTATCATTATTATTATTATTATCTCAGTTTTTGACGGCATTGGCGGATAGCTTTCAAACACATCCCTCTCGCTTCTGGGTTAGTGAGCAGATAGATGATTGGCTGTACCCAGGAGTTGAATCCTACTACCCTATCTATAATAAGCCCCTGCTTCAATGTAACAGGTATCACAAAATATACAACGTAAGGTGTCCATATGATGTAAAAGGAGCCTGTTTGGAGGATCACCGTGACCAATCCTCTCAATCCCTTCCTACGTGGACGATTACGAATAACGCCGTGGTCGCGAACAACATCATTGGCGGGTGGCTCTTCATGACCACGGTCATCAGAGCGATTCGGGCGCCTATCGATGTCGATATGATTGACGTAGACGCGGCGAGGATATCCAGGAACGGCGCCAACGTTTTTCAGTTGGCGCACAATGAAGAGTATGCGCGCAAGGATAGCTGTTGTAACAAGCATAGTTGCGCCAACGGGAAGTAGCGCAAGTGTTGTGTGGACTATGGATAGCCATTGAGAGCTGACGACTAAATTTTGGGAAGTACAACGGTAAGTCAAAAGATTTATGAAGGGCGAAGCTGGGATGGGCAGATATACGCCATAGACCAGCATGATCGTGATGGCACTGGCACGGAGAACGATGCGAAACCGGTTTCGTGTTACAATCGTGTAATATCGTAGAGGGCTCGTGACAAGGACGTAGAGGTTAACGCTGATTCCGTAGAGACAACAGGTTTCGGTCAACAAAGAGCTGTAGAAAACAAATGGAAACGCCATGCTGATGATGGTGCAAATCGTGTTGTCTCCCCTTGCGTTTGTATACATATGTTCCAAAAGCTCCAACTAATACCCAAGACGGCGTTAGTTACAGAAAGAATTTGGTAAAGAACTCGCATCACTTCTTGGAGATCTTTTTGCCGTCGGACTACGAACAAGACGATGGTGTTTGTGATCACACACATGAAAAGTGTCAGAGTGTTCAAAGCATAATGCTCAACGTCCATGCCAGCATTCGTATTTCTGGTTATGTTGATCGTTTCTCCGGTTTCAGCCATTTTCAAGAAATATACTAGTAATTCAAATTCAAACGAACTGCCAGAAATTGTAATAATTCAAGATTGGATGAAAGTCGTATACGTATGTTTTCCGCCGTATATTACAGACAATTCTGGTTCAAATCGATTAATTTACCGCCCGGATCGGCGGTGTGTTCCTTGCATCTTCAACGCGATTGCTAAATAGGATTGTCTGTCAAAAATCTGACAAATTAGCTATTTAGTAATACTAATATTGTAGTCATACAACACAAACATTCCCCGTTCCAGTGGCAGTAATTGACACGATATATATTTTGCTACTCCTCCATCCAGCAGGTCTAAGCCTAAATGTTCATAAAAGGCATCGTGGTAATGTTGACCGACATCATTACTATATGATCCCATCTCTTTACGTCTTGATATACAGGAGCCATCCGGTCCTCGTCGGTAATTGCCAATCAATACGGGGTGTGAGCTGCATGCACTGTGTATACGGTAGTAGTGACTTATTAACAATACCAAGTTTGACAAGAATATTGATGTTGGCATGTTTATTATGTTTATTATCCAAAGAGGGATGAATAGATTTTGATTGACAACCTAACTACTGTAACTTCCATCATCTAGAACGTATCCTGTGCATCGTTTCACAAAACCGTCGTGAGCATAAATTCGCCGATATTGCTGATTTTAATACACGCGTTTGAATTAGATATTGCAGATCGTACTTACGATGGTTTTGTGAAAAGCTGCCCATGACCTCATAACCGAAGGATAATTGCATTATTGCATTATTATAAAGTAAATTTAATGATCTTGATGCGCTAAGGAAGTCGTGGTAATAAATGATGTTTGGTTTGGTTTACTGACTGCTCAAGAAACATGTGTATGATTGTAAGTAAAGCAACCAGGGGACCGACGGCCTCTGTGTGAGCCGATGAATCTGTCATTATACAGTGCGTCCAAGAAAAAACGAAACCGAGAATTATCGATGTTTTATCATAACTTAATCACAATTATAATTGACAAATGACACATATTTGTAAAGGTCAGATCCTCCTCTTTCATTTGAAGCATCTCGTATGATGCATATTTCATGCATGAGGGATTAAAAACAACTTGAAGAGAGGAAACCAAAAAGTCATTTGGCGGGCCGTATCTAAATTTCAAGGGAAAGAATCACATTTCTAAAAAGTCCAATTTCTGCTCTTTCATATGACACCTCAATCAGGAAAAATGAGCCAGGAATAACGAAGTTCTATTTGTTTAAAGTAATGCTTGCATTTCCATAATTTCATTAAACGAGTTCGTTTTCACTAGCTGCCTGCCGTAACAACAAACGGAATTGACAATAGACTTAACTCCGTTTCGTTGACGAACAGCCAAAGACGAAAGACTTCATGCATGGCTGATTGTTAACGAAAATGAGTTAAGTCTTTTGTCAATTCTGCTTGATGCTACGGCAGGCAGCCAGTGAAAACGAACTTTTTAAATCAAATTATGGAAATGCAAGCATCACTTGAAACAAACAGAACTATGTTATTCCTTGCTCATTTTTCCTGATCGAGGTGTCATATGAACGGACAAACACTGAACTTTCTGGAAAAATGATTATCCCTTTGGAATTCAGATACCGCCCGCCAAATGTCTTTTTGGATTCCTCTCTTCAAATTGTTGTTAATCACTCATGCGTGAAATATGCATCATACGAGTTGCATCAAATGAAAGAGGTGGATCTAAGCTTTACAAATATTTGTAATTTATTAATTATAATTGTGATTACATTACGATAAAACATCGATAATTCTTGGTTTCGGTTTTTCTGGGACGCACTGTATTAATCATGCAACTAGTCTTCGCTTTAATAGGAGGGCATGAGCAGCTTTTCACAAAACCATCGTAAGTACAATCTGCAAATTAACATCCAATTGAAACGCGTGCATTAAAATCAGCAATGTCGGCGAACTTATATTTACTACGGTTTTGTGAAACGATGCACATGATACGTTTTATATGATGGCAGTTACATTACCGAATAATTAAGTTGTCACTCAAAATCTATTCATCCCTCTTTGGATAATAAACATTGATGCCAAAATCAATATACTTGTCAAACTTGATATTGTTACGAAGTCACTACTACACCACGTTGCAAGAAAACACCTTAATTAACTGGCAATTACCGACGTGAATATAATGGCTTCTGTATGAGAACTAAAGAGATGATAGACATTAGTAATGTGATGTCTGACCACGGTGCCTGTTAGTAAAATATAAGCTGAGATCTGCTGAATGCACGGAGCAGCAAATATATCTTGTGTCCTGCGATAGAAAACACTCAGTGTGGGAAATTTAGTCAGGAACTGTCGCAGGAGCGGAAAAAGATTGTGTCGTATGACTGCAATTGTATTATTACTCAATAGCTAGTTTGGCAGATTTCTGAGAGGCTATCCTATTTAGCAATCGTGTTGAAGATGCCAGGAACACATCGCCGTTTCGGGTGGTAAATAAATCCCTTTGAAACCAAGATTGCCTGTAATATACGGCGGAAAACATACGTATACGACTTTGATCTAATCTTGATTTATTACGATTTTGGGGAGTTCGTTTCAATTGGAACTACTAGTATATTTCTTGGAAATGGCTGTACCCGGAGAAACGATCAACATAACCAGGAACACGAATGCTGGCATGGACGTTGAGCCTGATGCTCTAAACACTTTGACAATTTTCCTATGTGTGATCACGAACACCGTCGTCCTGTTCGTAGTCCGACGGCAAAACGATCTCCAAGAAGTCATGCGAGTTCTTTACCAGATTCTTTCTGTAGCTAACGCCGTCTTGGGTATTAGTTGGAGCCTTTGGAACATGATCCTAACTAACGCAAGAGGAGACCAAACGATTTGCACCATCATCAGCATGACGTTTCCATTCGTCTACCACACGTCTTTGTTGATTAAAACATGTTGTCTCTGCGGGATCAGCGTTAACCTCTACGTCCTTGTCACGAGTCCTCTACGATATTACACGATTGTAACACGAACCCGGTTTTACATCGTACTTGGATCCAGTGCTATCACGATCATGCTGGTCTATGGTGTATATCTGCCTATCCCAGATTCGCCCTTCATAAGTCTTATCACGCACCATTGTACTTTTCATAATACAGCGGTCTGCTCTCAATGGTTATCTATATTTTACACAACGTTATCGCTACTTCCTGTTGGCGCAACTATGCTAGTAACAACAGCTATCCATGCGCGCATACTCTTCATTGTGCGCCAACTGAAAAACGTTGGCGCCGTTCCTGGATATCCTCGCCGCGTCTACGTCAATCATATCGACATCGTTGGGAGCCCGAATCGCTTTGATGACCGTGATCGGGAAGAGCCACCAGCCAATGCTGTCGTTCGTGACCACGGCGTGATTCGTCATCGTCCACGTAGGAAGGGATTGAGAGGATTGGTCACGGTGATCCTTCAAACAGGCTCCTTTTACATCCTATGGACGCCGTACGTTGTAAATTTTGTGATACCTGTACCATGGAAGCAGATGCTTATTATAGATAGGGTAGTAGGATTCAACTCCTGGGTACAGCCAATCATCTATCTGCTCACTAACCCAGAAGCAAGAGGGCTGTGTTTGAAAGCTATCCGCCAATGCCGTCAAAAACGGATATAATAATAATAATAATAATAATAATAATAACAATAATAATAATAATAACAATGATAATAATGATAATAACAATGGGTCTATTTATAGCGCCGCTACTTTATGAATATACTCCACTGCGCTTAATTCGAAGCATCATTATTACCCCGGCTGTATCTAAGCCGCCATGATGAGGCGCTAAAGCATTCAATAAATCTTTTCCTACCGTTGACCCATTTCCTTCACTTGGATGGAGAGTGGTAAATGTAGATTAATGTCTTCCCAAAGGACATTATTGGCGCGGTGAGACTTGAACCGCGGACCATTGCGATCCTCAGTCCGGTGACATATCCACTAGACCACGAAACCTCAAGATGAATGATAATCGAACCTTGATCAAATCTTGAGCAAATTAAATACAATAATCAAATCAGATTTAGATGTGCAAGCTCACTAATACTACATTAAAACCAATTGGTGGTGTCGTGGTTCATTCACTTGATTCTCAATCCATGGGTTGAGGGTTCGAATCTCAGCCCGGCACTAACGTCCTTTGGCAAGATGTTAATCCACATTTGACACTCTCCACCCAGGTGTAGATGGGTACCTTGCAATCGCATGGGGTAATAATTGCAGGGCTCTCAGGAAGAACAGCATTGAAGCTGATGAGGCTTCCCTGGGTCAACAATATAATTATTAGTAGTAGTAGAAGTGGTATTAGTAGTATTATTATGGTATATTTTGAGTGGCTGGGTCAAAATGCTATTACTATGGTACTGCTTTTAGCGTCGTATTTTGAGAAAGAGAAACATCTCCCAAAAGCTGGCTATTCGTTAGTTATTATACCGGACTATAGCCTAAACAAAATTCACATTATTTGTCAAGTAAATTTGTATTCCTTTTTCGACCTGTAGATTTTTTCTCTTCTATTTCATACAGAAGTACATGTAGGTGTCAATGTGAAATTATATATAATTATATATATGTTTGGTGATTTGTTTATTTCTAATGATTTATTTTGGCATCTTTTGTACCTATGTGAATCTTTTGTTTGTTGCAACAACATACTGCTGCTGCTGATTTCGGGTTACCAGCCGTATTTAAACTCTCTTGTATTTTATTTCGTTTTCTTTTAAATTGCAAATGTTTGTCTTTGTGTTTTGTTTTTAAATATGCAAGAATTCAAACAAACAGAAAAGCAAACATTAGTGCCTCATTAAAATGTCAATCAAAAAAGTATGGTATTTTAATTTAATTTCTTGTTATTTCATTCCTCGCCGCGTCTACGTCAATCATATCGACTTTGTTTGGGGCCCGAATCGCTTTGATGACCGTGGTCGTGAAGAGCCACCAGCCACTGATGTCGTTAGCGACCACGGCGTGATTCATAATCGTCCACGTAAGAAGGGGTCGAGAGGATTGGCCACGGTGATCCTCCAAGCAGGCTCCTTTTACATCATTATGGACGCATTACGTTGTATCTTATGTGATACCATTGAAGCAGATGATTATTCTAGATAGGGTAGCAGGATTCAACTCCTGGGTATAGCCGACTATCTATCTGCTCACAAACCCAGAAGCGAGAGGGCTATGTTTGAAAGCTTTCCGCCAATGCCGTCAAAAACTGACATACCAATGATAATAAGGTTTATGCGGCTAATTTCACACCTTTTTCATTCAAGTTCATATTCTGAGCATTCGTATTTTGCTCAAATCGCACTCGTAGCGTTGATACAGCTTTCAAATCCAAAATCCGTTCAATTTCAATTCACTATCCGTGCAATCAAATGATAAATCGGGTTAAATGTAATACAAAGTTTTGGAAAATTCTGAAAAATGGGTGGATAGTGATTCTTTATAATTTTGATATATTTGGATGCCCCTGTGGATGTATTAAAAGCACTAGAAATTTTAGCCCCTAAAACACTTCTGCTTTCGAGAAAAATTGAATAAAAAGATTTACCGGTGCTCCCGGTAAATTTGAAAAATTTCAAATAGTTCCTACGGCCGTACAATGGTAGCTGCGACCATGAAAATATCAGAATATGTAGTTGTGGTATATAATTTCCGAACGGGAATAGCTAATCGGTCGATTTTAGTTAAGAAACATTGCTTTACAGCTTAATCAATATCTTGAGCTTGAGAGTGAGCTATACAACATAAAGTGTTTATTATTTACAATTTCATAACTTTAGAGTCGATTTCGACCGCGACAACAATTAGTAAATATTGTAGGATCGCATATGCTTCCAATATGTTTATTTGAACCAAATTCACGACCCAATACCAAAACTTTGTATTACCTTTAATCAAATGTTCACTGAGAGCGTACGTTTCGTGCAAAGAGCCTTTAAATTATGGCGGCTACGGTACTCGCTCAAATTCGTGAACGAGCAAGCACGTTTGAAATAAGTGCATTAATTTCTTTTTTTTTTAATATTGCGTTTAGTTTCTCTGGGGTCTTTGAGAAGATTTTTTGCTCAGTTTGTGACTAATGTAGGCTTCATTATCATGACATTTGCATTATCTTTGTTCATTCTCATTTGTAAACCCTCTCGGCTAAAATGGCAGCCCAGCTAGCGCGTACGCTACACACTCATTTCAAACGAAGATAGGGGTAGGTTGATTGACACCTTCGAGAACGAAAAGTTTGACTACGTACATCGAAATGGTGGTTACCCAAGGGCGTCGCTAAAGGGGGGGGGGGGGTGGGTGTGGGGAAGGATAATAGGGACATTTAGATTTGCACAACGGAGAACATGGAATGCCCTTTTTAGGCAATGTGACGTCCTTTTAAGGCACTGGCAGTGACATCACATTGCCTTAAAAGGGCAGTCCACGTTCTCCGTCGTGCAAATCTAAAAGTCCCTATTGTCGTTAAAATTGCGCTGCCGTCGGGAAAATGAGAAAAGGGGGAGGGAAAAAATAAGAGGGAAAGGAACAAAAAGGAAAAAGAAAGGAAATAGAAGAAAAGAAAGAAAGAGAAAAAAGAATAAAAGGAAGGTGAGGAAAGAAAATAAAACAAAGAAAAGGAAAAAAGGGAGAAAAAAGAACAAAGAGAAAAAGGAAACACAAGAAACGGGGGTGAATAAGAGGAGAGAGAGGGGGTAAGAGCCTGAAAGAGGAGGGGTGGGAGTAAAAGAGAGAGGGGTGTTATTGGGTGGAGTAGTCTCGTCGAGGGAGCAATAAAGATACGAATATATAGATCATGTTGCTGTGTCGGGTCAGCTTTTATCTGTATCGTTGCTCGATCCTCGTGTATACTATTATTCGGTGGTAAGCGTTTCTAAAAGCACCGTTTTTATTATTATATCATTGTCATAATGATTACGAAAAAAGTGATGAAGGGACACCATTGAAAGCATGGATAGCTGTTCGCCATCTCACTCATCATTATGTATGCAGTGACAGAAATTCTCATGTTTTTTCATGAAGCCCATTTTAACCTGAGAAATTCCCAGCTATGGTACCAGCAGAAATGTGCGACGAAACCACAAGATAATTTTAATTCTCTAATCACACGATGCAAAAAAGCAATATGCACATCACATGGGACTTTGTATAAAATTATAATCAAACCTGCCTATTAAGGTCTCCCAAGGGAAACATATAAACATATAGTCACTGTAGACAGGTGGCCTTTCTAGCCAGGCACGCACTTCCCTCTCGAGAAAGACAGCGTGCATTTCCACTATATACATGATGGCCTTTATAGGAAGGTGGCCACTAAGACACTAAGACAATACTCATCTAAAGTGAGGCCAGGTAGCTATGCAAGAGTTTGTAATAGGCCTAAATATGTTTGTTTACTGCCAAGATGACATTAATCTAGATATTTCCCTCTCGACCCTGGTGTATAGCAAGTGGTTTCCTGGTATAGCTAGGATTCGTTCCTCGAAATGAAAATGAAGAGAGTACAACACAACAACAAACAATGGCGGTTTAGGTACGATAATGATTGCATGATGAAAGAGATATGAAGTCGTCTACGCGGAGAATAAAGCAGATAGAACATTATTTTCTTCCTCCAACCGCCCATCTGTTCGAATATCAAAAGCAATCAATATTTTATTCTAAAGAAAACAAAGAACGTGTTGTCGAGCTATACATATCTAGCAGAGCCTATATTTACACGTACTGTATAAATTACAGGGACGCCATATGGTTGGAGAAAACTGGGTTTTTTTTCTTTCCAATCTGAATATTTGTAGAGCGTGGAAACCTTGATCCTTGGATGATAGCATTGCGTGGTGACGAGAAATGCAGTACTACAAGGATGCGAATCTGAGAATTTGTAGAGGGTGTTGTTGGATACATGCTGAGATTAATAAATACTACATGCAGTTTAATATTCTGCTGGAGCTGAAGCCGAAGTAATATCCGAATTGTGATCAATCTATTATTTCATAATGCTGGATGCACTATATACATGGACGTAATACCATGCGCTTAGCTAGAGTCGTATTTCTTGCTGGGACATTACTCTTCATTTCATCAGTAATTTTCTTAAGCTACTCATCTGAACATGGCGGTTCAACTAGGAACCCTCAAACAGATCATCGGCACAATCAGAAGGGTCTTCCCACACTGCAAAGTCGCAGGGAGAAAAGGGGGCGAAGCCGATCTGGGAAACTCACTTTTGCAGATCTGCGCATCGACCAGAAAAAACTCGCAATTGACGATTTGCCCAACGCCTGGAAGGCTCTTGCAATTGGAGATCTGCACAGTGTCCCGAAGAAACCCACACTTGGAGATCTAGGCAACGCCTGGAAGAAACTCGCAATTGGAGATCTTCACAATGCCCAGAAGAAACCCACAATTGTAGATTTGCCCCACGCCCAGAAGACTCCTGCAATTGGAGATCTGCACAAACTTCCAAAGAAACTCACAATTGCTCAGCTGCGCAACGCTGACAACGTCGCAACCAATATCAGTTACTCGGCACCGTGGCCGCTATTCAATAAACTTTCGGGACGTTTACCCGATGTCATTGAGGAGGCGGTCTCTCATTCTGAAATACCTCATGACCTCTTTGACCTCGCTGATGATGACGCAGAAACAAGATTCGATACCGGCTCCGTCGAGGAGGACGACAGTGCCATCAAAACCCGTTATTGATTAATAAGTAGAATAAATAGAATTTGTAGACCAAGGATTCGATGTACCGTCAAAAATGAAAATGTTACCAGTGGACACTATTTTGCTAATGTATGAATATTTGGAATTTAACTATAAACTGCAAGAAAACGAAAAGGGTTCCTCAAAATTTAATTCCTTCAAATTGTTTTTGTCTTTCACATATTGTATTGTTCCCTTCAGCTTTTATCTGATCCTGGATTAGATAAGAGTGTAATCTATTAAAGGAATGGACTATTTCTTTGAATTCCACGTTGCCATATTATAGTATTAATGACTGCTTTGAGAGAAATAGTTGTTTTATTACGCTCAAGGGAAGGTTAGAATTGTGCTATTCCCCGAGGCTTGCCGAGGGGAATAGCCCAATTGTAACCTTCCCGAGAGCGTATAAAAACAACTATTTCTCGAATATTAAAGCAGTCATTAATACTTTTATATGCCGAAAAAAAATAGACTAAAAAATAAAAAATAAAAAATACTTTTTTTTTTTTGTCGAAGGTGAGAGTCGAACTCTTGCGTACAATGAGTGATGAATCTTTTACCAACGCCTTACACCACTCGGCCATCGCGCGCTGTTCACATGCTTGGCAGTTTTATACAATATATACATTAAAATGGATTGAAACCGGCTTCGGCGTGATGAATGCTTCGCAAAAGCACCCTTCTTTTACTTTTGCAATGCATATTGGCACGAACTTAGATCAAGATCTATCGGCAGATGTTGTTTTTTTGTTTTTGAGAGTTTATTTTATGTCAACAATGCAAGATAAAATTGTCGGTAAGATCGATCGAGATTCAATTGTATTGAAATTGCCGACCAATTTTTCGCACACATATGTGTGCGAAAAACGGTATACGGTATACGGTATACGGTATACGGTATCCTCCATCGCTCAAACCATTTTTTAACATGTAAACCTATGGGGTAACCATGGAGACTGACCTATTTTTTTAATAACCATGGTTATTAAAAATATTGAAATGTTTTATGCATGGTTACCGGGAATTTTACAGGAACAGTTGAAGTTTATGAATGCAATTCGACCAATCAGATGGCTGGATTTCTTAAGTGAGGTATAGACTCTATAATTATGTTTATTTGGAGTATAACATTTTAATCACTTTTTTTTTACCAAATGACTTGATCTTTGACAATAGACCGGTTTACTTAAAGGTAAAGACCAGTATTGGAAACGCCCCAATTTCAAAAAATGAAATGGAAGCTCTTATTACCAATCATGTGAAATAATATGTTTTGAATAATAAATGATGATAAAAATGTTGACGGGAAACCGCCTACTAATTGATATATTTGGTAAATTAGTGTATCTCTCGCCTGTTGAGAGATACAAATGCACGTGTCGCGCACGTGTGTGGAGTCCCATATACCAGTGGCGGATCCAGGGGGGGGGGGGGGGCCTGGGGGGCCCGGCCCCCCCCCTTGAGAAAAAATCATGCAAAATCACGCGTTTTTTTACCTTTTTGGGGGGTTGGGCCCCCCCCCCCCTGGCGCTCAAGGGGGGGGGGGGTGCGAATTTTAAAATTTTCGAGGACAAAAAAAAAATTGTGCTTGTGGCTTGTGGGCGTTTACCGCTGCAAATCCGAACAGACCTGTTAAGATTTACACATTTAAGAGTGGATTTCACTATTTGAAGATACCCATTCAAATATTGCTTTTTCTGATTCTGTTCCCATGATTACTCTAAATGATTGAGTTGTCACAAATGTGGATGTATTATGTTCCTATGTGTATTTCTCTTTGATAGTCTGATTTTGATTTTGATTTTATGTTCATTCATTTTGTTTAGTTTGTATGTTTCAATTTCTGTGATTGTATTGTTAGGTTATGTTAAATTGTAACATAATTTGATGCCATTTAAGACACACTTCTGCAAAGATCCCCCCCCCCCCCCCCAAAAAAAAAAAAAAAAAAAAAAAAAAAAAACATAATTTGGGTTTTCTGTTGTACGCAGAAAACCTGAATTTTGTATTCTTTCATCAAAATTCGACTTCACACATTTTGTTTTAAAAAAATCTTTGCAGAAATGTGTCTTTCACATTATGATAAATAGCCTATTAAGTGATATTTTGCCATCAAAGTTTTGGGGCTCCCAACACTTTAGAGGGGCTTTAATGTGAGTGAACCCCTTATAAAAAACAGCTCTCGTGCTGATCAGGGTGGTCCACCCTACAAGTGATACATACATAAATAGATAAATAAATGAATAAATAAAATAAATGTTGTATTGAACGGGGCTAAACCAGTCTACCTCTTGCAATTCATTGGTTCCACTTACTAAATGTGTAATTGCATTATGCTGAAATACAATGTAACTTGAATTTTTGATAATAAATCAATGAAATTAAAAGGAAGTGATTCAGAAGAGACTCTTTAAAGAATGGATGTTTATTCCTATACGTACTAGAGTAAATTTGTCTCGATTGAATTGATTATAATGTATTCTATGTAATTAGTAACGTATTTGAGGTCAGTTGGCCTATTTTAGAGACAAAACCTGACAATCTGTGATTCGATCTATAGTTGCGTGTATTGAAAGGCTCGAGCTACATATGAAACCGTGAATGCAAAAGCATTGTTATGACATAATCATCGCTAAGTTTAGTACCCGGTTTAGTATCCTTAGGAAGTGTGTTTATTCTTCTTTATACGTGTAATTCCACTCCAATTGTTATGATTTTCAGTCATGAAGTTTGCATTACATCAAAAAAGGGGCAAGATTAATGGTCAAAAGTGAAAAGTTGCTAAACATGCTGCTCTTGCTTGGCTGTACATTCTTCTTCTTCATTGAAGAGTGTTGGGCTGCTGTGGAGTGCATTGCATAATGATTAATACCAGTGCTTACCAGCACATTTTGCAAATTTTCACCTTTGACCCTTCCCCTTATTCAGATGTCCTGCTCATTCCATGGCTACAACATCAGACCAAATATGGTATCATTATAAAGAGGAATAAACGTACTTTTTAATGTTACAAAACTGAGCGATAATTATCCCATGAAAAGAAAGATATGATCGATCAAACTTGAGTTTCAGAACTTTTTTTGAGGGGTATAATGACGTGCTGTTACACGCCTTTTTTATACAGATTATTGTATAGGACATGTTTAGGTGTATGTTACATAATTATGTAGTGCGACATTATACTATCCTCCTCTTTGTAATTAAATAAACTGATTGCAATAAATAAACCCCTCATAAAGCCCCGAATTTACAAAGGAGTTTTGTAGACAAACCTAGGTTTAAAGATAAACTTGAGTTCTGGTAAAAAAAAGAGAAAATTAATTCTCACAGAATCACCCGAAACTTACACTGAATGTTCAAGATTACAAATAAATGACATGTGCCAAACAATTTTGGAAGAAAATGTATACTGGCTGAGTAATGAGCATAGAAAGACAAGGAAATCAAGGTATAGTACCAGCCCCGACACCATGTGTGTTGTCCCATATATAGCTTTCTGTGTTCAGAGCTTGTTACTTTACCAAGACTCGGTCAAATTTATTATGATTTTGATGACTCCAGAACCTAATTGCAGTGCACACCAATACTTACATGCTACATGATCAACTGTTTCTGATCCTTTCCACACCTTTTCTTTCACAATGCAATCGCATTACCAGTACTAAAGTTTATCTTTAAGTGCGTCATATGACGCGTTTTGACTAGTTTCTAACCAAGGTTTGTCTGACCTTGGTCTAAAACGCATCGAAACGCGTCATATGACGCACTTTAACCTAGGTTTGTCGACAAACCTCCTTTGTAAATTCAGGCCAAAAAGTTTGGAAACTCAAGCAAGTGGATCAATGTCTAGCCAAAAACACGATTGCTAAGGCGAGGATTCGAACCCTCGACCCTTGGATGGAGAGTCAAGTGAATGAACCACTATGCTACGACACCTCGAAACATATGCACTATAAAAGCTAGACTCCACTACTATTATTATTATTTTTTGTGATTTGATGACGCGATTTGGGTGTGTGTTTGCAGCAGGAATTAGGTACCAGCAAAAATTTGTCCGCGAGAATCATGCGGTCTCTAATAAAATTATCAGCTTTCTAGCTTTCAACCTCGTATTTCCAAACTTACTATTATGCGAATTGCTACCCTCACATTGATTTTATTTTCTTACCTTCAACCGTATACAAATAATTCATGTTTGCGTCAGTGCATCAAGTGCACTAGTGACTATGCAATGCACGCTGGTTAAGTCACAGTAGGATAATGAACAAGACTAGTCGAGTTACTTGTTCGTCTCATTAGGGACTTTTAGATTTGCGTGGACTGATACGTGTGACGTCCATTCAAGGCAGTGCATTAAAAAGGACGTCGATCGTAGCAATCCACGTTGTCGTTGTGCAAATCTAAAAGTCCCTATTGTGACTTAACCAAGTGCAGCGCATCATTATCACTAACAAGCTAAAAACATGTATTATTTGGTTCATAAGATGGGTCTACAATATGAGTATAAAGCCAAGAAAATGATGGTTGTCATCACCAAAATGCACTCCTCGTGCATATGGTAAAAATTAATACACGCACACGTGATCCATTTCGACGCATCTCAATGGCCACCTTCTTGAACCCATTTTATAAAATACAATACACCAAGGAACAGGACGCATATTCACTTTTATAACCATATATATTTTAATAACAATACCATAACATTATAATCATATTTCATATATATAGAACTCTTTGAGGAATAGTAATACAAATAAGTTGACTTTAATTACCCAACCATACGAACATGATCAACAAGGAGGGATCAAAATATCTACCTTATGAACGTCTATCTCTATCTCTGAATTTTCCTACGCCAACACAACCATTCTCGAAAAAATAAACTCAAGGGTAATTTCAATGCCACATTGTATACTACTACCCCTAGAAATCATGTTGGGATTATGTAATACGTCATCGTTATGTTCACACATTCCAATAGGTGACGCACAAGGCTACTGAACTTGCCTTAGCTTGAATTTTTCGAAAGTACTTGCTATCGTGTTTGTCCACTTTTTCATCATTTATTCATGAAAAAAATTACAGAAATTTAAAAAGGAAGGGTTCTGTTAGACAGATTCTGGCGACAGTTGCTCCGCTAAATGAATTCCCAAATCCAACCCTGACCTAACACTAGACCTAATTCTAACCCTAATGGTAAACCTAACCTAAACCCCAATTGCAACCCTAACCGTAAACCTATATCTTTGACAAAATCGAGCCCTTAGCAATTGTCGACAAAGCATATATCATATTACTAAGATAAATCCAGGGATCTGTTTCACAAAGCCTTTTTTAAATGACAAATGACAAAATTCAGTGACAAATCTGCTGATAACCAATCAGAAGCAAGGATTTCAGTAGCTTATAACAAAAACTGTCATTTGTCACCGATGACAAGTTTTGTGAAATGGAGCCCAGGTTACTTCTTCATATGGAGAATGTACTATCAGTATAAGTGATAAATACACAATTCCCAATTATGCATAATGAATCCTTTTTCCCTTGATTAATGCATATCAAACCTTCAATCCTTTCTCCCCTCCACCTCTTCCTCCATTTCCCTTTTCCCGACTTATTCTCAATATTCAATTGCTTTGTCAAGTCACAATCAAATTTAAACTGAACTTCTTATTTTTGAGACACTGGAATGTAATATTCTACACATAAAATTGCATAACATCAGGATCAATACAGGCAGTTCCTATTGGATAGTATACACAGATACAGAGGAGGCCAAAATACCTATACACCCTAAAATATGTGTACCGGTATGCAATAGCTATAAATTATAACGTGCATATATGTATATGTAATCTTAAAGCAATACAGAACTGGTGAATTTTTCTGCCCTAGGTTACCTTTTATTGCACAGCGCCATCTCATGGTCAAATTGCCAACAGTGCGTAACCCAATACTTAATTTCCACTTGCAGACGAAGGACTCGATGTGAGAACAAACAGCGCAGCTAGGGAAGCGGGGAGTAACAGGACCATACTGCAACAGCTGACCTGAGATGGCGCTAGAGAGGACTTGCAATCTAGTACTTCTAGTACAGTATGACTTTAACCCTTTGTGTGTCATGGGTGCCATAGAAAGTTGAGCAAAGAGTATGCGTGCACATTCTTTAATTTAAAAAATGCTTAATCTGCCACTGATTGCTATCAGCTTAGCCTTTCTCGCTCTCTTGAATACCTGACCAGTATCATGCTGGCCTCGTCAGTTTTTTTATAATGGTAATGATTCCAAATTTCAAAAGATTTTGGGTCATGTTCTACTCAAATTTAAACCAGAGGCTGACGTGAGACCCTGAATTAGTGGAATACAGACCCTTTGTCTGCACCCATTAATACAATAATAGAGTTACAGCACTTATTGCAAAATGCAAACATTTTGAAAAGCTAAACATACTGTACTAGGAGAAAGAGACATTGCATGTACATTATGAATGAATATAAATGGAAACAGAAAATCATCAGAGATTTTGTTCATGAAGCACCTCTAGCACATAAAAAACTAAAACAAAATTGTAACAATACATATCTTTAAAGATTTTTTTTGGGGGGTGGGGTCCTACTTATTCTGTCCCTGTATTCATCACTGATATTTAAATAAATTCTCATCAATGTTAAGAAAAGTGATCATTTAAATAATCTAGCTTATACCCCTATTGACAAAGGATTTGCAAGACACACATGAACGACATAAACAGGAAAGAAAAAAAAAGCCTTTTGAGATTCAAACTATTCCTCTCAAAATCTGATTATCATATTCTTCAAGTACTGATCCTATCTTACAGACTTCAATGTCCTTTTAGAATTCAACAAAATGATATTTTATTTTTATAATACAGATATCTAATATCTATCTATACACGAAACTGACAGATGTTCAACTATATATGGAAATATAAAGAACATGTACTATTATTGCCCCAATTTGTACAATACATATTTTTCACAGTTTAAACAAACAGCATTGTCTCATTATAATTAATATATTGGTTATTTTGTACAAGTGAATCTGTTATTGGCAGAACTGCCAACATCAAAAATTAGACCACCACATATATTACAGGACTGAACTTTTCATGGAGTTTTCCGACTTTAATTCTCAATGAGAAGCCTTCATCAAGAAGACAAAAAAGTGGTCTTTCTATACAGATGGTCACAAAGTTGGTTTCAGTATATTCACTGATAAATGAGTCAATACTATCAAGAAAACCAAGCAAATAGTTCCAGGTGTCGCAACAAAATATCTTCTTTTCTTAAGTCCATGCTTGTTCATTGGTCTGTGACATCAGCAACGTAAATAGGGTGTATTCAAATTTGCTAGGCAATGAAACAGAATTTGACATAACAAGCAATGCTATTATAAACCTTTCAATTCCTTTTTGGTTCTTTATGCAATGATGTAGATTTACAGACTTGATTAATGAGATGTACTGTGTTTTTATTTAGCTGAAGTTAAAATGTCCACGATGACGACGAAGAGGTCTTGCTCAGTCGCAGAAGTTGATTTGGATAGGATAGAAGACATAGGGGAAGTACTCTGTGTTTGACATTAGACCTGGCATGTCAAAAGCCTGCAGGAAATAAAAATGAGATAATTTTGAGATAAATTTTGAAGTTAAAGAGAAAGCTGAGTTCTGGGAAAAGGGTGAAAAACAATTTGTGAGCGTTATCATTGCTATTATGCAAGTGTGGAAGAACATCAGATAAAACATGCTCCTTGAAAAGCATGGCTCTTCAAATGCCTGGATATTCTAAATATCGCATGTAACATCATAAAAATCTGGACAAATTTTTACAGCACTTGTTCGAGTAGTCCCATATACATCTTTCTGTGTACAGTGAATTTAACTTCACCAAGACTGGGCCAAGTTTCTTATCATTTTGATGATTCCAGAACCTTGCAGTACACACCAATACTTATATGCTAGATGATCAACCTTTTCTGATCGTTTCCACAACGTTTCTTTCACAATGCAATCGCATGACCAGAACTCAACTTTATCTTTAAAGGGACATTTGAGCTCTTTTTTTAAGACCGCAAATGCCTTCAAAGTACATGGTTATTGCTCTTATTCTTATTTGCCACTCAGTTTTTCATTATTTCATTAAAACAATTATTTTGTGTAGCGCCCTCTACACCAAAACTCAACTATCCCTTTAAATGTTGTGAACATTATCATCATAAGAAGTAAGAAAAAATTAAGTAAACATAAACATGTAATGTATTTAAGCCATTCCTTCAATAAAATAACTTAATTCCAAGAAAACAAGACATTACAGAACAGAGGTACAGTCAAACCTGTCTATAGCGACCACCCAAGGGAAACACAAAAAGTGGTCTTTGTAGACAGGTTCCTTTAGTACATGTTTCAATGAGAAACCATTTTCAAGGGAAACAAAAAGTGTGGTCTTTGTAGACAAGTGGTCACTGAAGCAGGTTTGACTGTACAATGTAGAAAACACATTGGATCGAGGAATAACTTTTTACTTACCGGTACACCTTTAGCATCCTTAGTATTTATATTGCTTCCATCTAGATGGCCGTAGAGGGTGTTTAGAACTTCTTTGAGTTTCTTCTGTGTTTTCTTGTATGGCTGCAGTATCATGGGTTGAAAGTTAACTGGCAGACCATACCTAGAAGAGGAAACAAAGAGATGAATTTGATCTAATCTGATAAAAGTCACCTAAATTGGTTTGATCATTCTACGTACTCCCTCAATGCTTTAACATAAACCACTTCTATTGACATCCCAGTCACACAAACAATCCCAAACCACACCAACCACAGACTGAACAACCAAGTTACATTACCTGGGGGTGTTTCACAAAGATCCTAAGTTGAACTCATCTCTAAGTTGGACTTAACAATTATGGAAAGCCGTTAGCATCTATGAAAAATATTTTGTAAAAGTTATTTTAAAAGGCATGAAATGTTGATTCAAATCGTTCATATTTTCTTTTATCAAGGAGATTTCATGTCCTTGATGTGGAATTTATAAAAAGTCCAAAAAAGCTGTGTTTTTGCTTTTTAATTTATTTTATTTTAAAGCTAGAAATGGCTCTCAATAATTTTTAAGTCCAACTTAGAGATAAGTTCAATTAACTTAGGATCGTTGTGAAACACCCCCTGGATTGGCCAAGAATCAATCGGTTTGAAGTCTGTTTGACAATGTGACTGAGGTATAATAGTAATCTGAGCCTGGGGAGTGTTTCACAAAGACTAAGATCAACTTTGAGCTGAACTTAACTATGGCAGGCCGTTCATGCCATAGTTCCTCTAACCATGGTTTCTCAAGGGACGTACAAATCATGTTCACAAACATACAGAATAGAAATTTTTTGATAGTTCATTATTGTAGAAAAATATATTATCTAAAGCTCATAATTGAGAGACCAATGGTGAGAGCAGCTAGTGGCGTGAATGGCCTGCTATAGTTAAGTCCAGCTTAAAGTCGATCTTAGTCTTTGTGAAACACCCCCTGGAGGGCGTTTCACAAAGCCTTTTTTCAATGACAAATATCAGTGACAAATATGTTGATAGCCAATCACAAGCAAGGATTTCAGTAGCTTATAATAAAACTGTCATTTGTCACTGATGACAAGTTTTGTGAAACGCCCTCCTGATGTTTGTAATTGAACCTACCTTAAGACTGATTCTACGAACACCCTCAGTGCCTTGACATGTACCCACGCCTGGAATGCTTCACTGAAGTTGATCTTTAGCCATCGCACGAGTGGGCCCTGCAACACAAGAATGAAATAATGAATGAAGACACATGTAAAACGCAATAACAGAAGTTTCTAAGCTCATGCAAAAAATGAAATAAATAAGTTAATTTTCCTAAATATAGAACAGTTGATGAAATAATTATAATAAATTTATATAGCGCAGCTTTTATACAAAATATATTCAGCTGCGAATACAGATCAAGCCAACCCCACCCATCAGGTCCTGACCTATCACCAAAACTTTGAGGTTTGGGAGCTCTAGATTGTACTTGGTGACATTAACAGAGATCAATATCTATGTGGGGTTTTTTACACTCTTGAAAGAGTGGTTAAATCTAAAACATATGGGTCACTCCATAAAGTTGGGGCAAAAAATATGACGATGTCCATGTAACGTTGGTCTTCTATCACACATGGAAGATGAAATTATCAGTTGAAGATTTTTATGCAATGAATATAATTATAGTACTGAATGCCAGAATCGTTCCAGTTTCAGTTGCTTTTCTCAGTTCAAAATTTTTACTTGATACTCATTTATCTTTTTACCAGCTTTACATGGACACCATATTCATATAACATTACATATACCTTAGGTCTATAATATCGATTCACCATATAGCTTGAGTACTTCTGAAGATAGTTGGCCAAGGTTTTCATGCAAAACTCAATTTGAGCTATAATTGTTACAGTTGATAGGAGACATAGTTTCTCACTTCTGGTATGTCAACAAAGTGCCCCAACTTTCTGGACAGACTCATATCACTCAAGAGTTATTCAATACATTGCATAAGGCATGACAGAATGAGTAGTATGGAAGCTTTCTTACATATTGCCTTTTCTTGTCAGCTGCAAGCTTGTTCAGCTCGCTCTTTCCGGCGTTCAACTCCTCCTCATTGTATGTGAACTCTCTCACCATGAACCTGTGTGGGAGGTCAAAGTTCAAAGGTCAAAGGTTATATTTAGTTAATTCACACTCTTTCATAATCAAGGACCTAGAATAAGAACTATAAATTACCGGGTACAACAAACATCTTTTACCAATTTCTAGACACAAATCCACAAATTATTAAGAATTTAATAGCAACTTTCTTGCACCTATTTTTTTGTTTTAACTTCTGTTTTCCCTGGCGTGTAGTTTGTACTCATCCACGACTTTCTTGAATAATGACAAAACAATTTGACTGCCCCCCCCCCCCCTTTTCACCCTGTCCCATCGCACTTAACCCACTGCATACTAGAATCAGCTGGGCCATGTATAAAGCCTATGGGAAAGACAAAATTCAGTAGTAAATGGGTTCATCCTTACTTGTTTTCCCTGGCGTGTAGCTTGTACTCATCCACGACCTTCTTGAATAACGTGACGCTGTATAAGCCGTGATCATTGTCTTCATAGATCATCCTGCAATGAATAAAAGTGGAGCCGATTATCCATTTGAAGCACTATAGCACATTGTGTAGCATACATTTAAAACCCCAAATGGGAATTAATCCTTCAAAATAGGAATTGGTGGCAGCTATGCACTACACAAATGTGACTATTACTGTTATTATTATACTTGATGAGTTCCAATCCCATTATGGGGGTCATGCATGTTGCACCAGTCCTCTGGAACGAGCTGCCAAGTGACATTCGAAACATTCAATGCCTAGAAACCTTTCAGAAACATGTTAAAACGGTTTTATTTACTCAGAGTTACAAATGATATTATGTTGTTAAAATTCTGGAGAGAGATTTGTGTATTTTGTTTTGTACAGCACATTGAGTAAGTTATTACATAAGTGCGCTTTTTAAGTGTTTATTATCATTATTATTATGATTATCCCATCAAAAGCAAGGATGCATGTTTTACTCACCTTGTAGACCTGGGCACAACCATGTCAGAGAGCTTCTCATATTTGAAACCCCAATCAGAGTACAGATTCCTGCCAAAGAGAAGCAAGGCAAGACAATTAGATAAAGACTTATACAGTGAAACCTGCCTATAATGACCATCCAAAGGAGACTTGTAAGAGAAGTGGTCTTTATAGGCAGGTGCTTTTTATGTACAGGTTCCTTCCTCTCATATTTCATTTCTCTCTCTTTCTCCCCCTTTCCTTTTTTTGTCTCTCTCTCTCTCTCTCTCTCTCTCTCTCTCTCTCTCTTACTCCCCTCTCTCTCTCTCTTTTTTTCTCCCCCTCTCTTTCTCCCCCTCTCTCTTTCTCTCTTTCTCTCTGTCTCTTTCTTTCTCCCCCCCCCCTCTCTCTCTCTCTCTCTCTCTCCTTCTCGGTGTGACCGAAGTAAAAACAAGTACAAATGCACAAGGAAAGGATATGAAAGATGGATTTCAACCTACTTTTAGACCACGACGAGTAGCGTGGTGAGATACTACGACTCGTTGATGAAGTCCTCCTTCTCTCTCTCTCTCTCTCTCTTTCTTTCTCTCCTCTCTTTCTTTCTCTCCCTCTTCCTTTCTCCCCTCTCTCTCTCTCCCTTTTCTCTCTTTCATTCTCCCCCTCTTTCTTTCTTTCGCAGCGTGTCAGTATAAGATAAGGATAAGAAAGATGGATTTAAATTAAACCTACTTTTGGACGACGACGAGCAGCGTGGTGAGATACTCCGACTCGTTGATAAAGTCCTCCTTCTTGACGATGTCTCCAAGATTGCGTGATAATAAGCTCCCTCTGTGCAAAGAAAGGGAATGGCATTCTGTTATCCCATTGGCTACTGATTTATTCCCTTAAAGCTTATCAGTACTAGTTTACAAAAGAGATTAGACTGCCCCGCAAGGTCAATGGACAGGTGGTTATCTCATCAACTCAGCTCTCAGTTAACATAAGAAAAAGAGGATCATTGGGGACCAATGGTCACCAATTAGGCATTGTTTAATATAGAGAGGGCGCAAGTAGCTACAAGTAGTGCAGTGGGCCTTTAAGCTTGAATACAATAGATTACTATCTATATAAGGCTTACTAGTAGAATAATAAATCAGTGTATTCAATATCTGTAGCGCAGTACCCGGATGTCTGACCAATATTGTTTTTGTATTGCTCAGTCATCCAGGAACTTCAACTATCAATATTATTATCGATATCACATCACATTATCACATGAAAACAATGCCATATGTACCGAGGTGAGTCAAATTTGTTATTTCGCTAGTCAGCCTAATATAGATAATAATAATATTACTTTGCTCGTCCAATAGTGTCATGGCTCGAGCAACATATTCTTGTATCACACTCACAGCCATCCAGTATTATATAAATACCGAAGCTGTGACATCATAATTTTTTTGAAGAATTTCTCAATTTGAACTTCATTTTCCGGAGGAGCATCAAAAATAATGTCCAAATGTTGAAAACCAATTGAATATGCTAAATATTGGCTGAGAAATGACCATCTGAATAAATAGAGTTCAATAGGAAATCACTGTTATTTTGCTCTGGTTCATAACATTATGGGATAAGGGAGGCACGTTAATACAAAGTGCAGGCTTCGGTCTTCTCCTTGGACTTGACTCAAACCAATAATTTTTGGGTGAACAAGCTACACCAGCTGAGCCTGTAAACTTACGTGGCTTTCCTTTCCAGTGTTTGCAGGTTTCCCTTGATACTGTTGTACGAGTGAGATTTGGTCTTGAGGTCTCCGTCCATCTGTGATACTTGCTGTACATAGAAAGATCATGTGACAACAAGAAAGGTCACGTGACAACAAGAAAGGTATTGTGACAACAAGAAAGGTCATGTGACAACAAGAAAGATCATGTGACAACAAGAAAGGTCATGTGACAACAAGAAAGGTCTTGTGACAACAAGAAAAATAAAATAAGATTTGATGAAAACGTTTCTTTTTATAAACGTTTTCTATATTTTAGGGGTGAGTAGATGGTCTCCTAACCCGGAGGTCAAACCAAATCAAAACGCTAGTGCCCTTTGGAAAGGCATTGATCCTCATTACAAAGTCCCTCAGAGAGGACTTAAAGCCATCAGTCCTCTGGTTGTTTACTTACAAGCATACACATGCTCTGTTAGCAGTCAGGTAAAACAAACAAACAAACCAATGTGCAAATAGAAATAACCCGACAGTTCCTCTGGCAACACTTGTTCCAAACTTTGTTTGTCACAGAGAAAAGGGCTATGGTTACGGTTGCAATTGGGTCGTAAGTTTGGTTAGGGTTAGGGTTAGGGTTAGGATTAGGATTGCTGTTCAAGGCATGATAGAGAAAAAATAGCGAGATTCACTGAGAAACTTTATAAGTAATTTTCTGTCGATCTGTGATACTTGCTGTACAGAGAAAGATGATATCACAACAAGAGAGAAGCAAAATAAAATTGAATGATAAAGTATTATTTTACTTCAAATTTGTTGATACATTTAAATTAATTTAACAAATAAATGAATTGGAAAATGAAACGTATGAAAGAATGAATGAATGTTACACATACCTTGCTAATGATCTCAGCGATGCTCTTTAGAGGCAGTTTGATAGGATATTTAGCAACATCCCACTGGAATCTGGTTACATACGTGCTCAAGTCCACTAGAAAATGAAATCAAATAAACACAGAATTAAAGATAAAGTTGAGTTCTGGTCATGTGATTGCATTGTGAAAGAAAAGGTGTGGAATGGATCAGAACAAGTTGATCATGTAGCATGTAAGTATTGATGTGCACTGCAAGGTTCTGGAGTCATCAAAATCATAATAAATTTGGCCCAGTCTTGGTAAAGTAACAAGCTTTGTACACAGAAAGATGTATATGGGACTACACAAATGGTGTCGGGGGCTAGTACTACCTGATTTTCTTATCTTTCTATGCTCATTACTCAGCCAATATACATTTTCTTCCAAAATTGTTTGGCACATGACATTTATTTGTAATCTTGAACATTCAGTGTAAGTTTCGTTTGATTCTGTGAGAATTAAATTTCTTATTTTTACCAGAACTCACCTTTATCTGAACACTAATACATGTGTATAATTATACATAGTAATCATAATAATAATAGGCATTTCTATAGCGCCGTCTATCTAGAAATTCTATTCCGAGGCGCATTTATTATTACCCGGCTTTAGCCTAGCTGACATTATAGCGCTCCAGCATTTCAAGGAATTAATTCCTGCCAGGTACCCATTTACATCATATATCCTGAATATGTCATTTGATATTGCACCTATTCCAAGTAGAACTATAAATAAACCAAAAGATATCAGTTGAAGGTAAGGACATAGGAAAAAAGGAATACACTCTCCTGAATATTATTTTAAATTATGCACAATATGCAATTTATAACTGTTACGTTAAAAAGATTGTCACTGGTTCTGTTATTTACCCAAAATTACCTGCATGCTTTGTTTTTTCAATTCAAGTCGTTGCTAAGATTATTTAAGGTATGAATGTGTTTGCAAAGAAAATGATACTAAGCTGGAAGAACTGTTAAAAATATGCTTTAATTTTTAGCCAACATTAATTTCCATTCAATCATTGAGTAATCTATGTAATTATGTATTGAAATTATGGAAATAAAAACCTCGCTTGAGGAAAAGAGAAAAACATGATATATATTAACCACTGATGGTACGACGCCAACTCACATCTCCATATAATTGCTACAAGAGAGTATATTTTAAAGAACCCTCTCACCCTCACCCCCCCCCCCCCCCCCCCCCCCAGGGATGCCAGTCAGTTTTACTCACTGGGCCTGAAAAGAAGCCAGAACACGTTTAATCCCCATATGTGGTGTACAATAAAAAGCCTGAAATAGGAAGTTGTCAGGGCCTGAAATCAGGCAAAAGCCTGAAGACTGGCATCTCTGCCCCCCCCCCCCTCTCTCTCTCTCTCTCTCTCTCTCTCTATCTCTTCCTCTTCCTCTCTCTCTCTCTCTCTCTCTCTCTTCCTCTCTCCCTCTTTCTCTCCCCCTCTCTCTCTCGCTCTCTCTTCTTCTCACTCTCTCTTCCCCTCTCACTCTCACTCTCTCTTCCTCTCTCACTCTCTCTATCTTACTCTCTTTCTATATCTCTCTCTCCCTCTCACTTCAACTCTCTCTCCATTGATATATCCTTGCTATTATAAAAGAGTACATTTTAACCCCTTGCCTACTGGAACCGGGCGGCTCCTGTATTAAGCCTATGTGAATGTGAGAACTCAGTAGTCAAGGGGTTAAAGCACCACAATGATGATGATGACTTACTTCTGTTAGCCATGAGATTCTCTGCCAGTCTGTCCTTCTGATCTTCCAGAACTTCTCCAAGATAGTGAGCAAGCTTGTGGGTGATACTGTGAGAGGGGGAGGGGGGGGGGGGGAGAGGGGGAGAGAGAGAGAGAAAGAGAGGGAGAAGAGTGGAAGGGGAGAGAGAAAGGGAGAAACAGAAAGAAAGAGTGAGGGGAGGGAGAGAGTGAGAAATAGAAACAGAGAAATGACACAAGAGTGACAAATGAAGATAAAGGAATAGAAACACAAAGAAATTTAAAGGAAGAAATGGATGAAGAGATTTCAGATATATTCAGTACTGAAACATTGTTTTTCATATCACTTTCTGAATAAAAATCAAGTTTCTCTTCGCAATTGTTATGTATTCTTGTGTGTTTGTTTTGCTTAGTATAATTTGGTGTTGCTTCTTATCCAGAGCTAAATTGCATTGATGCCTATCTCCAGTGTTTTTGCATTCAGGAAATAAACCATTTTAACTTAATTCTCGCTAGATGTTTATAATAACTTCTTATTCCCTCTAGAGGACACACCACTGCTTCCATTTACATGTAACTCCTAGTCACTAGTACTAATGTGCAATGTCCTTGAAGTTTTGAAGACCACATACATGTACAGTACATGTACAAGTAGATGACACTGTGCTTACTTATCTACATAGGAATCCAGTTTCCCCAATTCATCTGAGAGTCCAACCAACGTGTCCAACGTTCCGACTTTCAGGTCAGGGATCGGGAACTTGAAGTTCAGCGACAGATCGAACCTCACGGTGGCGCCATTCAGTCTCTCCCATGTCTGCTGACACGTCTTCTCGCCCGGCGCCGAGATCAACCAAAACTCACCGCTCATCTGAAATAAGAACATTGAAAGTTGATAAATTAGCTTTGAAGGAGTGTTAAAGCGGGACTGCACTACTTGCAGCTACTTGCGCCCCTATATAGCAAACAATAGCTAAGCGGTACTCATTGATCATGTCTACTGACACGTCTTCTCGCCCGGCGCCGAGATCAACCAAAACTCACCGCTCATCTGCAATAAGAACATCGAAAGTTGAACAATTCGCTTTGAAGAGATGTTAAAAGAAAAGGTTGAATTCTGGTAAAGGTTAAAGAGTATCCAGAACTGAAAACAAGATTTGCTCTTGAATCTGATGTACAGTAAGGGGTCCCATGAGGCTATACTGTATTAAGCTTACTATACTGTATTCAAAATATGAGCTTCAAATACTACAAGATTTTGCACTTACATGTACTGTAAATACATTCTAGTGAACTGTAAGAAGTCTTGTTGAGTCCAGTTAACACATGTACGCACTTGCATAGAATAGGGCTCGCACAGAACCCAAGCCAGAACTGGGTTCTGTCACTTCTGTGCGTGACCTATACGCAGGGTTTTGATGTTATCTTTATTTCTTCATACTCTGTAACCATTTATCTGTATAATGCCCAATTAAGTTTTGTTAAGTTGAAGAAATAAATTCTAGCTGTATACACACGAAATATTGCAGTTGCAATGCAAAACTTTCAAACTTTGCTAATCTACAGTGCATCTGCCTGGCCTGAAGTTCTACCGTAAATTGGTCTGGTAAAAGACTAGCTAGCTTGCATGGTTGAGATTAAAACTACCGTACTCTAACTTTAGAAATGTAAGTTAGGTGGCATCGATAGATTCGATACACAATGCACATTTTTCACAAAATTGCTAAGCTACTTTCCGGTAGATTTAGAATTAGATCTTGTAAATTACTATTGAGCTTGTACATGTATGATTACTTCTTTTAAAGCACACTGCAGTTACATGTATATTAAAAGTTATGAGTTGGCCAGTTGGCCTGCAAGTACATGTGTATTCAGTCCAATGCCACGCTTTTGAAGCATTGCCAACTTGCTTTCGTCTGTAGAACATAATTAGGTCTGGTAAGAGACTAGCTTGCTTACAGTATGATTGAGACCAAGAGTACAGTTAGAGCAATGAGATTTCCTCTCTCTTTCTGTCACTTCCTCTCTATCCATGTCATTATGACAGTCACAGCAAAACACCTAACATTGAAAATCGTTTTAAAGGGATCGTTAAACAATGTTAAATCTGAGATACATGGCCCTACGTGTTATCAGCGTCTGTGATATGATGTAATATTGAAGCCCTAAAAAAATTGCGCTTGAAAATGATCAGGAAGTGCCTCTAAAAAGTAAAAATCTTTAAGTGACGGACCGGTTTTACCATACTCGTTTCCCCAGTGGACTGTACATGTAGTGTTATGAAAACTGTTTGGCAAACGGTTTTCAAAATTTATAATTCCAATCATAAATATCTTGATAATCAGACAGACTGATTATCTTGATAATCAGATCGGCTTGTACAAGTCATGGGGTTCCTGACTGACCTAAAGGTTTATAATTATCATTACAGCATGAGCTAAATCCAGAATTTTTATTCAGAATCTGAGACAAAGTTACTGATCCCTTTAAACCTGAAACGTACAGTATAAAAAAAACAGCAATAAAATCATTGAAGCAATTCCTTCCACGATATGAAATTATGAATGACCATTTTCATTTGATTTCATTTCCAGGAACATACATGTAAGGAGATAACAATAATAAAGAATACAAGAAAACGAATTACAATAATAAAGACATGGGAAATTGATTTTCAAAAGGTTAAAGTTAATAAATTCTGCTTCCTGCAATATATATGTATAGTGTTGATTATATTTTCTTCTCATTCTTCACTTTACAAGATAAAAGTAACATAATAATAATAATATTAAATTTTTATATAGTGCATAATACAAATGTCTCTTAGCGCTTTTAACATTAATTAAACCTTAATAGTGTAATTGAGTACATGTTTGTAAATGGAAGTCTACACCTGTGATAAAATGCTGAATATAAATTTCCTTCTAATTTTGTTCCGCTTGGTTTTCATCCAGAACTCATATTTTTTATCTTCAACATTTTCATCTCCACTTCCATGTTCCTATTTCTTTTGAAAACTTCCCGTTTCATTCCTCATCCACTCATTCTCTTTAACATGCTTAACTTTTATTACAATGTAGATCTTTATTCTCCTATTCCCTCTCCTCATAGTCATAGTTCAAATGTACTTTTGTATCTCTTCTTCTTCTCTTCTTCTTCTTCTTCTTCTTCTTCTTCTTCTTCTTCTTCTTCTTCTTCTTCTCCTCCTCCTCCTCCTCCTCCTCCTCCTCCTCCTCCTCCTCCTCCTTCTTCTTCTTCTTCTTCTTCTTCTTCTTCTTCTTCTTCTTCTTCTTCTTCTTCTTCTTCTTCTTCTTCTTCTTCTTCTCCTTCAACTTCTTCTTCTTCTTCAACTTCTTCTTCTTCTCTTCATCAAACTTCAGTATCACGACGACCAAGTGATGCATGATAAAGTGCAACACAAACAGGTAGATCTCATATGAAAAGTTGGAGTAACAGAACAAAATGAATTTTAGATCTAAAAAAAGAAGTGAAATAGATCTAAGTTAGATCTAAGTGAAGAAGTGAAAAAATTAAATAAAATTCTAGAGTCTAGAGTGCTCTAGATCTAGAGTCTAATTTATATTTCTAGACTCTTTTACTAACAAGCATAAAATGACGAGTAAATGTTCGCCACCTGGAAATTTCATTGCAAACAAATTTTATTCAAATAATTCAACCTCAAAATAAGGCAAAATGGATCTTCGACCTGTCACTTCACTTATAATCACAGAGGCTGTTCACACCGGCAGAGATAGCGCGGTCTAGCGCGCGCTATCTCTGCGGTGTGGAAGGTACAACGTCGTTTCGGTCCGCCCAACAGCGAGCCACGGCGAGCCAAAACGGCGTGCCAGTACTGGAGCACCTCTTGGGGGTGGTCCACGAGAGATAGCGCGGCCTAGCGCGCGATAGAGCGCGCGCTAGACCGCGCTATCTCTGCCGGTGTGAACAGCCTCTAAGTCACGAGCACAGGCTCGCGCTCGCTCCACCGGCAATCCAATTCACTTCGCTGGGGCCGCACCCCGACAACTTCACACGGCATGACACTACTGAAGCCCCACTGGCCACTCACGTCAACATGTCAACGAGTCGCATACTTACGGTCAATAATAAAGGTCAAATAATTAGAGATATCCCTTTATAACAGCAAAATTGTGTAAAGCAACTTCTTCCGTCTCTTTAACCCACTTTACACGTGAATCATCCAGCTCAATCCTGTAACATTCGAGTTTTCCAGCCTATATTTATTCTCGAATGATGTTAGATCGCAAGTCCCATGACCTGTAAGAAGTGACACGAAAATATTTCATTTCATGATGTGCGCACGTCAGAGTGCAATTGACAAATGCAAAGAAAACACTGCTGTGCAAACAAATGCAGCGCCGATGCATGGGGCCACAGCAAAATAAAATTGAATTCCTAGATGTTTGTCCCCTCCGCAGGGGCGTAGACAACGGGGGGGGGGGGGGGGGGGGGGATGAGGGGGATGCATCCCCCACCTCACAAGGTGGGGGGGGGATGGCATGTACAATCATCCCCCCCCCCCAGGTTTTGGGAATGATATTTGCTTACTTAATGAGTCATAATGATGATAATAATAGTATTAATAATAATGATAACAATTATAATATTAATAATAATAATAATTATGATGATGATAATAATAATCCTCATCATTATTGTAATTGTGTTAATTGTTATTAGCCGCATTCACACGGTGAAAGCCAATTCAGACGGTAAAAAAAAGAAAATCTTACAAGTATTTTGTGGTTATCTTGTGGTTTGGAAACCACAAGATTAATCAGGCGCGGATCTACGGGGGGGGGGGGGGTTAGGGGGTTTAACCCCCCCCCCCTTGGGCAGCCCAAAAAACGAACAAAACAAAATATAAGAAAAAAAAAAGAAAAAAAAAAAGAAAAAAGAACGCACGCTGGAGAGAAACCCTTTCAAGTGCAAATATTGTGAGAAGATATTCAACTCATCTGGTAACTTAACCAAACACATGATAACTCTGGATATAACTGTGTATTTAACTGTTACTTGATTTAAAAAGACGTTATCATGCACTGCTTTTTATGGTCTCCATTGTGTTAATAGATGCCAGGAAAACATCACTTACGGGGTTCAAATAAACACCCAAAAAAAAAATCGGTTCGCCGCTTCGCGGCTCGTGGACGATGCTCCGCATCGTCATTATTTTGGTCAACCCCCCCCCCCTTAGCAAAAAGCTAGATCTGCCCCTGAGTCATCCCCCCAGGTGTACGAACCTGTCTACGCCACTGCCCCTCCGCAACGTATGGGGGGGGGGGAGGGGGAGCACTTGCCATATTCCAATCGAGCAGCGAAAAACAAAAGTGAAATGGAGCTACAAGATAAAAGGAGGATAGGGGGGGGGGGGGGAGGGGGAATTGAAATCTCTGCACAACCCATCGGCTTATCTCATTTCATCCACACCCTATGATCAGCCCCCTCCCCCCCCCCCCCCCCCCACCATGGCTAAAACCATGCTACATCATTTTCTCCTGTTTCCTCTTCTTTCTCTGCCTCTCCCTTCTTAGCACTATAGTTTGTCTTTCCCCCTCTATGAGTCCCAACCCCCCCCCCCTTTCCCCCTCCTTCTCTCCCTCTCTCTCTCTCTCTCTCTCGTTTTCATCTCTCCCTTTTTTGTTTCCCTCTCCCCCCTCTCTCTCTCTCCCTCTTTTGTTTCCCTCTCAAAACTCTCTCTCTCTCTCCCTCTCTACATGACAATACAACAAACAAAAACAAAAGATTACTTCTTACAAATGATACTCTTGCCATTTTCTCTGCCTTCCCATTCTTAGCACTTGTTTGTCTGCCCCCCCCCCCTCTCTCTCTCTCTCTCTCTGTTATTTCCCTCTCTCCCTCTCCCTCGTTTTCCTCTCTCCCCCTTTCTCCCTCTCTCTCCCTCTTTTGTTTCCCTCCCCCTCTTTTGTTTCCCTCTCAAAACTCTCTTTCTCCCTCTCGTTTTCCTCTCTCCCTCTTTTGTTTCCCTCCTCCCCCCCCCTCTCTCTCTCTCTCTCTCTCTCTCTCTCCCTCTCTACATGACAACACAACAAACAAAAACAAAAGATTACTACATACAAATAATATTCTTGTATAAATTGCAAATACAATGTTATTCAAAAAAATGTTCAGTACAAGATGACACAATGTGGTATTTACATTTTTTTCTCCACATTTCTTTCTGTACGTAAAATTTAAGCTACCAAAGTGACAAAGAACGCATCAGAAACCAACAAATAATCTTGGTTTTTATCGACGCAAAATATAAAATCTTTAAAGATACATGTCACCTACAGTATTTCACTAAAATGAACCATTTCCAGTCTGGGGTAAAACCATATATCTACTTTTTTTCATTTTCCAATTTGCAACTCGTATATTTCAATTTTATTGCTACATTTCTATACCGGTACTTAAGTCATACATCAACAAATTAAAAGTGCATGTCAAATTTGACTTCTGATTTTTGTTCTTCAAATTGTTGTGAAGCAGACGATCTTGATACCTACCTATTTAAACACAATGTGATGATATTAAAATTTCCTTGAGTAAATAACAAAGTTGACAATTTAAAAAGTAACCAAATGTTAGGGGTTTGTGTACTTCAAACTGGTGGGGGTAGCACAGGTCAGATGTATCCACCCCCTCCCCCCATCCCCCTTCTATCATTACATATCAGCTTACACACAAATTTAGTTTTCACTTTTACTTTGCTTAATGTTCACTCTGTAACAAATTTTACATAAAAAGGTAGACGATTTGAAAATAAATGTAGATTAATAAAAATTTGCTCTCTCCTTTTCTATATAGCCAAGCTAAGATGCTTGTTTATCAATTTGTGATCTAAATTCAGCTTTTATGGTGCAACATGTCTTAATATGGCCTTTAAAAAAAGATGGTTTTCATTACAACTACTTTACAAGTTACAACTTAAGGGCTTACCAGTATTTAATTTTCATCAAAATGTATATAACATGAAAGATATGTTACAAAATGCAACCAAAAATCCCCTGCCAATTTGTACAAGAAAATAGAGATTATCAATTGATTCCACATTGCATCGTCAATTTTTATGAACATTATACTGCAACAGAAACGGTGTTTTAAAAAAAAGTCTGTGATTTTAGCTTTTTTCTGGTCATATATTATGTCAAATTCATTGCATTTTGCATCAAAATATTACACACAAACAGCATTAAAAGGTGACTCTAAGATGCTTTGGATTAAAGTGCAAAGAAAAGTGAAAAAGAATATTAAAAATAACATAAATAACGTGAGTCTAGAGCACACGGGATACACAATTCAATGACATTTTCCCTTTACAATACCAATACATGTACACGTTACAGCGCCATAAATAATTCCACTTACATTTGCATGAATTTTGCAGGGAGCACATATGCACTACTGAGGGGGTGTTTCACAAAACTGATCATCAGTGACATGTGACAGTTTTTGTTACAAGCTACTTAAGTCCTAGCTTCTGATTGGTTATTGGTTTTTGTCATTAGACATTGAAAAAAAGGCTTTGTGAAACAGGTCCCAGATTTTGGTTTACACAGGAAATGTGTGCAAATTTCAACAGTTGTTCAGATTTGCAAAAACTTTCAAACAAGACTATTGCTGTCGGTTACAAATAGCAAAGTTTCACATCACAAAAACCTCTGGTTTCATAGTATATTGTACTAATCACAAACAAATCTGTGACTGACATGACATAAACTGTTCATATCATATTCACTACCGGGTATTTAAAAGATTATTTGTTCATATAATTTTTTTTGCAATGTAAATACGTGCAGTGGGTGCATTATTATACTATGGAATCAAAATTATGTGAACTACACACAAATTAATCTCATCATAATTCAAATTATTTGTAGAACGTCTCCAGAAATTTCCAGAACAAAAGGAATAAATAAATATTATTTTCTTTGATAAATGCAGGAAATGTACATGAAGATATTTGCAAATACATGAACCAGTAAAACAGGTACATGTACATGTATAGCGATATAGACGTACGTACAACTGAAGAAAAAGATGAAATTTCAGAGGCAAATTTGAGGAAGTTTCTGACAAGCACATTTCCGGAAAAGCGTAAGACTTTGCCACATACAAATATAATACATCACAATACATTGAAACACAGACTATACCATACATTAAGAATTGCAAATTAGTCTTGATCAATGTTATCATTTTTTTTCTGTACATAAAAATCAGAATTATGAAAATACTTTTATCTCTAGTTGAAAAATACACAAAAATGATGCAATACAGTCTAATCCTCCTCCCACAAAAACGGTTCATACACATTTGATAATATTTCAATGATTAAAACAATTTTTTTTTTTTTTAAAGTGAGGCATACTAATACCATAATAGAATGAAGTCACTTTACATAAGCCTTGTGTGGTTTCCATGATGCAAAATAAGTATCCTTAAATGGTCCATGATATATGTCCCCCAAAACATATGATTTGATCCATTTCGTTCATCCAAAAAATTTTATCAATCTCTTGACCAATAATGAAAAAACGGTTCTTTCTGGTATCAGCAACATTATTAAAAGGGCAAGTGGATAGATTTCTCATTTTTGGTTGAAAGAAATGGGAAAGGACATGCCACATTCCACAGAATTGCCAGATTTAAAGAGGAATTACATGTTTTCTGAAAATGGATTGAACCGAGTCTGGTTTTTTTCAGACTACCTCTATTCAACTTTCATGCTCATTACATACCAGTTTTAATATTTTCCTCTTGAAGTTTGTTTTTTACAAATAAATATCAGAGTCCCTTACAAAAAAAATTATCTAACAAAGTGGGGAGATTGTAATCACTCTATACGAACCCTAACACCACACAAGTACATGTACAAACCTTCACTGTGACATCACAATGCCACAGCAAACCTTTACTGTGACATCACAATGCCACAAACGTATACTGTGACATCACAATGCCACAAACCTTCACCGTGACATCACAATGCCACAAACCTTCACTGTGACATCACAATGCCACAAACCTTCACTGTGACATCACAATGCCACAAACATATACTGTGACATCACAATGCCTCAAACCTATACTGTGACATCACAATGTAACAAACCTGCACTGTGACATCATACTGCCACAAACCTATACTGTGACATCATACTGCCACAAACCTTTACTGTGACATCACAATGCCACAGCAAAAACAAGTCATCAAGATGGTGTCAATTTACAACTGAGATTGCAACAATATCTTTCAAATGATTATTTTCAAAAAAAGTATCTACCATTCTCTGTCTAAAAATAGGTAAGAAACAATATACGATTGTGTGAAGAAAAAGAAATCATTAAAAATCGAACATCGATAAAAAAAACATAACAGAGAATAGATCATTGAAAGAAAGGCAAAATATACAAAATATAAGTTCATAAGTGATGGAAAAAAATGGTTTACAAGGTTTCTTCTCCTCAAGATATATTTTCTAATATGATGGCAAGTTATGACTACATGGGGGTTGTATGTACATTAGGGATATCATGATTGGTGTTTGTGTCAAGTCTTTGGTGTATTATCATACACTTTATGTTCAGGCTTGTATAAAATGGGTGTTGTGTATTATCACCACTCACATGGCTTCTAGCATGGCTTCAGATAAATGCTACATCAAAGCACCAAACACCAATCAATGTAGGTGTCTGTGATTCAGTGTATCATGATAGGTGTTAGGTATTGAAGGTGATAAGACTATACTTCATGTGTAGAGTCAACACATCACACCAGCACTGGACCATTAGCTTTGGTGTATAATTATACACTTTAGTAGGTGTTGTGTAACATCACACATATGTTTTTGAGCATGGTGTCAGATAACATGGCTCCAAACATTAACACCGAACACAAACACCAATCATAACACCACCCAGTCTGTCCAAAGGATAGAAACCATAAGTATTTCTTGTCCCAAAGTAACTCCTTAAATACACCTTACACTTTAGGAAAAACAATACAAGGTCGTTGCCTCTAAACGCATGATGAACACCTGGATTTAGAATCTTAAAAGATACAGTGGAACCTCGTTATAAAGAGCACTGATATAACAAGATGATTTTGCTGGCCCCAGCTCTTTATATTCTTATGTTTTATAACCTGATATAAGATTCCTGATATAACAAGGTTACAACAAAGTTCCACTGTATCTGGATGCACCTTTGAAATTTGACAGTAGATGTGTTCACAGAAAGTCGACTTGTTTAGAACAGATTTACACCAAACAACAAGTCAAGTCACAATCTGTCGATGAAAGGTAGACATTCAAACTGGACTTCAAACATGTTTCCTTTCCTGAAGTTTTTACTCTTTCCTGTTTAGTACAAATCATTCTGTTTGAAGCCAGAAGGCCATTAACTCATATACTTTAATACAGAGTTAATGCCCTTCTCGCTCTGAACAGACAAGTCTGTGATATTCTGTCTTTACAGAACAATACATAGGGGTGATATTTTCATATCATGGAGTATTACTTCAGTAATTCTCAAACTTTACAGATGACTGCCATAATTGCAATAACATTAGTCTTGATATAATGGACTTACATTACAATAAGAAAAACTTTTGTTTACAAGGATATCACAGCCACAGGGTGTTTGTGATTATGCATAACCTTTTGAGTATACATTGACCTTTGACCTATACAATGTTAAAGGTTATGGCCTGAAGAACTTCATGATGAAAAGCGATAAATAATGGCTGAATGTGAATGTCTCAAAACCTTAACTAAAATTTCGGCTACATCAATAAATACCAAGGCATGGTCTGTATAGCATATCATGAGTATTTATTTTCACATACTGAATCTTAACTACATGTATCAAAAGCATGAAAAATAGAGCTATAGTTTGAAAAGGAACTAAAAAACTGTGATGATATTTTTTCATAATTTAAGATAGTTCTGCAAAAGGAAATAGCAAATTAGACATTCGCAGAAGCTATTTCTAGATCGTGTTGAAGACCCTTTACACAAATAGGGACAATATCTAGGTTACGAAAAAAACAGAAACTCCTGAGTGCATGACGTTCTTTGCGATATTTTGCCAGTGGTTCAGATTATAAGCAGAAAAGTATCATGCCGAAATATCATTGCAAAAATTGATACAACACTAGATTTATGCCATTCTAGAAAGATTCTTCTGTGAAAATGGGCAGTTTCATGTCCCAAGAATTTATGGTTTTGCAGTGGCTTTCTGGATTAGATTTCACCTTTCCATTACTGTTGAAAAAGTTGCAGGAACACTCACATGCACATTTCACGGGAGACTTTCTAAACAGTGACATAAAGGGTCAAAGTTCAGAGGTCGTGTTCATCTTAGCAGATGTCAAGTCAAAGTTCAAAGGTGGGATCATGGAGAGCTATGGTTTCTAGGAAGAAGGGTTGTTGATGAGAGGACATTCAAATGTACATCCAAACAGGAGCCCTCACATATAGTGACATGTGAGGTCAAAGTTCGAAGTTCAAAGGTGAGATGCGATCATGGATAGCTATGGCTGTTATTTCTTGTTGTTGGTTCTAGGAAGAAGGGTTATTTGATGACAGGGCACTCAAATGTACATGCAAACAGGAGCCCTCACATATAGTGACATGTGAGGTCAAAGTTCGAAGTTCAAAGGTGAGATGCGATCATGGATAGCTATGGCTGTTATTTCTTGTTGTTGGTTCTAGGAAGAAGGGTTATTTGATGAGAGGGCACTCAAATGTACATCCAGAAGGGAACCATCACATATAGACAATAGTGACATGAGAGGTCAAAGTTCAAAGGTCAGATGCTATCTCAATGAGCTGTTGTTGCTATTCCTAGTTGCTGGATCAGGAGGAAGGGTCATGGGTCATAAGGGCGCTCATATGCAGATTTTGTGGATCATATCTCTCTGTAACAGAAAACATAAGCAGATGGAAATAAAAAATGAGATAATAATAATAATAGTGAACATTTATAATGCGCCATGTCTGTCAAAAAGGACACTCCTTTAGTACATGTTTAAATGAGAAACCATATTCAAGGGAAACAAAAATGTGGTCTTTGAAGACAGGTGGTTGTTAAGCGGGTTTGACTTTACTATGCCAGTACCAAAATGTCACTTATTGATTCATAGAGAATTAATCCCATAAATGGGCAGCATACTCAGAAAAAAGATGTGATAAATGTCATGAAATCTGGAGCAACCAAATTTGTACATAGCAACTACCTTGTTCCTGAGTCATACATATTTTTTATATTGAAATTTTAGTCATTTTGTGTATTGGAACAAATGGGAAAGTTGTACTGATTCAGTCAATTTGCAGAGCATGTACCTATACTGATTACAACATGTTTTTGTCTGATTTCATTCAAACTTCCACCAGTCTACTTCTCTGATTTGTATGCTTTTATCTATAGGGTAGTTTGTTATCAAGGTTGGATTTCTCTTTTACAAAGGATCCTCAACACAATTTCATATGCCGTATTTAATAGTTTTAGATAAAATAGCAAAAAATCACCCTCATTACAGGGACCCGTTTAACAAAGCCTTTTTTCAATGACAAATTACAAAAATCAGTGACAAATCTGCTGATAACCAATCAGAAGCAAGGATTTCACTAGCTTATAACAAAAACTGTCATTTATCACTGATGACAAGTTTAGTGGAATGGGGCTCAGATGTGTGTAGTTCTAACTTACCAACGGTTCTAGCTCCTTTGAATCCACAAGGTTGAACTCGTGTACGAAGAAGTAGAAGTGTTTGTAGCATGTGTTTATGTGTGCTTCCTGTAAACATAAGAAAAGAAAACGGAGAGGACTTTCAAGAAAACGGAGAGGACTTTCAAGTAATCTGATTTTTAAATATGGTCATGTCGTTTTTTCATATGCACTGTCGGTATCTTCTTACATCTTTCACCTCATGAAATAGTTTTACTATCTTAATGTCACTCACATCTATGAAATCGTTTTATACTATTTATTTTATTTAAACAATCTCAACAAGTCAATCAAAGTGATTGATGTAGACATGAATGAAAACTATATCAAATCTGGTCAGCATCTTCATGCATTTTTCACCTCGAGAAATAGTTAACTATCTCACTCATAATCATGAAATAGTATAGAGATATTGACTGCTTTGAGAGGCCTGGCTGTATTATATGCTTAAGGGAACGCGCGCACCTCCTGCCATGACCCTGAGGCATACCTGGGTGGGCGGCGCGCCGAGGGGTCATGGCAGGATCTACTAGTTCCCAAGAGCATATAAAGCAGCCAGACCTCGAATACTGAAGCAGTCAATATCTTTTATATGCCGAATTGAAACAAAAATCTATAAAGAATTCTTACCTTATCCTTTTATTGAGTAAAGATTGGTTAAAACATCACAGAAAATTTTAGACACTGTCTGTAATTTTTGCTTGAAAAATGACTGAAACTTTTAATCATTTTGGGAATTGCAGACAAAAAGCGCTGTATGGTGTCCCCGCTCGCACAAAGAACATTTTAACATGAAAACCGATGGGTATCGCACCAAAATTTTACTATTTACATGGTAACCGGAATTTTGAGGGATCTCACTCTTGGACTATTCACCGGTATTGCCATTTTACGTTTCTTTACAGGAATGGCTAAAATTACGACTCCAATTTCGACCAATCAAATGGCTAGATTTCTTAAGTGAGGTACATAATTTCTACTACTACTTCTTGTGCACTCACCGCTCCGATCTCGACAAGTTTATCAAAGTGATGGATGTAGACATGGATGAAAACTCTGTGTAATCTTGTTAGTATCTTCTTGCATGTGGAGACAAACGATTTAGGGAAACTCACATCTGTAGAATGTAAACAAAAACATGTATTCATATAATCTAGTTATAAATAATCTATGATTCTAGTAGGAAAAGAGTTAATGGTATTAATAATCATAATAATAATAGGTCAATTTATATAGCACAGCTCCTATATGAATATACTGCACTGAATACAAGGTATCATATTATAACCTTGGCTGTAACTGAGCTACCATAATAAAGCGCTAAAGCATTCAAGAAATTTCTTCCTACTGGGTACCCATTTACTTCACCTGGGTGGAGAGTGACAAAAGTAGATCAATGTCTTGACAAAGGACATTAGAGCCACGCGAGACTTGAACCCTGAACTATGTGACCCACAGTCCGGTGTCATATCCACTAGACCACGCCACCTCTAGCTCTACTAACAACCATCTCTTTCAATAGTTCATACCTGTGTTGATAGGGAAGATGTTCTCATTGTTGATGAGTTGTTCTACCCAGTCCATAAGCTTGTTGATGTAATCTGTGGCTGGTAGAGCAGTCGGTTTCTTGTACTTCTCCCCATCCATCCACATGTATTCATACCTACCAATGAAAGGTTAATTGAAACGTTAAATGATGTTAAAATTCATAGCTAAAGCTGTAACATGAAGTGAAACGCTAATTCTCTACTCATTTGAACGTATCCATCACTTTAACCCTTACTGTACTGGGGGGGGGGGGGCCTGGGAGGCCCCCCCCTCGACATTTTCGGAGATCGCGCCGCAACCGCTTGGAATTTTAAATTGTCGTTTCATGACTTTTTTCCCTCAAGTCTTGCGCACATTTTGATACCATTTTCGTCAAAATCGGATATACTTGTAAGGTGTTACATAACAATTAGTATGCGCATGTCAATAAAAAAAGCGCTATAATTGCATATATTCATGTACAAGCAGAAATGTGAAGATATGAATTGATATAAAATTGCTTTTATATGTTTCTCAGAGTAACTTGATGTATTCCAGAACAAAAGAATACATTAGAAATAAAACAATAGATATAATAAGAAATAAAAAACAATAAAATACATAAGAAAATAAATAGTAGAAAATCGCATCAAATTTGCATAAATTATCATTATTAATTACATCAAATAACTATTTTGTGTTAGAAAAGAAGTTTCATATGAATAATGAGTTTCAACATTCAAAAAGTGGAGTCTGACAATTTTTGTAATGATTCTAGTTCCCTAAATATAGTTCCTGATTTGATATTCATGAATGCGTAATTTGCATATTCATAATTTATGCAAATTAACCTATGCATTTTCAAATATCATAAAAATAATGAAACCTCATGAATTTGAGATGAAGGAAACATTAATTCAATACATTTTCAAGATTCTTCACAAGTCTACGGACAAATATGTAGCATTTTCTGTAAAATGCATAAAATTAGCATTTTGCATAATTAATTAGGCTATAACGACAAAAATTTGCATATTAGGAAAAAACTAATTATACCATCTTGTTCCTTACGTAAATATCTACAAATATGCAAATTTTCGTGTTCATCAGACATTCGACGGCCGAGATCATGGGGGGGGGGGGGGGGGGGGGGGTCAGAGGGTGCTCTGTCAGAGGGTGCTCAAAATAGCCCAGTACAGTAAGGGCCGTACACTTACTGCCGGACAAGTTTCTAAAATGCAGAACTCGGAAGAAGAAACATGAATCTAATCGCTAATTCTCTGTACTTGTTTGAACAAAGCCATACCCTTGATTTGGCAAAACATTTTATACTAGACGTGCTTCCGAATTGCAGAACTCCTACACTTACATGTAAGCTCAAGAATAAAACGTCAGTCTAAACACCAGTCCTACAATTATCTGAACACATTTATAGTCTTACCTGGGACCCCCACTCATAATAGGACATGTATCCGCACTGCAGTACTCGCAAACTGTCCCGTAAATGAGGTTAATTCTGTTGAAAAAGTCCACCACTAGAATCAATGGGAAAAATGAAGAAAAAGGGGGAAAAATGATAATAATATTAATAATAATACCGGTACTCAGTTTTTATATAGCGCTTATTACAATCACTGAGCACTTCCGAACTTGGAGATTATTACCCCGGCTTTAGCTGTGCTACCATTACGGCGCTCTAACATTTCAACGAATTAATTCCTGCCAGGTACATGTACCCATTTACATCACCTGGGTTGCCAAACAACGTTAGTGCCGCGGCAGGTCTCGAACCGCGGACCTTGTGATCAACAGTCTGGCTACTTAACCACTCGACCATGGCACCTCTACACAGGTTATTAATATGTCATTGTGTAATTAATAAGCTTGACCACTACTTCAAGATCAAGACCGGAGTTAATGCTGCGGTCACAAATGTTCGTACGAACGATAATTTTGTACGAATCTCCGTTTTTCCATTGTCTTCCGAATTTCCATTGTCTGAAAATCGTTCATACGGCGTTCGTAGCAATTTGTAATGGCATTTGTGACCGAGGTCTTAGTAAGGTCTTGGACTCTTCATCTCACCAACACTCAATTCTCTCCTATCTCCTATCTCCCTTCCCCCTTCCCCTCCTCTTTGACTCAAATTCACAAAGGAGGTTTGTCAACAAACCTTGGTTTTTGTGCATCATATGATGCGTTTTGATGCGTTTTTACAAACCAGGTTGGAAAAAAACGTGTCAAAATGCATCATATGATGTACATGTACTTAAACCTCGGTTTATCGACAAACCTCCTTTGTGAATTTGGGCCAACGTGTCTGTTATATCTTACCATGCACTGCAAGCCAATCATTGAAGTCTTCTTCTGCGGGTAGCTTGACCACGACTTTAAGATCAAGGCCAGAGTTTAGCGATGCTTGTGCCTTCTTGTGCAGGTTGAATCGCATCGTGCCGGACTCAAATTTCTTCTTCGGACGAAAAGTCTAGAAAAATACAAGATGAAAATTATAATTATACCGATAATATTTTCTTTCACATAATAAACAAAATAATAATTTTTTTCCCGATTTATTTCTCAAGAAGTTAATATAATGTACATGTACTTTGTCATTTGATTTTGAATGCAATTTGTAATGGTACATGTACAATGCAATGTCAAATGATATTGAGAAATTGTTGTGTACATGTGCAATTCAGCCATTTGCCGCAAAGCATTGTCAAATAAAACCATTATTGAAGTGAGCTGAATTGAATTGATTTGAACAAACTTTCATAGAGAAACATATCAGCAATTATATTATCTGTGCATCTACAATGTGTACCATAACATGTATTAAAGATAAAGACCAGTTATGGTCATGCGATTGCATTGTGAAAGAAACGTTGTGAAATCGATCAGAAAAGGTTGATCATCTAGCATAGATGTACTGCAAGGTTCTGGAATCATCAAAATGATAAGAAATTTGGCCCAGTCTTCATGAAGTTTTAAGCACTGTACACAGAAAGATATACATGTATATGGGACTACTCACACGTGCGTGACACGTGCGTTTTTATCTCTCACATGCCAATAGATAAACTAATTTACCAAATCTATCAATTAGTAGGCTGTTTCCCGGCAAAATTGTTATCATCATGTATTATTCAAAACATATTCTTTCACATGACTGGTAATAAGAGCTTCCATTTCATTTTTTGAAATTGGGGCGTTTCCAATACTGGTCTTTACCTTTAATGCATGTACATACATGTACATGTATGTATACATTGGGTATATTTACTCCAGGAGTTTCCTGGATCATAATTCTGATTTCCTTCCTTTATCACCAACACAAATACAGTATCATGAAGGAAAAAGAGTCTCCTCTTGGCTACTTTCCAAAGTGATGATTATTGTGTCAGTCCATTCTCAGATCTTTACAAAAACATGGTTGTACTATGTATGTACAGAGTTTCACACCAGCCATGTTTGGGGTCATTGAAAGGGATAGCTCTGTTCTAGAGGGTACGTGCTACACAAAATAATTTCTTTGTGAGATGATGAAAAAACTGAGTGTCAAATTTGAAAGAACATACAATTATTTTAAATGACAAATTCATCTTTGTTAGATCAAAAATCGGTTCAGAGATGGCTGAAATATCTATAAATATAGCCATTTCTAATATTTGTGTGCCACCACAAATATTGGATATCTTAATCCAGCCACTGAAAAAACGAAATAGCGCCTTATACGTTTTATTCCAGCCAATGCCGATGTTAGCTTTTGTTGGCTTTTTTGTGTTGGTTATAATACGCACAACCGGTTATAATTTACGCACAACCAGCTGGCCCATGTACCTGTATTCTTATTATTAATTAATTAATTAATTAACGGTTATTCTATTTACCGGTATTTATTTTTAAGTAGAGCTAAATTGGTATGATCGTATTGGCTAAATGTCACACATTTGGGGGTCTAAAATTACCTTCATAACAATTTCAGGTTGGGTTTTCCTTTGAATTGTATGTTGATGGTGAACTTGGGTTTTTGTCACATCTCCTGTTTTGTAAGACTACACATTCTGGCAAAATACACAACTCTACAATGTAGCCCAATTGCCCATGTTGATGATAAACTTGTCAAGAACTCCTGTCGTGCCAGTCTAGACACGGACTGGTAAAGTGTTTTGTATACAAGTGATTGGGTGATTAGAAAAACATCACTGCATCATGAGGAATAGGGGGATAGCGATTGACAAAGAGATCTTTGTTATGGAGATCATGACGGAAGACCTATCAAATTTCATGTACAAGTACAACCATGCCCCTCCCCCCCCAAAAGAGGGAAATTGCAGATAACATTTCACATAACATGATCACTTTTGTTTTTGAAGCATATCTTCTTCCTCTTTCGCAGCTGTACAAACATGGAAACATACACACAGTACATTTATAGTGTATAATACAAATTGCAAGGTGAACTTCCAAATGATGATTCTCCAAGTTGCATATTTGCCATACTTGTAAAAAATATACATGTTTAGCTTCCTTTTTGGGGGCCGCCTCCTATTTTTTTTTTTTTTTTTTTGAAATTTTTTAATCTCTTTTTCTTTTTTTCTTTTTTTTTGACAAATTTTTTTTGAAGAAAAAAAACATGAAAAACACTGCTAAAAAAAAAAAAAAAATCTTGGCGGCCATCTTGAAAAATTGCCTGACTTGTCAGGGAAAACGTACCGAGCGGCCATTTTGAGCGGCCATTTTGAAGGAAAAAAAAGGGCCTCCTCCTTCCTATTTTTCAAAAAAACAGGACGCTAAACATGTTTTTTTTTTTAAATTTGGCCTTACATGTACAGTATGTGTCATTGTTGTACAGTACATTAGAAATGTTGAATATACCTTGATACATTTTATAGGACACTGTTTAAGCTTCTTCAGATGCTTGTTCAAAAAGTCAGATTTTCTTTTACGTGTGACTGGCATTGTGGCAACTGCGTGGCGTGTGCGCAATAAAGGACTTGTGAGAGCCTACAAGTCGCATATAATATGCACTAAAAACAAAACTGTACATAATACTGTGCATAAATGTGGTTATTTCAGATGCCAATGTAGACGAAGGGCTGTAGTAATGTACATGTACTATATACATGTACATGTACATGTACAGGTACATCAATCAGTACATTAGTCATGAGCCAGCATAACAATAGTAAATGACTGAGAGTAAACACGGATACACATAAATGTATATCGCTATTATCCTTGGTGTAATAAATTGATGTGTGCATACACATTGTACAGGTGTACATAATACAGACAAAATGTAAAAAGAAAGTGTACTTTGTTGTAATGAGCAAACTTGTAGACGATTCTCTAGTTTGGTCTGGAAAATAGGGGTTGTTACTCGAAACTGTCATAACTCTAACTTCTTGAACATCCCACTGAAAGGTGTGTTATAGACTAATTATCAGTAACACATGTTTCTGGGAAACCAGGGCCTGGAGTCTACATGTATGTGGACACTACATATTTTAATGTGCATGCATGTACCAGCATTTTCAACATGGCAGAGATCTGATGTCTCCTCGGACATTTAAGCCCTTAGATCTCACTAACAAATCAATCAATGGTTAATCTGCGAATGTAAAAATAGTTTTGTTTTAACTTTTGATGCCTTTTGAAGTTTTGATCCAGAATTCTATGACTTAAAACGTACAGGAATATGTCGAGGAAGGATTTCCATATTGAACTGTTTACAGTCTGTATGCATTTGGTCGTTAGTCGAAACGATAGGATACTTCACCGGCCGCATCTCAGATTTCAGTACGTGTGCTATCTGATTACTGTATCAAGCTGATAGTCTTAATTAAGAGCTTCAAGCTAATATCTCTAGCATGCACAGAACTTGAAACTATACCCTAGTTCATAAAGCCTTGAGCAGAGCCTAAACATGTCAGTCTCTGTCTGTCTAACTGTAACTAGTGTGAGTGGCTAATGTACTAGGCTTGGGAGCGAGAGCCGAGTACCCGACTCTAACCGATTCTGAAATCCAGAACCGAGGAGTCGACTCCAATCTCTAGAGAGTCGATTACTCGAGCACGTCGGTTCCGAGAAAAGGAGACTCGGTTCCAAGATAAGAACCGAGTCTTTGGCGCTGGAGTCGACTCCACAGCACCAAAATTCAAAGAGATACTTTGCAAAAGTGAACGAAGGAACATTGCCCGAACGAACTGGTGTCGATTCCACAGCACAGAGAATGAACAAAATCAGCTCTGTCAAAGCAGAATGCATGGGAGCGATGGGCGCACTAGCAGCATGCTGTTTTGATACACACATTTGTGTGTGTACCTCCTTCGTAGTACCAGGGCTTGTTAGTACTGTGCATCAGAGTGAGATGTGTGTGCTATATGTGTATAGCACTGCTGCATGTTGTCTGTAACTGCCCCCCCCCCCCCCAGCTGAACGTTTGACCTTTGGTGAATTGCGCAAGAGTCTTGGAACAATGGCCCCATTTTCTCTCCTCTTGGAGCGTGTGATCAAGGAGTTGATTCATGTTTTCTCTCGTGCGCAAACTGATTTATGTGACTTTGTGTTTGCTCTCTCTCACTCTCTCTCTATCCCTAGTCTCCCCTTCCCCTAGACATCAAACGTTTAGTTTTCTTCCTCAAATAAACTAAATCACACAACTCACAATTTCCTCCTCCTTTCTCTCCCTTGAATTCTCCTCATCAAGTTTTATTCTTCTTAAAAATAAGTTTGACAGGTCTACAATTTACATGTACATTCCCCCACCCCTATATCTTGTTTCCTTCAGTTATTTTGTTTTCCTTACAAGAATAAATGTGGCAGGTCAACATCTCCCCTTCTCCCTTTCTCTCTCCCTCTAGCATCCCCTTCTGTTATTATTTTTGTCTCAAGAATAAGTTTTGCAGATCTACATCTCTCTGTCTTGTGTTCTTTTGGGGGATATTTAAACAAATATGAATAAGTCAGGCAAGTCAAGTGTCCCCTCTCGCTGTGGCATTAGCGCAATCTCTAATAGTGGCTGAAAATGCAGACTAGTTATTCTGAAACCAAGATCTAGCGCTGTTATCTGTTGTTTAGAAAGCACGTGGTTAGTAGTAACCATGGGAATGGAGTGCCACGAGCTGGGGCTGGGGTCATTAAAGTTTTTGGGTGGCATTGGGCGGGCGAGCGGCCATGTGAGCATGAGTTATTTACACTTAGCTCTCAGATAAAGGTTGGTCCCTGGGAGGAGAGCCAGCGGACCAGGCATGTTTCGGATACATTCCATTTATTTTAGGCAGGGAATCAGAATCTTTAGTTTTACATAATGGATTGTTTACCGTAATATTGGAAATAATTGTTCTGCATTTCTTACATTTTAGCAGTGTAAGTACGAGTTGATTATTCCATCATTCTATGTTGAAGTTTAGAATTTAAATTAGACCTAACATGTTTTTGTTTGTTTACATTGTTGCCAAGTTGCCATGAGTTATTAAATAATTAATTACTTTATTAGCAGTGGTCATGTTTTTTTCTCGATTTGATCGAAAGTAGTAAAATAAATCATTTCATAACTGTTTATGAAGGTCTGCACTTTGATCTTCTTTATATATTGTTTGCATGTAATTGTAGAGATATCATGAGACGAAACAGATATAAACAAAACATCAATTTACACACACAAGTCACACATACATTCATACTTTTGATACTCATTTTTAAAAGTAAAGTTTTCCAAAAAAATATCTCAGAAAATCATCTGTTGCTATCGGTGCCACTGCTGAGTGGAGCCGACATGCACAGTACATAACATACAGTGTGTAAACACCTCCCTGGTGTGTGTGTGTGTGTGTAGCCTTTACAGCATTGTGGCTTCAATTACATGTACAGTATATGGCAGCCAGCGGGAGTCGATTCCACTTGGAACCGAGGCCGAGAGTGGGAACCGGAGTCGGTTCTCATCAACAAGGGAACCGCCCAAGCCTATAATGTACAGTCTAGAGCCTAATGTACATTTAGTCTTTTTTAAAGTATGGAATGCCAAGTGTCTATATGAATATATTTTTGAATAATTTAATCTGTCACTTAATTAAAATAAGTGTAATAACATAATCAGTAAATTATGTTATCATGGTAATTTAGGGGCATTAACTTATTCAAAAATATATTCATATGGACACTTGGCATTCCATACTTAGTCGGTGGATTATAAAACCATGGACTAAAGTTAGTCAGCTTTTGAGAATACCACCCATAGTGCAGACTAGGAGTAAGAGGCTTGCCCAGTGCCAACCACATGGATCAAAAACACTTGTGTCTTGGCGAGCAGAACACCATACAAACAAACCATATATATGATCCGTATCTATAGACGTACATGTACATGTAGTACTGGTCAGGAAATGCGAAGAGGAAATGGACAAGACTATAGATCCTTCCTTGGCTAACCGCCTCAATCAATATTAAAGGCACTAAAGAGAAAAAACATGAGTGCTATACAATATAAAACTAATTATTTGTTTATATAGTTTTATTATTATTACCACTTTAATAACTAGTTTCACTTTTTTAACAACATTACATATTTGATTATGCTATTTGAGTTACAATGTAAACTAAATTTAAAAAAACATTGTCATGGTTGATAATGATCTAGGAGACATGGATTTTTACTTCTGGCATGTTTTAAAAAATTGTAACATTTCTTTTAGTTCCAAATTTTCATGTTTATCAGATGTTGAGCATTCTTTGTCATTGGTAGTTTCCAGACATCATTTCAACCAATCACCTTATTTTTTGTGTGATAAACATTTCTTAGCCAATAAGATGTCATCATTAGCTTTTTGTCACCATGGTGGAACTTGAGAAGTACATGTACATGAAAATGAAAGTTCATATGAGGTTTCGTGTGTGATGTAGTGTTTGAGTTTCATTTTACTCAGAGGAAAATCCTTTTGGAAAGGAAATTCTATATTCTAGGAAAGAGAGAGTGACAAAAAAGACAATATAAAATGTATCAGGCCCTTAGCCGGACATGATAGAAACGACCAACAGGAAATACACATGTACACAGTTCAGCAGAAAGGAAAACTCCACCCTATACATGTAGATAAAAGTGTTGATTTCAATTCTCATTACTTTCTATACTATAATCAATTTAATCATCACCATTTTTGGAAATATGATAGAGTCTTACCAAATGGAAAAATATGGAATTGCAAAGCAAAACTATAGTACAATTTGTAAATAATAATATAAAATGTACCCAAAATCCTTTAGACTAAAGAGGGATTGTGTGGCAATCCAACCCTTGTAATAAGTTCATATGAATGAAAACAGACAAAAAAGAGTAACAGATGTATAAGTTAGAAATAAAGCAAGATATATTGTGTATTATTATTATTTGTGTTAAAAGTGGAATTCTAATGAGGCAAAAGCAAGTGTGTACAGGTACACCAGTAATTTAGTTGGAATCTCAGAGCCTGGGGTACTTAGAGACTTCGGTGGTAAGCGCTTTATAAGCACCGTTTTTATTAGTATTATTTAAATCTTCTTCTCCTTCTCCTTCTCCTTCTCCTTCTCCTTCTCCTTCTCCTCCTCCTCCTCCTCCGCCTTCTTCTTCTTCTTCTCCTTCTCCTTCTCCTTCTCCTTCTCCTCCTCCTCCTTCTCCTCCTCCTCCTCCTCCTCCTCCTCCTCCTCCTCCTCCTCCTCCTCCTCCTCCTCCTCCTCCTCCGCCTTCTTCTTCTTCTTCTTCTTCTTCAGCTAAATTAGTAAAAATGAGGAATAGGGGACCTGCCAAAAATGTTGTCAAAATGATATATCCAAAGATGTTTATATCAGACAACCTTCTTCTTCTTCAGTACGTGTCGACAGACTTGTTAGCTCATGTCAAGACACGGAAACGTTAGGAGGTGAGTTGGCTCAGTCGGTAAAGCACCTGCCTGTCGAACCAAAGATCTCGGATTCGAATCCCACCCAGGCGGATGACTGAAGCCTGCGTTGTGTGTTAACGTGCCCCTCCCCTTGTTTCATAGTTGCAGGCTATGTTAAGTGGAAAACACAGTAGGGGGAAACCCCTGTGTAACTATGGTCCACCTGCCCACCCCAATCAGGCCAAGTATACAGCATCTGCAAGAATCTTCAGTATTGAAGGAGGCAGATTATCTTACAGAAGAAGAAGAAGTTCTTACACACTATTACACAATCCGCTCTGATCTTTGCTGCCCGATTATTTGATTCAAATGATGTCAAGTTGGCCAAGAAATGTCATCACTGACTTAATAATTACAGAGCTTTTGGCTTCGCAACTCGTTGCTGGCGCTGATGAAGTTGCAGACAAAACTATGTGCAAATGAGTATCAGCACTTTATTATTGTCATTCTATAACAGAAGAAGACTAACTTACACTTAAAGTTTCTAGGAATCCCATCTCTATTCTTCCTCCTTGGATTGGAGGCTGGGTGTGCAGGTGGTCCACTGTCTATAGTCCACTACAACCATGACAACGGGCTAGGTTTTCCCTTACTCTTATGCGGATAGTGCCAGGGGTTCTTAACTTGCAAAGGTGGTGACTGTCCTCTACACAGGGCTTCTATTCAACATCCTATCCTAGGGACGGAGTGTTTTCCACTTAAAGACACTCATACTGTTTTCACACTGGCAATATTTTGCTTAACCCCGTACTATAGGTGGGGTTAAGGTGGGGTTAAGGGGGGGTCTTAGCCCCACCTATAGTACGGGGTTAAGCCTATTCCACTTTCTGTTCAGACTGGTTTTTACCAAAGTGGGCTAAAGTTGGCTAACCCCACCTATAGTACGGGGTTAACTAACCCTGCAAAATAGCAGGGCTAACTCCGCAATTGTGGTGCTAACTTCTGCTAACCCCGCAATTGCGGTGCTAAGCAAATGAATGAGAACAGAAACGAAAAATAGTCCGGTACTACGCAATGGAGCGTATCGCAGCTGGCCAGATGCGAAGTATGTCCAATCATAACATACACGATATCCGGGGTTAACGAAATGCAGTGAGAACAGCGGGAATTTTCTTATTCCGGAATAGGCGCTAGTATGGGACTAAAAACAGCGAGTGTGAAAAGCCAAAAAAATAGTCCGGGGTTAAGGATAGTACGGGGCTAAGCAAAGTATGGGGTTAAGCAAAACCAGTGTGAAAAGAGTATCAGTAGTTAGCTCTCATGGGGAATTCAACACCGTTCGGGTGTTCACCCAATAAGAGGTGCTGTCAATCACCAGAATTGGCCTTCAGTTTTATGACCACCAGGCCTTATGTAACGTACTGCGTTTTCCACCTATTCCCCCATATGGTAAAGTCATTATCTCACTTTTCCGACACCCAAAGATTCTCGATAGATGAGGGGGTATTTCTTGATTGGGGTTTGCTGTGTGCAGACCTAATACCTATACACACGGTAATGATTTTTATTATCCACCAAGTCTGGTGTCAGCGAATTATGGCCTTCTACACATGGAAACTGATGACGAGTGACTCCCTTTAAAGACCGTCAACCCTACTGGGCCATAAGGGATTAGACCACACAGCGAGGTCACTGACAGGTGGCTTTCTCATTAACTCAGCTCTCAACTAACATAAGAAATAGAGGATCATGGGGGACCAACAGGCACCGATTGGAGAAGTTAGAGGGAGCAAGTACAAGTAGCTACATACAAGTAGAACAGTGGGGCTTTAATATACTGTAGCATGCGTTTATGAAACAGGGGCACCGGCATGTTAACCATGTTATTGTTAACACACAAGTGACACAACGCAGGCTTCAGTCATCCGCCAGGGTTGGATTTGAATCGAACCAACGGTCTTTGGTTCGACAGGCAGACGCTTTTACTGTTTGAGCCAACTCGCGTACTCACCTCCTCTTCCTTTTCTAGGCTAATTCTATATTTGCTATATGTTGATGATTGTTGATTGATACTAATTTTTGTATAGGTCTAGTCTTTTCCCCATAGACATGATAGACTATCCCAGCATAAACATTTCTTGAATCCCAATTCCAACCAGTCGTAAAAACAAAAAGTTTGATTTGAAAAATTCTGAATTTTCATAAACATGACAGCTATACAAATCATATTGATATTGTTGTTGCCAGTTATGTGGTTAGTAATGGACAATCAACACTCACACAGACATTAAAGTTGAACAACATTCACAACAATTTCATTGAAAGAAAGCAAGAATCATGATATTGTCTAACTGTTAGACTTAGAGTTTGATCCGTATTAAAAAGGGTTATTTCCTCAACAACAGTCAACAGACAGAGCATATCATTCACACATTCTTAGTCTTAACTCTTACTTTGTTTTTGGCAAAGAAGGGAAAATCCATGATGATCGTTGCTAGCTTTCACAAGAGGTGGAGTTTCAACTTTTACAGCAGTAGATCCACCAGATGTACAGTACACGGGAACGGGTCTATTTCCTCGATCGGAAGTCAAATCACTTCTTTTTTCTTAAGTATTGACTATTGTGTGTTGTTGTATGGTGCATATACTGTACGTGCTTTTCCTGATCGTAGTACAGCTGATATGAGCAGCGCATGCATGCGATGCAGGCTTTTCCATTTTGCATTTTGGATTAGCGCCATCTCTTGCCAAATACAAGACAGTGAATTTCCTCCTTTTGTATATTTCTGTTTTTATTTCATTCCCCTTTTTCCTCCCCAAGATTAAGAGCTAGAGAGAGAGAGAGAGAGAGAGAGAGAGGGGGGGGGGGGGGGGGAGGGGGAGGTGAAAGCTAGGCAGACTATGGTGGCGGATCTAGGGGCGGGCCCCCTCCCCTAGCACCAAAACAGGAAAATTTAACATTTTTTTAAATAAAAAGAAGACGCCCCCCTCCTCCCTGGCGTGAGGGGGGTGGGGTGGTTGGGTGGGTGTTGATTGAAAAAAGTGCTCACTACCCCCCTCCCACCCCTCCCCGTCGAGCAAAAAAAAGTGCCCCCCTCCCCTCCCCCCCCCCCCCCCCCCCCCGTTTATTTGCCGGCTGGCTAATTCGCCACTAAATATTTTCTCACGAATTGGGCCCCCTATTTGGCCCCCTCCCTTGCCGCCGGCTGGATCCACCCCTGCCAACTCATGCGTACAATAATATTACCCCGATGTGTTTTCCATCATCATCATCGGATGTCTTTCCTAAAAGGTAATTTCTTCATTTTTTTCTTCAATGGCAGCCCCATAAAGCTCCCTAAAAGGAACAAAATCTTTGGACGTTTTTAACATTTTTTTTTTTTAATTTTAATTCTTTTCCCCTTTGTTCTGCAATACGAAGGGGTGTGGCTGTCTTCTCACCGGCCCGGGGGCATCTTACCCACTCATGATCAATGATTACCCATCCTGCACTAATATAATAGTCACCTTCTTCCCTAGTCATATTCAAAGGCTCCGGAGGAGGGAGGGGGGGGGGTTACCATTCCCACAATTGTATGTCTGATCCCGTGTTTGGATTAATATTATGATATCCCACATCCAAAATTTTGCAACACAACTATTGATCGAGATTATACAAAAAGGGAGAGATGGAAGGAGAAATAGAAGAGAATATACCTGGAGAAAAGAGAGACGTGCAGATGTGAGAAGGGAAAGAAGAGCGGGAAGCCGCAATCGTTTAGAGAATCGGGGAGAACAAAACGGGACAGGATAAAGGAGGAGAGAAAAAGGAAGGAGAGGAATTTGGAATCCGTAAGCCAATTACGGATACACTTGAGTGACTAGCCTCATCATGATTATTGTTCATAGAGGATACGTGCGAAAATTATAGTGCTACATAATAGAGTTAATAGAGTGTAATAAATTAATTGTGTTTTGGAAAATTGTAACTCGTTAGATAATCCATAAACATTTTGATTATTTTTGCTGGATATGTTAAACATTTGAAAACAAATTCTAAAACGAAAGCAAATGTTAATGAAAAATAGGTAAAAACTTTGATTAATATGCCAACATAATTGATTCCTTTTTATTTAATTTTTTTCTTTTTTTCATGCAGTGGGTTAGATATAATTGTATAAGCATGCAGCCATGAGCTCATTGATAATGGGCCTAAACCCAATCCTGATCACTACTTTCTCTTTAGTTTATTTTGGTATTGTATTGATGAAAATGTATTATTTTTGTCATCTTTATTACCATATTGTACTTGTCATACCTGTTCGTTTGGCTCATTTGTATATTTACCGTATTTATAACTGTATTGTATAATTTGTAAACATGTTTAGTTTAGGTCCTTGGACCTTTGAATCATGTATTTTTATGTCTTTTTAAATAAATAAATAAATAAAATGCCCGAGTTGAATGGAAGCTTATCATATTTTTATATCTATCAAAGGGTGTTTTCCAGACCAGGATGCCATCAATTCATTCATTTCATTTCACTTATACCCAATTTCAGATACATTGTAAACGTTTTTCAATCAGCATAACTAAACCGTTTGGTAAATGGGGCAAACATAATTATAGCAAAAGCTTGTCAAGGTTGGCGCCGTTAAATACACTACAATCTGATGATTCATGGAAATAAATAAATCACAACTCAGAATTAGCATAATTATATCATGAAGATCATAAAGTACAAACCGCGATAACCAAATTTAAAGGACTGCTTCAAATTAATAAAACAAACAAAAAAGACAAGAAAAAAGGTTTGCGCGCTTATACATACCCCAAGGAAAGACAATAAATAATGAATGAATGAATGAATAATAAAAGTGGCTAGATCTAAGTATTAAGTAACTGACATTACGAAGTGAAATGTACAGAAATGGTAGAATTGTATCATCATAAATAAAAGCCAAACGGTTTTTGCCTGGGGGCAGTATCCAGAAGGTTCATTCAAATCAAAGCAGCAATGAGAAGAAGTTTACAAGCAATATTTGATATATTTCATTTAAATCTTAAAAAAACTTATGGTGGACAATATTGTAAAGGCTAATATTCGAGAATGGTGAGTGCTAAAAGGCTTTGGGAACAAACTTCCTTTAGATGCTGTTTGTAAGTATCGGCTTGTCTTTTTCAAGACTACACCAACAGTCTTTTTCAGGACTACACACCCTCAAGAAAGATTACCGAGAGTCCTTTTCAGGACTCCTGAGCAATCCTCCCTCTCTCACACATGGTACACCCGCAAGCCTATTGTCAAATAATGTCAGACAGTCAACCAATTCAAAACTTTAGACGAGTAACTTACTCTGTTCACATTGATGTATATTTCCTATGTATTGTAATTGTAGGTTTATTATGTATGTTTTTGTTTTGTTTAATATAGATAGCGTTTAGAGACTTCAGTGCAGGGTAAGCGCTTTATAAGCACCGTTTTTAGTATTATTATTTGTAAAATACTTTGTGTTAGATCTGAGACAAAAGGGAACAAAAATTGCTGTAAGTAATCTTTGAATTATTTTATGAGAGAGATGAAAAAGATAAAAAATTCGACCTTGCCAGGACTCGAACCTGGAATCCCCTGATTCGTAGTCAGATGCCTTATCCATTGGGCCACAAGGCCGATCTGTATGAGGGTGGAAAATTAAATTATTTATTTTAATTATTAAGAATTTTACACATTGTTATTCTTGTTTAATCCATGGCCAAGATAAATCTGAAATTATAATGAAATTCATTGCATTTCACTACTTGCTAAAAAGCTATAAACATTGATTTATACAAAAACGATATGATCAGACGGAGATTGACGTCATTGAATTTCGCTGGTTCCAACAAATAGCAGTACCGCGCTGGTGCACCGATTTCCCGTGTAGAAATATGTAGAATGAAGAGTGAGATGGATGGAGCGAAACATTAAACTTGGATGTTTTGCTTGTCACCGTGTACCGGTGTTTACTGAATTGTGGTTTGTTTACAACTACAAGATCACCAAGCCGTGAAAATGAATAATTCTTGAAATATTTCGTAAATAACGATTCAGGCGTGTCGTTTACAGCGAGTTATGAGTTCTTGCTGTACAAGAAATCTACTTTCTGACCAAGCGCAAGGTAACGTACGGCAACGTTTTTTTTCTTCTTTTCAGTCAGTGCTGTGGTAGCTTACATGCGCGGCCCCTTTGCGCCCCCGGTGCGCCGGGTTAACGTTCTGGCAGTGGCACTGCCATGTCTCTGCGCTGTGGCTGTATTGCTAATTGCTATGTAATTTCTGAATTTTGTGCAGTGTTTACAGATATGAATATGACGGCATTTCCCAGTGTTTTTAGAGTAGATATTGCTTGTTGAGTGAGTGAATGGTGTTGTGCCTGGCTGGCTAGGCTTGTGACATGTGTTGTGTGTCCATATTTTCAAATGTTGTGTCCTTGATTATTTGATTGACCATCGAATGATCGATGATCGTGTGATGATGGAATTTACTCTGGAATTGTAGTCTAGATCTAGATCTAGGCTTGACCGAATTTTTCTGTCTCTTTCGTTCGTTAGCCTCTGATTTGGGTAGGTTGGCTCTCTCTAAAGAACGAGATCGAGAGAGCCGACCTACCCAAATCAGAGGCTAACGAACGAAAGAGACAGACAAATTTGGTCTAGGTCTAGATCTAGGCTTAGACCTAATTGAAATTCAAAAAACTAAAAAGAAAGCTGTTTCCTTTCATCAATCATCATTATCAAGACATCATTCATTCATCGTCTGAACCCCCTGAAGAAGAACTGTTTTAGAAAGGGGATAAGTCACATTGAAACTTGTGCAAACTTATCATTTCAAATGTACCTGGCATGGCAGTAGTCTATCATCAATATTGAATCCTTTGACACTTTTTAAAGTAGCCCAAATGCTTCAATAATTAAATATAGATCAATATAGGCCATGATCACACAACCTTCACCTGTGTCTCATCATGGACCAAAGAAGGAGAAGAGGAAGAGGACAAAGTAGGAGGAGGAAAAGAGGGGGAAAAAAGGAGAAGGGGGAGGAGGAGGAGAAGAAGAAGAAGAAGAAGAAGAAGAAGAAGAAGAAGAAGAAGAAGAAGAAGAAGAAAGAGGAGGAGGAGGAGAGAAAGAAGAAGAAGGAGGAGGAGAAGAGAAAGAAGGAGAGGAAGAAGGAGGAGAGGAAAAAGAAGGAGCAGGAGAAGTAGGTGAAGAATGAGAGGAAAAGAAAGAGAAGAAGAAGATGCGATTTTATGGGTCAACCAAGTTCAACAAGCTCATTTCAGATGCTCAAAGTTTCATGTAAAATTTGCCATACATGTACATGTACATACCATCTTTGAAACCCCCAAATAAGCATTAATGGTCATTGATATTGAATCTATATCTGTGTGCACCCATGCAAAGGCGACTAGCTAGAATGCTCCCCAAAAGTGTGCACTTTAATGTGCAGATTAGAAAATGAATCCAATAACCAGGTTGATAATAATACTGTAAGTGCTTTGATCAGGTAATGGTAAACTGCTTTGATCAGGTAATGGTAATCTGCTTTAAATAAGAAAAAGGTATTATTGTTGTTGTTATTATTATTATTATTTTTATCATTATTTTGTCATTATCATTATGGTTGTATTGTTATTATTATTTGTATTATTATTATTATTTATACCATTAATATCATTATTATAAATATTATATACTTATTTATATGTCCATGTACCTTTTACACTCGCAGTACACCCTAATCCAAGATGGCTGAAGCGGTCAAGGTTATCGTGAGATGTCGCCCTCTTAACGGGAGAGAGAAGAGTCTCAAATGCAAGACATGCGTCAAGATGGACGGCAAGCGCGGATACTGCGAGATCCTCAAACCGAACTCCAAGGATCCTTCCAAGTCGTTCACGTTTGATGGGGCGTACTTTGTCGACTCAACGACGGAACAGATCTACGGTGATATAGCCTATCCGCTGGTCGATGTAAGGATTATTTTTTAAATGGTGTAGTTTGCTTAGTGGATCTAGTGGAGGTGGTTATTTTACCAGACTGCTAAGAAAGCATGCATGTATATGACTAGTAAGCAACCAGAGGGCCAACAGCTTTAAAGTAGTTTATAATTTCTACTTTCCAACTCGGTCAAAGATGCTACACGGACACCCAGTGAATGACTTGAATAACTACCAAAACAAAAATTGTGTATTGGTAGTTCCATGTTGTACGTAGTTCAAATATTAAGTACCGGTATGTTAAAAAAATTTGCTAGTTAAAATACAAGCTTAAAGGTAATACATGTTTTGGTAATATTTCAACAGGATTGGATTATGAAATTTAAAATTTGCATTACCATTGTGAAATCTAGTGTTAGAAAAAGCAACTTTGACAGAATTGAGGAATTAAAATATCAGTGTATTGGCTATACAATGGTAGCTGTGACCATGAAAATCTCGGAATATGCAGTTTTGATATATAATTTTCAAACGGGAATAGAAATTGGTTGATTTTCATCAAGAAACATTGTTTTGAATCAATCTTGAGAGGGAGATATACGGCAAAGAGTTTATTATTCACAATTTCATCACTTTAGACTTGATTTCTTTTGTTTGCAGGGTGTGTTGGAAGGCTACAATGGAACTATCTTTGCTTATGGGCAGACTGGATGTGGAAAGTCATTCAGTATGCAGGGCATCACAGACCCTGCCACACAGAGGGGTATTATACCCAGAGCATTTGAGCACATCTTTGAGAACATTCAGGTAATTTTCTGTCCCTTTCTGTCTGTCAACTTGTGTCTAACTATGGACATATATTCAGTAGCAGTACATATATGTAAGGACCCTGCCACACAGAGGGGTGTTATATTATACCCAGAGCATTCGAGCACATCTTTCCTATCGTGCACAATTTTTATTGTAAAAGTATTGATAAAGCATGCTTAAGATGCAAGTATGTATGCCTCTAGCGTGTTAAAAGTGAGGATGCAATATATTGCAAATTGGTTGTCATGGCAAGGACACTATTTTACCCTGTCATGACAATCATTCAGAACCTAAACAATATACCAGAAGCATGGGTAGAAAGTGCAAAAATGTCCTCACACACTGCATCAATTTTCTGTGCATGACCCTATTGTCTTTTTATGCCAGAAATTTAAAAAAGGAAAATGAGCTTATTATATCCCTAAATTTGCATACATTGAGAGGTTCTGAATCACTACTTTCTCAACTTTTTGACAAAGTCTGTACACATAGATATTGTTTCTTAGAGACATAAAAACTGTAAACTGTTGTAACCATTGCAATTCAGTCTTTGGACTGCGAGAATGAATAACTATCAATAAAATCCTTCAATCAAAAAAATAAAAAACAATATAATACATTTTAGTAGAACCATGTAGCAATAACATTAAAACAAGTCTGTTGCCGATTTGAAGAACAACTTGTGATTGATTTTAGCCTTGAAATAAATCATGTACCATATTAAACTGCACTGATGTGATCAGTGTCACACAGTGTCTGCTCTTTTCAAAACCAGTTTGGCATCAGTTTGACATTTCCCCTGTAAGTCACAAGGTAGAAAATGCTCTTGACAAGTTCTGTTCATTTTTTTCCTGTTTGAGTTCTTCCACATGCAGAGCATAGTCATTAATGCACTCATAAACATTAATAATTTATATACTAAGTAAATTAATTAGCCCGTATTTTCTGTTTGAATTCATCTACATGCAGTGCATTAATCACTAATGCATTCCTGAACACTAATAATTTATATAATAAATATATTCATTAGCCCGTATTTTCTGTTTGAGTTCATCTACATGCAGTGCATTAATCACTAATGCATTCCTGAACATGAAATATTTATATACTATATAAGTATATTAGCTGGCCTGCATAAAAGGTATTAAACAAATTCCCCTTGAAATATATTCTGCAACTTGTATTTACAATGCAATGTTGTCTGACGATTAGGGGGGGGGGGGGCGTTAAAGTGTGTGGTAATCAATACTCTTTATTGATTCTATAGCACTAATCAATGACTTTAAAGACAGGCACAATACATACTAGGGACTAATCTCTGTATTGTTAAATGCATGAAGGAGCGGCCTAGAGCTTACATTGTACATGTAGCAGTCTAAACGAATACCTTTCCCAATTGACCTGTAAAATGCTACTAAACCGACATTTTGAAGTGTACGGGGGACCCTGTTTCATAAAACTTGTTATCAATAACAAGTTACAAAGTCAGTTACAAGCTACTGAAATCGTGGCATTTGATTGGCTGAGAGCAAATTTGTCAGAGAAATCTAGCATGCTAGCATAAAGATGGAATGTTTCAACCATATATGTTATGCCTTCAAATGGTTAATTATTGTTCTGTATTAATTTTAAATGTATCTAATATTTCAAAATTGAAAAGCAGATAGGATTAAAATGCATAGGTTACACAACTGTGACCTGTCCTAAATGTATGTACTGTACATGTAGATTGGTGCTCTCCATCCCATAGCCATGCAACTGATCTCATTACAGCCCAATGTACATTCCAGACACTGCGTTAATCAAACTTCCTGTTTTTTGTGAAACTGATTATTAGACATATCATTTCTGCAAAAGTAGGAATAAACATGTTCCTGGCAGATCACCTATTGATCAGGTGATAAAGCCTCTCTGTTACCACTATGACATGCCATATACATGTATGTTAAAAGTCTCTCAACAGAATTTTTAAAAGTTTTGTTTTTGGGTCCATATTTGATGAACTGTCTCATATAGCATCAGATGGAATGTTATGGGGGGGGGGTGGGTATATGACATCCTCTTTCACACCATTAGACAAATTTTGCCATGAATTGTTTTGCAATGTTTGGGCTCCCAACACTTTAGAGGTGCTTTAAAGAAGGAATTTGCATACACAAAGCACCCTGATAGCATGATGTACTGTACACATGTACACATGGTATGTATTCATATATGTAAATATGACATGTATTTATATGATATATGTGCAGTACATATGTGACATGTATTTATATGATATACTGTATGTGCAGTACATATGACATGTATTCATATGATATGCATGTATGTGCAGTACATATGACATGAACATATGACATGAACATATGACATGAACATATGACATGTATTTGTATCAGGCGCGGATCCAGGATTTCTTAGGGGAGGGGGCCCAACTTTTTTTTTTTTTTGCTCCCGAAAATTTGAAAATCGCGCCGGCCGAAAAGTCGCTCAGTGGGGGGGGGGGGGGGGGGGTACAGAGCACAATTTTTTTTTTTTTTTTTTTTTGCTCCCGAAAATTTGAAAAACGCGCCGGCCAAAAAAAAAAAAATCGCTCAGTGGGGGGGGGGGGGGGGGGGGGGGGGGGGGGGGGGGGTAGTGAGCACTTTTTTTTTTTTTGATCCTCAAAAAAATTTCAATTTGCACCCCCCCCCCCTTAAGCGCCAGGGGGGGGGGGGGCCCAACCCCCCAAAATCGTAAAAATCACGTGATTTTACATGATTTTTTTCTCAAGGGGGGGGGGGGGGGCCCGGGCCCCCCCCTGGATCCGCCACTGATTTGTATGATACATTTGACACGAACATACATTATGACATGCATTTATCTGATATATGTGCAGTACATATGGCAGGCATTCATATGATATAATATGTGCAGTACATATGACATGAACATATGACATGTGTTCATTTGTTATCATATCTACATGTACATATTAATTACTACATATGTCATATCTACATTATACATTGATGTATGACAGGTATTCATACATGTGTGACATTGATATCATGTTTTACAGGTTGCAGAGGGCTTGAAGTACTTGGTGCGGGCCTCCTATCTAGAGATCTACAATGAAGAGATTCGTGATCTTCTGGGAAAGGACGCCAAGGCTCGTCTGGAACTCAAAGAACATCCAGATAAGGGTGTCTATGTCAAAGGTCAGATCATTATTAATATGATGGTGATGATGAGATGATGATTGTGGTCATGGTTATAATGATAATGGTGATGATGTTGATAGTGGTAGTGGTGTTGGTGGTGATGATAATATTGTCAATGTTATGATGGTGATGATGATTATGGTTGTAATGATGATGTTAGTGGTGGTGATTATGGTGATGATTATGGTGATGATGATCATGCAAATGGTGGGGATGATGATGGTGGTGGAGATTATGGTCATGGTGGTGATGATTATGATGATGATGATGATGATGACGACGACGATGACGACAACGATGATGATGATGATGATGATGATGATGATGATGATGATGAAGATGATGGTAGATGATGATGATGATGATAATGATGAAGATGATGGTGATGATGATGATGATGATGGTGCTGGTGGTGCTGATGATGTTGATTGTGTTCAGGGTGATGATGATGCTTGTGGTAGTGAGGATGATGGTATGTTCATGAAGCTAAAAACATTATTTGACATGATGTGCTTTTTGCCTTCAGACAAAACAGAGATATCATAACCTGATTTTAACAAAGCTAACATGCTACTTTTTAATGTAGAAAGCTTCTTCTTATCAATAAAGTTAACATTTATTTTCCTGTTTTTTTTTTATAGAACTGACCATGCATATCGTGCACAACAGGCGTGAGTGTGAACAGATCATGGAGCTTGGGTGGAAGAACCGTTCCACGGGTGCTACATTGATGAATGCAGACTCGTCGCGTTCACATTCCATCTTCACCATCCATATAGAGATGTGCGAGGTGGACGATACCGGAGAGGATCACATCCGAGCCGGCAAACTCAATCTGGTAGATTTGGCCGGTAGCGAGAGGCAGGGCAAAACAGGTATGTTGATAGTATTGAAAGTAATGATGGTAAGCCTGAGTCATTACGGTTTTTGTGCTAAACGGTTAACCGTTAAAAGTATACGGGCGGTTTCGTTTAACCGTTTAATAATAATCTGAAAAAGTGAAAATACAGTATTTGTAATAGTGCTGTAGCTCGGAACCCTGCTGGTCTTCGGACTGTCGGGCTGAGCATTCCCAGCCCGGACTATAAGGCACAAATTGGGTCATCCTGATAAACAGAGACCAGTAATAAACAACATAAAACATGTCTTATTATTCCTCATCTGAATTTGATATCATGATTAACCTTGCAAAGTTACTCTGTGAAGCTAGCTGATCTGTGATGTGTTTATATATGCCTTTGCAATGCAATGTTTGCACATGGTCAGGGAGAGAGCTCCCTGCATGTATCATTGCCATATGAAATTATGTGGAAGTGTGTATCACACACACCCAAGACACACCCTGCAATGAGCTGATCCAAGTTAGTGACCAATCAGGAAGGTTCTCTAGCTATGTGGGTGGAGTTTGATACCAGCATAAATTACAGGTTGGTGACCGCGCGTGCTTTCACCGTACCCAGTTCAGTGGGAGGTCAAGAAGCCACGCCCACATGTGTGCATGTGACAAGCATGAGCTCTCCATCTGTGTGTATGTACAGTGTATTTGGGCGCCGGAGGTTTGTGTGTACATGTGTGTGTGACTGAGAGAGCATGCATGGGCTAGCATGTCTCTGCATGTCCCTGCATGGACGAGGCAGGGACATGAGTGAAGATAGAAAGGGTGGCTGTGTTAATCGGCTGAATTGAAGAATGATCAAAAACTTAAATTACTCACAATATCCAAGACTTTGTTGATTGATAACTTCAATTATTATTGTTATCAATATTTTTGTATTTTATCTATATATGAACATTATTTTAGGGGGCGAGTCGGCAAGGGATGGATATTAATATTGAGAGAGAGAGAGAGAGAGAGAGAGAGACTCGGGGGAGAAGGGATGTGAGAGGAACTGACCATCGAATGTGTAAACATTTAGAAAGTTGTGAGCTGAGAGTGCAGTAATAAGAAAAGGTACATGAGCGATGAACACATTGCAGAGAGAAGGGAATAAAGAGGGTGAGAAAAGAGAGAAGGGGGCTGGTTGTTTTATTGTTTACAAATTCATTCATGGGGATTACTGCTGCCAGAAAGCTGGCGCGCAGCGGCCAGGGTGTAACATTACACTGTGATTTCTTTGGTTATCTTTATCATCGGCTATTAGCACATTCCAAAATGTATGCAAATAACGGTTAACCGGAGCGAGAAATGCTAAACGGTTTTGATGAATGCGGTCGGATAACCGTCGGTTAAACGGTTTGACTCAGGCCTAAATGATGGTAAGGATGATGATGATGATGGCTGTGATAGTGATGATGGTGATGATGATGATGATAATAATGACGATGATGGTGATTATGATGGTGATGATGGTGATGATGATAATAATGACGATGATGGTGATTATGATGGTGATGATGGTGATGATAGTGATGATGATGATGATGATGATGATGATGATAATGACAATGATGGTGATTATGGTGATGATGGGGATGATGATGATGATGATAATAATGATGATGATGGTGATGATGATGCTAGAGATTTGCAAGGTACACTGTAGATGATTCCAGAGAGGATCGCATCCGAGCTTACAAACTCAATCTGGTCGATTTGGCTGATAGCGAGAGGCAAGCAAAGACAATTATTAAGATAATATTAAAGATGATAATGGTGATGACATCCATAATTATGATAATGACGAGGAAGAGGCGGAGAATGATGAGGATGATGTTTGTGATGATATGACTCTGGAGAGAATAGCATCAGAGCTGTCAAAGTGACCATGGTTGATTTGGCTTGGTAGGGAGAAGCAAGCGAAGACAGGTATGAGAGGTCTACCCATAATCCTTTTCCAAATGCCAAAACATACAGTGTACCAAGTCTAATTTTTAGGGTTGGAAGTTATGTAGCCTTTTGCAAGTCAGATGAAAATAGGGAAAAACGGACACTATATTGTCTCTGCATTTATTATAAACTATATTGTATATTGTTGCAAATCTATAGACTAAATTGTGTTTTATAGATTTAGGCAAAAATCAATCAAATTCTGCTCCGTCTGTGCCCTTTCCTTCCTCCTTTATTTTTTATTTTTTTAACGGGGATGAGGAAATATTTTCCTCACATACACAGATATTATTTATTGACTCTTCTAATTTCTCTTGTTTTAGGTGCAACTGGAGACAGACTCAAGGAAGCGACAAAGATCAACCTGTCGCTCTCTGCCCTGGGAAACGTCATTTCAGCCCTGGTGGATGGCAAGTCTAAACACATCCCCTACCGTGACTCCAAGCTCACACGTCTACTCCAGGACTCCCTCGGTAAGTGTGAACAGTGTCAGTGTAGAGGTGGCGTGGTTCAAGTGGATATGTCACCGAACTGTGGATCACAAGGTCCGTGGTTCGAGTCCCACCCTGGCATTAATGTCCTTTGGCAAGACGTTTGCCACACTGAGATAACGGCTGCCAGAGCTAACGCTAGGGTAATCATTTCCAAAGCTCTTTGGAAGCGCATAGGGACGTTACAATGCGTTATACAAGAACGTAATATTATTATTATTATCTATTAAAGATGAAAAGCGATACTTCCCAAACTGTATGATTAAGAATGGTAAAAAAGAAAGTTGAGTGAAATGTGGGTCTTGTTTAAGGAGAGACCAAAGATACTGTTTTTCCAGTAATCCACTATCAACAATGAAAATTTTGAACACCAATTTCCTTTTTTTTCAGGTGGTAACACCAAGACCCTCATGGTCGCCTGCCTCTCGCCCGCCGACAACAACTATGACGAGACCCTGTCCACGCTCCGGTACGCCAACCGTGCCAAGAACATCAAGAACAAGCCCAAGATCAACGAGGATCCAAAGGACGCCCTCTTGAGGCAGTACCAGGAGGAGATCAAGACGCTCAAGCAGATGCTCATGGGGGAGATCCCCATTCCTGCTGGTGGATTTCCAGGTAGGTTTAAAGCCCCACTGTACTACTTGTAGCTACTTGCTCCCTCTATATAACAAACAGTGCCTAATCGGTGCATGTTGGTTCCCCATGATCCTCTGTTTCTCATGCTAATTGAGAGCTGTCAATGACCTTGCTGGGTGGTTTAATCCCCTCTAGTCAAACTAGGACTGACAGGCTGTAATAGGGGAAACTGTGAAAGTAAAACTTTTGGTTTGTGTTAGGTGGATATGATGATAAAGAGGATAATATATAAAACTGCCAGAGGTTTTCCAGGTAGATTCAATAGGGGAAACTATGAAAATAAAGCTCTTTTTTTTAATATAGTTACAATTTTTTGTTGATTTCTCCTTCAACGTTGTTCAAATTTCCTCAGTAATTTTTCTCAACATCATTTCTCCAAAAATGTTTCCAGAAAAAGAAAAAAAAATTGCTGTTGTTTCTCAAACATTATCAATATCACAAATTGTTTTTTTCCCCCTTGAACTTAAAACAATTGATGTATTTCAGCCGCTTAATCTCTGTATATATCCTGTATTTGTATATTTTTTATTAACCAAGCATTTTTTAAATGAAATTTAAACCCAATTTTTTAACCAGGCATGGAGATGATGGGTGAGTTGTGTTTTAATCTCTGTGTGACGACTATCCAACCTGTACTGCTTCAAAACTATCATTTTCCCCCTCTTCTAATATCTAGATGTCACTCTGTCAGTTTTATAATACAGCCACGCGAAGAACACATTGATAATTTTGGTTCAACTCATTGCAATTTTGGCAAAAAGTAGGATTGATGTTAAAGTTGCTCAAGCATGGGTATATAGTTGTTTGTGAAGTAGGCAACTTGGCGATCACTACATAACACTGAGCCAACGGGTATTACACTCTTGTGCGTACTTCCGTGTGCTGCCCTCTATATACCCACGCTTGAGCAACTTTAAAGCACAGATAATCACTTTATATGGCAGGGACTGCTCATTTCCTGTACTAAATGAGCTGTCCCTGGCCAGAGTTGTTTCTGAAGCTAATACTTGATCCATTGTCATACTGTTTATCATTACATCTTTAAATAGGCTTTACTTGTGTGCATTTTTTCCCCTTTAAAATTGCAAGGATGAAGGTCCAATGCCTTAATGCCTTTAATATGTTTTCCAATACTGTGAGATATGGAGTTGATTTGAGTTACACCAAGCACTTCAGTGTCAAGTAAAGTGCTCATGGAAGAACACTGGTGAAGGGATACTAAGTGTTGGTTTTGACACTAACACAAACAAATATTGTGATGTTTGAAATGACTTTATCCATACTCCATTAATCCAAACATATCTACACTCTTTCTTCAGAAGTAATGACACATTTCTGTTCCAAGGCCAAACATTGGTTTTGAAGTCACTCTTTCCTTATGAATTTACATGTGCACATAATATTCTATCCATTTACCTGCATAGAGATACATATATTCTTAAGGTGAACTTAGTTAAACCTTGGTTAAATTACTCTGATAAATTATGGATCGTGAAGTGTCTGGCACTTTGTAATCTAGACAGCACATAATAGAAATTTACCACACTATATCGATCATTATTATCATCATTGTCGTACTACACTAATATTTATGTTACATACATACATTCCATTTCACTTCATATAAATTTAAACCTAGATTGATGCAAATATCTCCTACTTTTTCATGCGTTCGGCACCTTATTCAAATATGCCAGAAGGCGAAATAGTAATATTTTAAAACTCCCATGTATTTAGCATATTTGTCCATTATTATCACATCACTTCACTATTAACATTTCTGTTACATACATATGTACATGTGTAAAAACCTATGAGTGATATATCTTCATTTTTTTCTTTTGCTGACTTACACTTTTGTGTGAGGTGTACTCTACGTATGTGTGCAAACTTTTGATCGCAACAGATTTAAATTCATATCTCTTTGTGTTTCCTTTGGTTAACAGTTAAACCTATTCTAAAACTATTCTTGTGTGGGTAAAGCTTAGTGATGTGAATACTGCTTGAATTGAGAATATGGTTTTGTAAATTAAATTGGGGTCATAGTTAATGTAATGTCCAGATTTGGTGGTTTTTGTGAATTTCTAAAACAATATTTGCAATTTGAAATGGACATCAATTAGCATAAGCAGATGAAAAAAAGAAAGGGATGGGACAGGGCAGAGGGGTAGGGAGGCAAATGAAATAGAGATAGCAGTTGAAATGTGATATTGATATCAAAGAGAAAAATAGCAGAAGGCATTAAAAAATAATTTTGAAAGAACCAAGATTTGTGAATAAGACATTATGAGAAGGAGAAGATTCATTGAATTGAATGTTTTCAAGGATATCATGGTAATATCAGCTATGATGCAAGAATCCCAGAATCCACCAACAATATCATCAAATTTGCAACACATTATAGAAATTAAGACTTAATTGATAATTGGCTAGCTTTTTAAAGCCCATGAATTTATTTTTCAAACAGTTTGAAAATGTGGCACTTTTGTTTCAATTGTAAAACATATAAACATAAAACCTCTTTAGATTGAACATTGTATGATATGCATGTTCAAATTATTTGCATTCCCTTCCCTTTTTACCCTTTGCGTTGCCAATTTGATGATATTTTTGGTTGCTTCTGTGGATTTTGTAAAGAGCACTTTCGGCAGGTACATGTATTTGCACAACATTACATAAATATAAGCACTGTTAATACTGGTAAATTATTATTTTGTATTTGGTACCCTAGCCTGCCTATTCATTAGAAAACAAGATATTTTTGTCCCCTTTAAAAAGCAAAAACTTGAATTACTATATTTATCTTTGTACCAGCTCCACCAGATGTAGACCTGCAATTGAAAATAGCAGATGAAATTCAATCGCTGCCTACGTATACAACCAGAGCACCAATTACTGATACAAACAAAAACATGCAATAAATGAAAAAGGAAATGAAGCAACAAATATTTTGTATGATGGCATAATTCATTTACTTTCATGATTATGCTTATATTTGAACAATGAAAATGTTATTTTCTCTTTGACACACTCAGCTGGTGCTTTGGGCGGGGCCCTGTCCAAACCCTTGCCCTGCCCCCTCCCCAGTCGGCAGAGGCTGCCCCCGAAGCCACCCCCTCCCAGGAAAGCACCCCAGAAGACACTAATATCATGAAGGAACAACTTCAAAAGGTACTCATCGATCATTGGAATAAAGGAATAATTTATAATAAATATGTGTTTGTCATCATTCATGTATGTTACATGAATATTTATAATAATTTGCCCATGATGAACTCATAATAATATTTTTTGTCAAGACTTTATGTTTCTCTTCAAATGTGAATCAACTTGTAAAGAGGAAATTTTGTTAGGGTTTGTATTCTGACCCTTGTGTAAAGATTAAAAGAAAGAAATAAAAGTTGGAGAATAGCCCCTCAGATCGTTAAAGACATTTTGTTCAATACAGATTCTTTTCCCCTACCATTCTCTACCCTTAAGATTGAATTCAAACACTTTGATGGTTTTTCATGCAATAAGAATTTGATGGCTGTAAAATACACAATGAGTCTTTGGCATCTATATTGGCAAATTTCTCATTGTTCGCTTTCTTCACTTTTTTTCCTTAGGATTATCAAGCCGAGCTTCAGGAGATGAAGGCCATGTATGAGGAGGAACAGGTGTCTAAGGCTAAGCTCCAGCAAGACATGGACCAGCTCAAGTCTTTGTATGATAACAAGCTAGCCCAGGTCTCAGAACAAGGAGGTAATAGAATACACACTTTATATGTATAGAAACCCCTTGTAATAGTTTAGAAACACAAGTTTAATTATATCTCTCTTGTCGTGCGATGATTATCGCTGAATTTTGTATCATTATAGAGCATGTACATTCCTCTTTAAAATGATACCATATTTGTTATCATTTTGCAGCCATGGCATGAACAGTATATCAGAATAAGGGGCAGGGTCAAAAGTGAAAAATATTCTTCTTCTTTCCAAGACACCGAAAATGTGTTTACATCATTTGATATCAATGAGGAAATAATAGATTTTGAATTTCATAGGATCAGGTTTCTTGCCTGTATCTTGTTGATTGACATTTTCATTTTTAGTAGTATTATCATGGTCTTTGACATTAACCATGTCATATTTGTTAACGTTTTGTTTGACATTGTTGATGTCCTTGACAATGACATCATCATTCACCATTATGACATCGTAATTAACCATTATGACATCATAATTAACCACTATGACATCATAATTAACCATTGTGACATCATAATTGACCATGTCATTGTACTTCTCATTGTGACAGGTGAAGCATCACCAACAGAAGCAGGTCAGAAGGTCATCACACTAGAGAGAGTACAACCTCCTCAGGACGGGGAAGCTGCTGCTAAACCAGATGCTTCAGGCAAGCCAGTTGCGCAGGTGAGACTTCACTTCTTCTTTAATGTCAATCTTGAAGGCTGAATATAAGAGGCATTGATCCGCATACCAGTCTGTATTTTTTTTAAATACAATTTTTGTCAGTAAAATGCAACTTTTTGGATTAAAGAATACAATTTTTTTCCAGAGGTTGGCAGGTCTGTGAATAGCAAGTCTTTAGAAGAAAAAAAATTAAGTACAATTTTTCATGCATGAACCATTCTTGAATTTCCCACTTTGATTCAGAATCTATGAAAGTTTCGTGAAAATATTTAAATCAAAATTGACATGAAAAGGGTCATCCTTAACGATTCCTGAAAGTGTTGTGGCTGGAGAATTTGAGATTTTAATGTGAATTAATTGATTGATTGATTGATTGATTCATGAGTTTCACTCTTTCATTTCCATGTGTTGATTCAGGGAGAGCAGGCCCGTGTTGAAGGGGAGCCGGCTGTACCCCCGACCGAGGATGAGGGTCCCTCTGCACCCCGGTCCTCTCCCAAGATGCCCCGTAAGGACCAGGGAGGTGGGTTCTTAGATCAGGAAGAAGCTATGAAGAGGTATGTTTGCTCTCTCTCTCTCTCCTTGCCTCTCTCTTTCTTCCTTTCCTTCTCTCTTTCTTCCTTTCCTTCTCTCTTTCTCCATTTCTTTAAATCATTTTACCCCTACCCCCCCCCCCCCCCCCCCCACTTTTACTGTCTACATTTTTCTTGTTGTCTCCCTTTCCTCTCTGAAAGATAGTGTACATGGTCCGATGAGAGAAACCTAAGCATACATATGACCACATGTTCATATTATAAAATTAACTGATCATCATCTTTAAAATGTTCAGGTTATAAGCCCTCTGTCTCACACTCTCTTTGGTTATAGTTTTGTGTTCTAGGTTTATAACTTGTCTGTCTGATTAATTATAAAAATATCTTGTTGAAATTTCAGGCTACAAGCCCTTGAGCATGAGATGGTCGGAGGAGAGAGAGCTACCGATGAAGGGCTGAAGGAGAAGAGGAGGAAGAAGTTGAAGCACGCTGAGATGAGGAAGCTAACCCTCGCTAAGGCCATCGCTAAGATGGATGATGATGGCATCATGCTAAACATCTATAGCAGTATCGAGGACGAGCTCAAAGCTAAGAATGAGCTTCTCAAGAAGGAACAAGAAAAGGTAGGCATCCACCAACATTTGCCATTCTTGATGTCGCAGGAAAATGAAAATGTTTTGTGTACCTGCTTCAGAGATGCCAACCAGTACAATTAAATCGTATTTAGTATGATAATAAGAGTGGAATACAATAATACGATATCACGTCCTAAAATATCATTTTTGAACAAAATAAAAAAGTTAAAAAAAAAAAATTGACCCATCAAAAGGTCCATAAGGTCTCATAGTCATTTCATGATAATTATTGTTAATGATTTAATATGTAGATAGTAGACAACTTGGTGTAGACCGTAAGGGAATATAGACTAATTGGGTAGTAGATGAAGTGGTTGTTGACCACATTCAGGGACATACATGTACCAGGGGCCTCTGAGAGTGACAATTATTAAAGGCTTATAATCTTTAATAAGGACATTGATGCCTGCCTGGGATTTTCTTTTTAGGTGGTTTGATGCAAAATATTATTCTGTTATTTCCTGATAGAATTATATTCATGAATTATCGATTTAAAGCACTGACTTTTTATGTGCATATAGCTGTTGCTTCTATGAGCAAATCTATTCCTACAGTAAATAAATAGTCTTTGTTGATGCTGATTCTGTTAAAACTTAATAGAAATTTCTGCAATGAACCAATTTTCACCTTGGCTGACAGAGAAGATTGGATGAAATGTATGTAAATGCTCATGCCATAAATACTGAGACAAGATGTGTAACTAGTAAAACCGCTAATTATGAAAGAATGAATCTTCATTTTTGACATATTTTACCGCTGCCGACATTTAAAAATCTTTGCGTTTTGTTTTTCTTGCAGTTGAGGGCAGCAGATTGTGAAATCAGTGACTTGAATGCCGAGTTTGAGTTTGAGCGTATAGACTACCTGGACACGATACGCAAGCAGGAGAAGCAGATTACCATGCTGCAACAGATCCTTGATCGGGTCCAACCGTGTCTGCGAAGAGACTGCAACTATTACAATCTGGATAAGGTAATGTAGATGATGAGAGAGTGAACGAGAGGAGAGAGGAGGGGAGGGGGAGGGGGTGGGGAGGGAGGAAGAAATATTAGGGAGGCACATAAGCACAAAGATAATAACAGATACAGATTCTTGATAGGGTCCAACCATGTCTGCGAAGAGACTACAACTATTACAACTTGGAGAAGGTAATGTAGATGATGATGAGACAGTGAATGGGGGAGAGAAGGGGGAGAGAAGGGGGAGGGGAGAAATAAGAGGGAGGCACCCTGATACAGAGAAATTCAAGCAAGAACTTGAAGGGGGGGGGGAAGAAAGAAAGAATCTTAGGTATGATGACAAGAAGGAAAAAGGAAACAGGTACAATGATGCAAATTCTTAAGTAGATAAGGTTGAATAGAGAAAGGGTGATAGAGATAAGGAATTGGAGGGTAGGGGAGAGGGCAGATAATAACAGATACAGATTCTTGATAGAGTCTAAACGTGTCTTCAAAGAGACTGCAACTATTACAATCTGGATAAGGTAATGTAGATTCAAATTCAAACTTTATTGATTTCAATCCAAACAGATGATGAGAGAGTGAATGTGAAAGAGAAGAGGGGAGGGGGGGGGGGGGGGGGGGAGGAGGAAGAAATATGAGGGAGACACACCCTGATACAGAGAGATTCAAGCAAGGAGTTGAGGGGGGGGGGGGAGAAAGAAAGAAAGAATCTGGATAAGCTATGATGAAAAGAATAGAGAAGGAATGACAGGAACAGGAATACAATGATGCAAATACTTAAGTAGATAAGGTTGAAGAGAGATAGGGAATTGGAGGGTGGGGGGGGGGCAGATAATACCATACAGATTCTTGATAGGGTATACAACCATGTCTACGAAGAGACTGCAACTATTACAACTTGGACAAGGTATGAGGATGCATGAGCTGAGGAAGAAATAGAGAAATGGAGAAGAGTTCATGACAACACATTTACTAATGCTAAACGAGTAGAAACCTCAGTAATCTAGAAAACATGTAGGAAATCAACCAGAGGGTGGATGATTGAAAATCGAGATATAAAGAAATATCCAAAATAGGGGAAACTAAGAGAGGAGGATGTTGATGGATGAGTTTGAGTTTGAGTTTATTAGTTTCTCATTCAAATACAATACAGCTAACAAAATACACATAAAAGACATTGTTTCATAATTTAAAAAAATTATTATAGTAATTTATTAATTAATCAGACTACAAAGTTACATATCATCAAATTTGCTTGATTTTTATTATCATTTAAAGGAAACCCAGACAAGAGAAGCGCAAAACTGTGAAATGTGCAGGAACCTAAAGACATTTACTAATTAAAGAGAAGAAAGAAAGAAAGAGATATTCTTTGAAAGAGAGAGCAATGAGTGCAAAGTATTACCTCATATTTTTTTTTTTGTCATCAGATAAAAGGAGAATGCTCTTGGGATGAGGAAGAGGGCCGCTGGAAGCTCCCCGATCTGGTCGTCGTGCGAGAGAAACTCCCCACCACCACACACCCGGGGGGCGCCAGCATGCCAGGAGGCATCATGCCCGGAGGTCGCCAACCTTTGACCCAGAGAGGTCAACCCGAAAGGTCAATGCCAAATAACAACCGACCTCAGGCCAATGGGTACCCTAATGCCAACGGGATCGGTCCTAGTGCATATGACGAACCGGAGGAGGATCGTTATCTACAGGTAATGATGCTGTTAAGCGACGCATTTTTCTTTCCATTGCTGCTTCGCACCTAGGGGGTGATATTCTGAAAATTATTTTTATCTGTTCTAAAGAGTGATATTGTTGCTGTCATAACTTTATCATATATATTGTTGTAACGAATCAAATTGTGATGCTTTGTTATGACTGTAGCGGTGTACGTTTAAGACTTCTGCACAAATACCCAACAAAGGTTGCAATATAATTTTGTTGTGATAATTAAAAACCCTTTCTTTACAAAACGTACTAATTGTATTTCAGAAGACTACCTGAGGAGATAAATGCTACAATTGTACTGTGATAAAGATTTCCTTTACTTTTTCTCCTTCGCCATTAAATTAGCATTTTTTTAATGATTTATTTCAATCCAGAGTTTAATCTACATTAATATTATTATTATTATATAAAAGGGTGCTTTTTAAATAAAATGTTATGATTTTATATTTTTGAAGTTCATAGATATATGGCATAATATGTGCTGTATGAATGAGATCTTGATGCTATACTCATGTTCTTATACAAAGTTTAAAACTTAAATGTTTTTCTCTCTTTTTTTAATTTACCAACAGAAATTGAACCAGTCCAATCATGACTCTGCAATAGATTATTTCAAACCTAAGAGGGCTAACAAGCTACTGAACAACTCTGATTCTAACAGGACTTTAAGTAAGTTTTTAATTTACCTTTTGTCTTACTCTGCCTATGTATAGAGATGCATTAACGTGGGTACCGTATGTGCCATTTTCACAAGCCTTATTTGGCTTTTTACATGCAAAATCCTTTTCCTTATCATTTTATTTTCATTTCTTTTAAATTTTGATGTGCATTTGTACCTGACTCTATAAGTAATCTACTTGATTTTGTATACCGTAGTCAGTCTTTTTTTAAACTCTGTTTTATAGTTTATTTCTATTTTTTGGGATTTTGTTTCATTATTCTGCCTGTACATACATTGTATAATTTTTGCTTTTTAAAATAAAGTTTCTTGAATTGAAAATTTGATTTTGAAGAATTATTGCTACTTTACCTTGATTAACATCGATGGAAAGCGTTTTTGCTGATTAACGTTTTTTTTTGTATGAACAGATGCAAATTTTAGAACAAACTGACCAATATACAATATTCACTGAACCCCTTGGTAGAACAGCTGTGCTGCAATGGCACAGCTGAGCAGGGCGATCCATCAAATGTTATTTTCTCATGTTAACATGTATATTGTTATTTATATGTTTTTATATAAAATAAAATAAAATTGAATTAAATGCTTGCAATGGTGTGTAACCCCACCTTTCTGTACGTTCATTTCACAGCCGCAGACCTTCCGATGCGTGGCCCCTCCCCCAATTTCCTCACCAACACTGACATGGCCGCCGCGTCCGTCCACGGCCAGCTGGGCCCGGCTGACGTCCCCATGAGACGCCCCATGCGACTAGAGGCCCTCCCCACGGGCAAGCCCAAGAAGGGCAAGAAGAAGCACAACACACTGGAACCGCTTTAAGAAGGCAGACAGGGCGCCGCACTTGCACCCTAGATGTTCTGGGGCAACTTTGGGGGTTGGTGGGGCAAGTGGACTGAGTGTTTTGCTGAGAGCAGAGAGGATTTGCGGCTGAATTAGATTCATTTGAATGAATTACTAGTACATGTGCATGTAGATTTTAATGATAGGATTATTTCTATGTGTATACTGTATTTTCCCTTTGCTGTCAACACAATTGTCTGTTTAATAGTTGTACCCTGTGCCCACCATGTATACACCATGTGTGCACCATGAGTGCACCATCTATGTCCCCATTGTGCACCATGAGTGCACCACAATTATGACAACCATGAATATATCTCATGTGTATCATGTGTGCATCATGCATACGTCATATGTGTACCATTCATACACCGTGTATACATCATGAGTGTACAATGCATACACCATGACGTTACCCTTTGTGCTCTAAGGTTACATCACATAAGCACCACAAGTGCACCAGGTAGTCTAGACCTCATTTTTGTTTCCGTCAGCCAGTGGAACATGCTATGACTTTTAATTTGTACTAATTGAGAAAACAAAAACAAAATTACAGATACTGAAAAAGCCATGTGATTGGTTGTTCGCTGGTTGTAAACTTCTTTACACCATAAATTTGAAAATTGATTCAACCCCATTCTCTCATAGCTGTCTAGATGCCGTCTACGACAGTCCGACAAACAACGCTTTTTGCATACCAATCGAAAGTACTCATTAAAGGTACACAAATGTTCACATTGATTGTGTAAAGGTAGTTTTCAACCAAAATTACAGATAGTTTTCCCTAAGTCACGTAGTTAGTAGTTCAAGTGGGCTGCAAAATTGCCAACAGAAATTTGTAGAAGAGTGCATCTTTGAACGACTACTAAAGCAGTGCACTTTAGCAAGGTGGCATGACTTGAATTCAGCCTAATCCTAGCAATCGTTGTGTTTTTGTATTATAAATTCTCGTCTAACAGAACTTGAGCGTCTTTCTTTTACTTTTATCAAGCAGTTGACAATAGGTATTCATTCGAGTTCAAAAGATAAAGAAATTCTATGGATATTATTAGATGTATGTACATAAAAAGTATTGTTACTTCTTTCTTTCATGTATTTATTAGATGTCTCCCGAAGCATTCCTCTTCCGTTTTAAGGATAATTACTGTTACAGTAATTATCATATCATTATCATATCATATCATATTTGTCACTAGTGTTGTATATAGCCACAGAATATGTCGTCGGCATGAGTATTTTGTCTTAACGGTGATGCATGTAATCAGCAGATATAACTGCATGCTTTCTAGTGTTCCCGATGCCAAAGGAATATATATATTTATATTTAGTCAATATTTAATAATAGGATCACTGTTGCACTTTTGGCCTATGAGAATGGCTAATGCTAACGGAACAGCGGAACTGTCTCCGAAGATGGATTTTTCCGGGTATCCTCATCTTTTCAGTTCTGTAAAAAAATATCCTGACTTATCTAGCGATAACAATGATATATTCTCACAAAATTACAGATGCGTGTGTGTATTGGGTTTTTACAGACGTGTATCAATCAGATATGATTATTTACGTCTGGGACCGACCTTTAAACGTCACCATCCGAAAGACGTGACTCAGTTTCGAACCTGCGTCCTCGGCTGAATCAGTTTGTAACTTCCACTTTTTAGCTGGATTACAGGCGCACGCCACAACGCCTAGATGCAAAAGCTTGCTGCGCTTCTGATTATTGCACAAGTTTTCACAGGCACAGTAATACAAATATTGCACGGTGTAAATATTAAATTATGCTAATATTGTGTATAAATGTAAATGAGCGTTAAGTGAATGTGTATTGTATGCGCTGAATCATGTTCATGCTTGAATATTTATCACTGTCTTATTCCGCCTTGTAAAAAACAAAGAAGTATATTATTTACGTGTAAAAGTTCTTCAAAACTGTGCTGTATTCAAAGTTAAGCTGGTTATTAATATGTATTAGATTTATCATAAATTATACATGTACTTAAATCAAAGCTTGTTCTGAATATTCATTAGAATTGTATGTTCCTGAACAGTTGAAGATAGTTATGAATATTCATTAGATCTATCACATACATGTACTTAACCATGTCAAACTTGTTAAAAGTATTAATTAGATTGATATTATGTATTTAAACTATCAAAGATGGTCATGAATATTCATTAGATGCATTATACGTGACAAACTGCAACTAACTGTTTAAAACTGTCATATTTTCATATAACGTACATGGGTATACGTTAAAACCTGACAAGTTTTCAGGCACAATATTTGAACGGGTTAATGAGCTTTCTATAAAGCTCATGTTTTACAGAAAATAGTTTGCTTTGAAAAGATGAAAATGTTTGGAGGAGGTGGTGAGTTTGTGATATCACTCAATAATTGGCAAGCTTAAATTAGCTGTCATAAATTTGCCAAAATTGCACAGTTTTGAGGTGTAGGTTTACGGTTTCCAAAGAAAAAGACATAAAAGATACCATACCAAAGGGTATCGGTAGGAAACATCGTTTTCTGTAAGAGTTCTAAATTTCCTTCTTGATTTTCTTTACAAATATGTTTTTATTTGACTTTTGTTTTAAACTAGAACTTTTCACAGTTTTCTAATGTGGCATATATTCACGAACATGTCACAAATGATCCAATTGCAACAATGAAGTTTTGCAATATACAAAAGTTTCTTGCTGCAAAAACAAACAAACAAGGTTTTCAACATTACCGGTATATGTAACTTTCATGTCACCTATTCTTCTGGTTTTACAGCATCCTTTTCCAAACTTTTCAAAGATAATTTTCCTGAACTCTTAAGCTTTGCAGAGCTCCATTTAAACCTGAAGCATAAGAAATTCAATGCCCCTTTTTAGAGGTGTAATTGTCTGAGTGACTCACTATTTCTAAGTAATGCTGTGTATAAAAGCACCAAAGCAGCTGTTAAAGTAGTGGTATGTAGATTTCTTTCAAATGGAAAACAGGGAACTATACATGTAGCGTGATGTAGTTTTATCAATCAATGTCTATCGTTTTGCCATGAAGCCATAGTGGAAAAAAGAGTCAACTTTGCCTAGTCTGACTGGAACCAATTATATTTTTATTTCACTGTAACATTTAAGACACAATAATAGATATATTAATGAACCAGCTTAAATGGAAATTACAAAAAGCAATGAACATGAATGTTGATTATAAAATTACAATATTATCTGGTAACAACTATAAATTATAATGCTTATTTTCATGAGTGACATATTTTACTGCAGCAGAAATTCAAAGTTTTCTGATTTTGGTGTTTCTGCCTTCCAGTATAATTCTGAGAATTCTATATAAATAGATATTTCAAAATGTTAATAAATAGTAAAATTGTAACTCTATGGGATACTCATTATGGTTTTCAACGATAAGGATGAGATCTACTCATGATACTAATTAAGGAAATAACTTAAACACTTATTATTAACCCAATCCTCTGTATTCTTTTGCATATTTTTTTCAACCAGAATTTGTCAATAATGTCTTATTTTGCTGAAATTTTATTTTTCTATCTTCATGTCAATATTTATGCACTCCGTCTTTTATGCCATTTTTATGAATTGTTATGCATTGTTTATAGTGTGTGCTGTGCTTATTAATACTGAAATTATTTTTCAACAAACTTTTACAATTTTCACTAGATATTCAATTTCAAAGATGCTATATGACTTGGTAAATATAAAAGTTTATGTTATAGTTTTTATGTGTACAGAAAATTCAGAATGTTTATGTTATTTTAAGCAATGTTTAACCAGAGAGTGTGTATTGTTCTTGATTTATGTAAACTCTTCTATTTGTATAAGTTTTTATGATTTTCAATAAGATTGTGTTCAGTTTGTCAATAGATGTATGCAGCTTAAACGAAACGGTAATAATACAATCTGGAGGCTATAAACTAAGGAACAAGGTTCAGCATTTCTTGTTTCTTATATTCAAACCATCTTTCAATGACTACACCATTGCCCATAGAGTTGGAATAAATTGTTTCAGCGGCTTATATCCATGATTCTAACTTGTATCAGTACCGGTAGTTTATATCTATTATTGTTGTTATTGACAAGAATAATGGAACAGCGCCCTCATTTTCAAATGTGACCAGGGTATTATAGAGAGCTTTGATATGTGTGTAAATACAGTCAAGCCTGTTTTAGTGACCACCTGTCTACAAAGACCATATCTTTTGTTTCCCTTGAAAATGGTTTCTTATTGAAACATGTACTAAAGGAACCTGTCTACAAAGACCACTTTTTGTGTTTCCCTTTGGTGGTCGCTATAGACAGGTTTGACTGTATATTGAACCATCAATCAGATATACATTTTGTCTGTCCGGAACCAAAAGGGAATTTACTCTGTATTAAAATATATGAGTTAATGCCCTTCTGGCTCCAAACAGACAATTTAGTTGAAGAAATACATATACTTGCCCAGTCATATCTCAGTTATTGTTTATGTGCAATACACATATTGATTTTGTATTAAACATACATTCCCCAACTGCATGTACATGTATAGACATTCAATATAATATTTATAGATGACTATTTAAAGCAGTTTATAGGCGCTTTTTAAATTCTGCAATATTTTGAAGCTGCAGATTTCATCAAATTTCGGCCATTTTAAATGCCATTCAAAGAATTCAACTACTGGCATGTTTACAAGAAAATAAATGCCTTTTGTCCTTCTCTGAACCAATATATTTGACATTTAAGAGATAGAATGTGGTTATCCTGCTTACGAAACATGTAAAGTGTTAATGTATAATCGTATTGACTATAAATTCAAAGTAAACCCATGTGATGTAATGTAGATAATTACATACCGGTAATAGTCATATATAATTACAACATTGATGTACATTAACTGTAAAATAAGTGTTGCATGTCGACTAGCAGTTATCCTAGTGAAAGGTTTACTTCCAGTGATTTGTGATATATTTCACCTACTGTATAAGTCACTCTATTCACAAGGGTTTATTTTGTCTAGAGTCACCAAGTTCAGCTGATTCAAAGATTGTATGAAGAAACATTTAAGAGTAACATATAGGATATGAAACGTTTGGATACAATTTGAGTTTTGTGTAATGTAAACTTTCCACACACAAAAAAACACCTTCAGTTATCTTCAGTGAAATCTTTAAATAACTGGTTGCATGGTATACTCTTACATTAATTACTGAGCCAAAATTAATGCATTGTTTTGAAAATTACAATAGGGCCTTAATTCTTGATAGATCTCACAGTTGGAACTAGACCGAAAGCTTCAGTCTCTGATATCGACGGTTGCTCCGATGAGATTACATCTGGCTCCTCTGACCGCCTCTATACATAGAAGGTTGACAAATGTCATATTTATTAAAGAATGACTCATACCAGGCGATTATTTCTGTCTAAGTTAAAACATGGTATAAGCTACATCACTATGAACTACAACACTATGAACTACAAGGACTATATAATTATTCACAATATAAATGTTTGATGCTGTAATATTGCCTATTTATGCATGTACCTTGCATTGCGTACAACACTGGTGTAAACTGTTCAATTTTCCTCTGCAGAAGTTAATTTAATGAATGGAATTCTATATGTATATTTTGTGTTCTGTGTGTGATGTGTGTGTCATATAGTTATAGGAATAAATTATGCAGCATTAAAATATTGAGAAAACGTATTATACACTTGTAATATTTCTGAATAAATCTGTGGTACTCGATGTGATTGAGAGAGAGAGAGAGAGAGAAGGAGAGAAGTAGATAGAGAAAGATGAAAGGGAAGGAGGATCAAGAGAGAGAGAATTCTAGAGAAGAGAGATGTTGGATAAATACATGTTAATACAGATCCGAGTCCACATTTCCTTAAAGGTAATACAAAGTTTGGGAAATTTTGAAAATTGGGTAGATAGTGAATCTTTACAATTTTGATATATTTGGATGACACTGTGGATGTATTGTAAGCACTAAAAAAGTAGCCCCTAAAACACTTCTGTTTTCGAGAAAAATTGAATATAAAAATTTACCGGTGCTCCCGGTAAATTTTGATAAATTTCAAATAGCGCCTATGGCCGTACAATGATAGCTGCGACCATGACAATCTCAGAATATGTTGTTGTGATATATAATTTCCAAACGGGAATAGCTAATCGGTCGATTTTAGTCAAGAAACATTGTTTCATAGCTTAATTAATATCTTGACCTTGAGAGGGAGCTATACAACATAAAGACTTTATTATTTATAATTTCATAACTTCAGACTCGATTTCAACCGCGACAACGATCAATGAATATTGTAGGAACGCATATGCTTCCAATATTTTTATTTGAACCGAATTCATGACCCCATACCAAAACTTTGTAATACCTTTAAAGTATTTTATAATGAAACTCATTTGAAGCTATATCTATTAAATCTGATCATGTGTAAACAAAAAAATGAATCAATATGTATCTAAGGGGGAGGGGGTAAAATATGTTTCAAGTTTTGCAAGCTCATTGTGTTTGTTGGTGCAATTGCTATATCAAATTATATGGGTATATTGGTATGTAAACCCTTTTTTTCTAACTTGCTAATATTGTTTGATCGGCAGGCAGTGTGATAGGGTCATAGTACATAGATCAAGGTTAATTAGTGTATCCTGGACTTTAGACTGTAAACTAGCTGCTAGATGATACTTTTGATCCATTACGATAGTATTGTAAAGTCGTGAATATTTGGAGTCTGGTAATTATAGACTACACTAATCTAGCGGTTCGGCAAGTGACGTCATGATGTATACTTGGCATAAACGTAAACATTAGGCCGATACATATTGGAAATTCCCACAGCAGAGAGAGAGCCGAGTCATTATTCATCGTTCTTGCGTTAGAACTAATCACTGAAATATTTGATTTTGAGTTGCGAATTTGGGTGATCAGTTTTCTCAGCAATGAAGTCGTTCAAAGAAAGGCGAAGTTTTGGTAAGCATTGAGAGAATAATTGAAGAAAAAACAGTCGATCGTTTTGAAAGTTTGACTGTGTGTGAAGTGAGAATCAATGTTTTGACTGCATGCGCCTATGGCGCTGGCATGCAGTTCAGTGCAGTGCTGAAGCTGCTAGCTGAGTTGTGTCTCTCCGACTCTGAGACGTGTGGCATGTGAGTTGTGGTCCTGTGACTTTGTTTGCATAGACCTATGCATGAATCAATTCAAATGCCCATGCATCTGCTTAAAGCATATGCATATTGGCAGTAGACTAAGTAACTTTTTTAAGTTGATTTAAAATAGCAATATGAGGAAGTTAACAAGCAACATTAAATGAGTCGTAATTAAAAGACTATTCTGTTGCCAATATTATAAAGGACAAATATTGATGATAATTAGGGCTATTTGATGAATATAAAGGAGAGACTTAAGCTAAGTACCCATCAAAATCTTATTTTTTACAGTCATATTGCTTCCTCATATTTTCTCCAAGGCCAATCTTCAGTACCACGGTATCTACTATTTATGATGTCACTAATTGATAATTCCAAATGCTGCACCTAAGTTCTGCCCCTCTTTTCATTTCTCCTAATGTAGATGACAAATGTATAGATCTAGGCCAAAGTGTTTCATTCTGTCTAATGTATTACGAAAGAATCAAATGTAATGTAGACCTAGATCTATAAGTATAACATTTCTTATTATCATTGTCTTTGATTTAAATTTTGTTTCTTCATTTTGCAGAGCAAAGACGGAAGGATGTGGAGGAAATACGCTGTAAACATCCTCACAAGATTCCAGTAAGTAAAATGAGTTGCTTTTCTAACTGGTAGCCTAATTAATATGAGAAAAGAGCTAGATCAAGAGAAATTGTTAACATTGAAAGTGTTTTAAATTTGTTTCTAAAGATAGGCAATATGGGCATTACTATCATAGCAGCTTGATCCAATGCTGTATTTAATTGCACCTTGTTAATAATTGGCACATATGTATACAATCATACACCCTATCCTTATGGCACACACTATACCAAAGTTCTGCAAGGCTCTTCAAATTAGAAGGAAGCAGACTCCACCGAAGAAGAAGAAGAAGAAGAAGAAGGAGGAGGGAGGGAGGGAGGGAGGGAGGGAGGGAGGGAGGGAGGGAGGAGGAGGGAGGAGGATTTTTATTGATACATGTATTTCAAAGGAAAACTATAGAGTCTCAGTATTCTACATGCTAAAGTGAGGCTAGTTTACAGCTTCTAATGCTCATGCTTTCATCCACAAATTATATTTTATCTGATGAAAGGCATTGTTTATGTTTAGGGAGCAACAATTTCCCAGCCGGAAAGGTAATGATTAATATCGCTGTATACATTGTACGTTTTTCTTTGCAGGTGATCATTGAGAGGTATGAAAGGGAGAGGAGTCTACCCCTGCTGGATAAATCAAAGTTCCTAGTACCTGATCATGTGACCATGGGAGAACTCGTCAAAATTGTCAGGTGACTATGAATAAAGACTCAGTGTATATATGTTTACAAACAGAATATTGACTTGTTACATTACATTGTAAACTGATTTATATTATGTTTACAAACTGAATAATGATTTGTTACGTGTGCATTGCATTGTAAATTGATTTATATGTTGAAAAACAGAACATTGATGTACATCAATGAAGTTGAATAAATATACAATATTCAAAAAAGAAAATTTCAGGAGGTTTTGTGCAGTGGTTTACCCTGTCATATCTGAGCGGGCCCTTTGAGGCAAAGACGCTTCAGCAGTGAGCTATGAAACCTTTATCATTTTACTGCAATGTTCATGTTCTCAAAGTAACACACAATCACTCTTAACAATTTATTCTCTTTTCTTTTGTTTTATTCATCAGACGAAGACTCCAACTCAACCCCCACCAGGCCTTCTTTCTTCTCGTCAACCAAAAATCCCTCGTCAGTGTTTCAACGTGCGTCTCTGAGGTGTACCAGTGTGAGAAAGACGAGGATGGCTTCCTGTATCTTGTCTATGCTGCACAGGAAACATTTGGTTAATGGAACTTTTCTTGAGGTATTGTGGACTGGTAACGCCAAAGCGAGTGCGTGGGACTGCATATATGAAATTGTAAACTTTTAGAGATCATACATTGGCTAGCTGCACCAGTGTGATGTGTCTGGGACTACATGTAAGTGATTTTCAAGAAATGATAAACCATCACCAGATGTTATGGTTGGGACTACATGTAAGTGATTTTCAAGAAATGATAAACCATCACCAGATGTTATGGTTGGGACTAAATGTAAGTGATTTTCAAGAAATGATAAACCATCACCAGAAATTATGGTTGGGACTACATTTGTCTGATCATCGGACCAGCTTCTAATATTATGAGTTCCAGTAGTCATGAAAGCAAATCGGATCATGATCACGAATTAAATTGTCTTCGTTATTTTAGCAGCTTTTACAGTAAACAAACTAAATATTCATACCTTTTGTAAGTTTTGATGTTTTTTGTGTTTTTGTATTTCAAGAAGGAATGGTGAATTGGTTGAATACTTTCAGATGCAAGCTTATACACTGTATACCACATTCTCAAGAAACTTAAATTGGAACGAATCAAGTTTTTACAAACATATAGGTAAAATTTACAGTACCTTGTAAGGTATGACATGACCGATTCTTGGTTGTTTGGGATATTGTAATTATTTTATTCGGTCTGCCGTCTGTCTGCATTCCACGTTGTTGGTGTGACCTTTGTATGATTGTCATGTAGTACTTGATTAACATATCTTGATGAAGTCACAGGTTTTAGGAATGAACATTTCGGAAAATCGTGAAAAGCAGATAGCCCGAGAGATAGAAATACATGTATGAAGGAATTTCCTTCATTCATTTTATTTTAAGGGTTCTCATACATGTATGAGGCTTACCCAGAATTACAAAAATACAACAAATGTATTCAATATGATTATACACTATTATTAAGATTGAATGAACATGTACATGTATATATACGATAGAAAAAATTAAAAGAATTATTTAGCAAGACTTTTACTAATTTAATCATTTCATACAGTGCATCCAAATAATTGATACCTTTTCTTTTAGGGCATACATGTACATGATATACAGTATATGTATGTTACTATTGAATAACTGAGGTAAAGTTATATACCCAGTCATTTTTATTTTTTAATTCTGGAGCTAAAGTCGTGATGAACTTGATATAAAACATCAAATATACATGTACAGTATCATGTAGATTATTGTTTGAAAATAATACCAAAAATGAGAAGATATTTAATTGTAAATTCAAAATAATGTTGAGACCCATATTACGTAAAATTTTACTTTATCAGTACTTCAGTTATAAATGTGATTTTATCATTTTTTTTTATTTCACAAGTTGTAAATAGTGCTCATTTAGATGGTGCATGTAAATTGTCTTAATTTGATATTATTATAGCGCATGTTATTGTTATGTAACCAAAAAAATTTAGAACATTATACATGTAGATAAGGCATTAATATTCAATAATTTGGGCCATTTGTATGAAATGCCAATGAAGAAGTGCAACATATGCTCAAAGTCGGAAGGTTTCATACTATACAAATACTGATACAAACGTTTACTACTTTGAGGGGCACAGTTAAAAGGTGATTGCGAAACTGTCCTGTGCGTGTATCTATTGTTAACTTTACGCTCAGCCACTGCATCTTTTTACTGTATGCGCAAGTAAAACTACTGTATGCCTGGTCAATAAATGTTGGCTATACTGCCCAGCATTTAGCAGCAAATTGGTTGTCTTCAGTTTTGACCAATCAGAAGTCTGGAATCTTCATACGCGTTTGTAAAAACAAATAAGTTCTTTAATTGTAGATGGTTGTTGAATAGAAGATGTTCCGTTTACATAATACTGCCAAGAGCTTGTTATATTTTTAATCTTGTAACCATGTCTACCCGTATGTTGTGTGTCCGGCAGTCTGGTTGTCCGGATCAATTATTTCCGACCTTTAAACTGAAAAAGTTTTCACCCAAGTTGTCAGAAATGTTTAACAAGATATGTCAACAATATTAATATAAGGCCTAAAAAAAAAGATGTTGTATTGCCCTTTAGGTGCCAAAACATTGGATGGTCGGTCGGTCAGATTTTTTTTTCTTTTTTTTTCTCCCTCTTTGGGCTGATATTTCTCAGTTTTGAATGCTTTAAAACATTACTTTTCTAAAAAAAAAGATTTTTTTGGTCAGTCGCAAAGGGCAATACAACATCTTTTTTTTTAGGCCATATGGATGACAAGTTTTTTTGGAAGTAATTGCCATTTGTCTATTTTTATAAAATCCAACTGCAAATAAAATAGCTTCCCACTCATCTGAAGACCAGTTCATAGATGCTTTATAAGTTTTTGTTGCTTTTGTTGCTACTGAACTAATTACACCTCGTTTTTTTCTGAAATTCAAGTTCTATTGATTATATATCTGTTTTTAAGGCATAATCATCGCTATGTTTAGTATCATTAGAAAGTGTATTTCTTCTTCTTAAAAAATGATGCCCCATTTGTTGTGATTTTTCAGTCATGGAATGTGCATTACGGTATATCAAAATATAGAGCAAGGTCAAAATTTGCACAATGCACCGCTCATGTGCGGCTGTGCATTCTCCTTTCTTTGAAGAGTGTATCACTGCTGTGTAGTGCACTGCATAACAAGACCAGTGCATACCAGCAAATTGTGCAACTTTTCACTTTTGACCCTGCCCGTATTCTGATGTCCTGCTCATTCTATCCCTGCAAAACCTTCACAAATATAAAGATGTTATCATTTTAAAGAGCAATAAACATACCGGTACTTTCTAATAAAACCAAAGCAAAAAGCGATAATTATCTTATTAAAAAAGGGAGATATGATCGATTCAACTTCAGCTTATATCATTCAACAAGTCTATGACTATTATTTTGTGATTAATTTTTCCTCTGTGTTTGAATTTTGATGTACGTGCATGTACACTTAAGCCCTATCATTAGTCATATATATGCAGCATTTAGAGGAGCTATTTTCATGAGCCATTATGTGCTTTATATCATAAAGCTAAACAAATATATATTGCGATCTTGTTATATCTACTGTATCATGAAATGTGTTATTTTCTGTAAAGAAGAACATATAGGTGGAAATTAAAGGATTTTATGAAAGTATTTCTGTATTTTTCCTTTGCTCTCAATTTGTAAAGCATTTTCAGGGGCTGTATTCTGAGAACGATGTTATCTTCCATGGTAGTGAAAACAGTGTAACAATAAACTCATACTATGCCAACACTTAATCCACGACTTGTCCTAATTTTGATTTATTATGACAACTAATATTATTATACTAACGTGAAGGATGACATCATTTTCAGAATACCACCCCAGAATGTTTGTAATACCCATTGATTTTTACTTGTCCGTCTTGTATGTTCAAGCTGTACCCTTCTTTCCATATTTTTCTGCCCCCTCCCCAACATATTCATCCATCATGTTCATCTCCTTCACTTCTCCTCTTCCTTCTGCAACCCTTTTTTTCTCCATCTCCCCCTCCATCTTCTCTTGTTTCCATCTCAACATTTTCCTCTTCTCTCTTTCATTCTCATTCACTAACTTTCGAATGTGTCTCCAACTATCTCTCCCTCTCATTCACTAACTTTTGAATGTGTCTCCAACTATCTCTCCCTCTCATTCACTAACTTTCGAATGTGTCTCCAACTATCTCTCCCTCTCATTCACTAACTTTTGAATGTGTCTCTGACTCTCTCTCCCTCTCATTCACTAACTTTTGAATGTGTCTCTGACTCTCTCTCTCCCTCTCATTCTCTAACTTTTGAATGTGTCTCTGACTCTCTCTCCCTCTCATTCACTAACTTTTGAATGTGTCTCTGACTCTCTCTCTCCCTCTCATTCTCTAACTTTTGAATGTGTCTCTGACTCTCTCTCCCTCTCATTCACTAACTTTTGAATGTGTCCCTAACTCTCTCTCTCCCTCTCATTCTCTAACTTTTGAATGTGTCTCTGACTCTCTCTCCCTCTCATTCACTAACTTTTGAATGTGTCCCTAACTCTCTCTCTCCCTCTCATTCACTAACTTTTGAATGTGTCTCTGACTCTCTCTCCCTCTCATTCACTAACTTTTGAATGTGTCTCTGACTCTCTCTCCCTCTCATTCACTAACTTTTGAATGTGTCTCTGACTCTCTCTCCCTCTCATTCACTAACTTTTGAATGTGTCTCTGACTCTCTCTCCCTCTCATTCACTAACTTTTGAATGTGTCTCTGACTCTCTCTCCCTCTCATTCACTAACTTTTGAATGTGTCTCTGACTCTCTCTCCCTCTCATTCACTAACTTTTGAATGTGTCTCTGACTCTCTCTCCCTCTCATTCACTAACTTTTGAATGTGTCTCTGACTCTCTCTCCCTCTCATTCACTAACTTTTGAATGTGTCTCTGACTCTCTCTCCCTCTCATTCACTAACTTTTGAATGTGTCTCTGACTCTCTCTCCCTCTCATTCACCAACTTTTGAATGTGTCTCTGACTCTCTCTCCCTCTCATTCACTAACTTTTGAATGTGTCTCTGACTCTCTCTCTCCCTCTCATTCACTAACTTTTGAATGTGTCTCCAACTATCTCTCCCTCTCATTCACTAACTTTTGAATGTGTCTCCAACTATCTCTCCCTCTCATTCACTAACTTTTGAATGTGTCTCTGACTCTCTCTCTCCCTCTCATTCACTAACTTTTGAATGTGTCTCCAACTATCTCTCCCTCTCATTCACTAACTTTTGAATGTGTCTCCAACTATCTCTCCCTCTCATTCACTAACTTTTGAATGTGTCTCTGACTCTCTCTCTCCCTCTCATTCACTAACTTTTGAATGTGTCTCCAACTATCTCTCCCTCTCATTCACTAACTTTTGAATGTGTCTCCAACTATCTCTCCCTCTCATTCACTAACTTTTGAATGTGTCTCTGACTCTCTCTCCCTCTCATTCTCTAACTTTTGAATGTGTCCCTAATCCTTACTCCCTCTCCACCTGATATCAACCCACTTCTCTCACTACTTCCTTCTTATTTTTCCCTCTTGCTGTCTCCCCCATCTCACACTCTGGTTTCATCTTCAACAAAGCTTGAAATACACAAAATACTATACAAACATTTTTATGAAAATGTTATTATCATACATGAATCTTTTACAAAACATGATGATCTGTCTATTCCATACAAATATAATATTTCAGAAAAGCCACATGAACAGGAGAATTCTCTTGGAGAAATTAGAATTAGCATTGGTATTTAAGAAGACAAAGACATGATTAGAGTTCATGTTCAATAATTCTTACTAGTTCTTTATTAGTCTACATTTAAGATTCATCTTGAAGTTCAATTGCACAGTACTTTTTCTTCTGAGTAAAAAAATACAAAAAGATTAACATGTAACATCAACAATATTTTGCTTTTTCAAAGCATGGAAGCGCAAATTTACAGCAAAATGATGTAATATTAAATTCAGTCCCCTAATTTCCTCCCATTATTTCATGCTTTTCAAGCTACATGTAATATCCAGCTTGAAAAAAATGTTTACAAAGTTTTCAAAAATGTTTCCCTGTTTATATATTTTTCATCAAATAGAATTTTACCTTCTATACTTTGATTTTTTCCCTCATTGAAAAGAAAAGGTTTTGTTATTGAACTAAAAAGTCTTTCCAACTAGAGCTTGGTGCATGATACCTCATGCTCAAGTTCACCTCGTACGTCACATTATCATGAAAATGGCTGCGCCCATGTCATGCTAAAAGGCATTAAATCATGCCAAGAATATCTTTATTTATATATACATGTATCTGTTCTACATTATCGTAAGAAATTGAATTGATTTGAATTAATTGAATTGAATTGAATATTGTATATCAATAAGGCAGAAATACATCTCATCTTTCAGCAAACCTGCACTTATTCTTTGGGGTGAGGATTCCTTTAATGTTCAATTTTGGTACTGCTTTGATGGAAATATAGGATGGAACATTAAGCCTTCTGACAACTTTTCTGGGGGGGTCCCATGTTGTCTGTCTCACGAACTGTCTGCCAATCTGTTGGGCCCCAAGAGGTCAACATTAGTCCTACTCCACTACTCCATACAGTTCTATTTTACTTCTCTTGGAATATTCATGACATAGCTGAAGATTCTATGGACCAAGAAAACTAGCCATTGCTGCCCACATAGCATTGGTCAGGTTCCTACCGATAGGGTCATTGCCGTAGTCTAAGAGGTCCGTAGTCATAACATAGCTGAAGATTCTATGGATTGAGAAAGGTAGCCATAGCAGCCCACATAGCGTCGGTCTGGTTCCTACCAATAGGGTCATTGCCGTAGTCCAAGAGGTCAGCGTTCCAGGGCCCTACTCCGTAAAGACCCATCTTCTTGGCATAGTCGTAGCGGAGCTGTAGGCTCTGAGTATCGTCATACCACACTTGATACGCCTCACCCGTTTCAGAATTCTGTAAGTGGGATGGAATATTAAAATCATGAATAGACCGGTGTACTACCATATTTCCTGCATACTTTTTAAAGGCATCATTTAACAATGTTAAATCTGAGAGGCATGGCCCTACGTGTTATCAGTGTCTGATATGGTGAAATATTGAAGCCCTAAGAAATTGTAAAAATCTTTGAGTGACCGGTTTTACCATACTCATTTTCCCCAATAGACTGTAGTGTTATAAAAATGTTAGGAAAACGGTTTTTGACATTTCGATTTCCAATCATAAATATCTTGATAATCAGACATGCAATAGGTTTGTAAAAGTCATGGGGTTCCTAACTGACATAAAGGTTTATACTTATGATTGCAGCATGAGCTAAATCAAGGATTTTGTTTGAGAAGCTGAGACAAAGATTCCCACCCTTTAAGCAAGGGTTGTACTTGAAAGCTTGCCCAATGTTTGCCCAACAAAGCAACAAGTTCTATATGCAGACTGGATTTTGAGTATTGTAGTTCATTCAGGTCCAGTAACATGTTAATAGAATAACTCGTCACTTAGGTCCCCCAGAAAAGAAACATTCATAAATTTGAATATGATAGTAAACCAGTCTCATTATGGGGACAAAGAATCTCTGTACTTCTTAGTAAATCTTAGATTGGTTCCACATTTTAGATAGAAATATTGGATTGAAATATTGTTATCCCTCATTTAATTTTCAAAATTAATACCTTGTAATCAAAATAAGGCGCTTTGTAAGTTGCATTCCATTTTCTGCCCGTCGTAGAGTTCAACACCAGGAGTTTCATGACGTTGACAAAGCTCTTCTGATTACCCGCCGCATCACTGCAGTTCACGCCACGGAACGGCACCTCAGGAATGGTGCATACGTCGGTCTGTGGAGAGAAGAAAGTGTTCAATATCGAGTGTGAGAAGACTTCCTTTTGCGACAGCCACCCAACTTGATCAGAAAATATGGGTACAGTTTCAAATCGAGGGGTCAGTGACACAAAGACATAACTCCATTTTGAGAAAAAGTGGTTATGTGTCACCGAGCACTTGGGCCTCAAAGAGTTAAATCTATGTTTCACTGGCCATTGACTATAATGGGGTGTTGGGTGGAGTTAAGTCTTTGTGTTTCCTGGAAAGCCCACATTTTTCTGAACGTTTTGATATCAAATACTCATTTTGGCAAAGTATGGAGTTACATCTTTGTGTCACTGAACCCTCGAAAAGATATATCTAATAATAATATGATATATAAAACATGATACAAAAGGATGAGGGTTAGGGTTAGATGACATAGTGAGTAGCGCCATCTATGGCACAGGAGATGTAGTCTGGATTGTATCTATTAAGGTATATCGCCGCTCCATCTTAACTCGTTCTCGCAGATAGCATGCTGGACTGCAGACTAAAGGATCAGAAGTTCGAATCCTCCAAGAGACCAGTTTGTTTGAAGTTTGAAGTTTGTGTGCATGATGTTCTATGCAATGTCATAGTGTTTGCTTGGATGGACAACGTGCAAGAAACAAAATGGCACCCCTGTTTAATACAAATCCTCGAATCTCTGATTTCGGAAGTTATTACCTCCAAAAATAATTTCAAATTAGATGAAAGCATGAGAGCATTACGAATGCAAACATATTTATTTATACTAGCGTTGGTCTCTCAAGGGACATACAAATCATGGTCACCAATCTATAGAATTTACATTTGTTGATAGTTCATTATCGGAGGAAAAAAATATTACCTCAAGATCATAGTTGAGAGCCTGGCGACCAATGGTGAGAGCAACCAGTCAGTGGCATGAATGGCCTGCCATAGTTAAGTCCAACTTAAAGCTTATCAACACTAGTGTGGCTAGGAGAGATTAGACCACACAGCGAGGTCACTGACAGGTGGCTATCTCATAAACTCAGCTCTCAAATAACATAAGAAATAGAGGATCATGGGGGACCAACAGGCACCGATTGGGGAAGTTTTCTATATAGAGGGAGCAAGTAGCTTCCACGTAGGACAGTGGGGCTTTAAAGTTGATCTTATAAGTCTTTGTGAAACACCCCCAGGAATGGTAAATGAATAATTTCTTACCTCAGACACGGTCAAGCATTTGTAGTTGTATCCATACCAGGGTACTCCCAGGACAAGTTTCTTGGCAGGTATACCAAGCTTGAGGAATGCTTCAACACCTACAACAAAAATAAGAGTAAAAGTCAAATTATTTCAATTTCAATTTCATTAACTTCCACAGATTCATAAAAAGACAATATAAATTACAATCAAATATAAAAGCATTAAAACAAAAGATGAACTTGCAGAGGGGGGGGGGGGGTGATCAAAAACCAGAGGTTTATCAGGCATCATCCCCTGCTTAAAATTACAACATTTAAATACGTTTAACAATGTTAAATCTGAAGTGCATGTGTTATCAGTGTCTGTGATATGGTGCAATATTGAAGCCCTAAAAATATTGTGCTTCAAAATGATCATAAAGTGCCTCAAAAAAGTAAAAACCTTCGAGTGACCCGTTTTACCTTACTGGTACTGGGGTACTATTTTCCACAATAGACTGTAGTGTTCTAAAAACCGTTAAAGGAGCTACACAAAGAACAAATTACATATGGATGGAAAGATTTTCTCTTGAAAAGTAACAATCACTTACACAGAAAGATGTATGTGGGACAACACACATGGTGTCGGGGCTAGTACTACCCTGATTTCCTTATCTTTCTATGCTCATTACTCAGCCAGTATACATTTTCTTCCAAAATTGTTTGGCACATGACATTTATTTGTAATCTTGAACATTCAGTGTAAGTTTTGTTAGATTCTGTGAGAATTCATTTTCTTTTTTTACCAGAACTCAAGTTTATCTTTAATATCTAATGCAAGCTTATAAAGAAGGTATATGTACAGACCTTGTGCTGTTTGTTCATATGGCGAGTTGGCTTTTGCTATACAGTCTCCAAAGATTTGACTCTGTTCATCGTATGACATGACGAAGACAAAGTCAACGGTGTCGGCGATGGCCTTGTGGTCATAGCAACGAAGGTCGATACAGTCAGGTGACCAGGCAACATCAAAGGTCACCTGAGGAAGGGTTGGGGAAGGAATGGACATATACCCTAATTAATTTACTCTCTGTAAGTCTCTCTCTGTAAGTCTCTCTCTGTAAGTCTCTCTCTTATAAGTCTCTCTCTGTAAGTCTCTCTCTCTCTGTGTAAGTCTTACTGTAAGTCTCTCTGTAAGTCTCTCTCTGTATTAGTCTCTCTCTGTAAATCTCTCTCTGTAAGTCTCACTGTTAGTCTCTCTCTGTAAGATTCTCTCTTATACATGTAAGTCTCTCTCTCTGTAAGTCTCTCTCTCTCTGTGTAAGTCTCACTGTAAGTCTCTCTGTAAGTCTCTCTCTGTATTAGTCTCTCTATTGAAGTCTCTCTTTGTAAGTCTCTCTCTCTCTGTAAGTCTCTCTTTGAAAGTCTCTTTCTGTAAATCTCTCTCTGTATGTCTCTCTCTCTGTAAGTCTCTCTCTGTAAGTCATTCTCTGTAAATCTCTCTCTGTATGTCTCTCTCTGTAAGTCTCTCTCTGTAAGTCTCTCTCTGTATGTCTCTCTCTCTGTAAGTCTCTCTCTGTAAGTCTCTCTCTGTATGTCTCTCTCTGTAAGTCTCTCTCTGTATGTCTCTCTCTGTATGTCTCTCTCTCTGTAAGTCTCTCTCTGTAAGTCTCTCTCTGTAAGTCTCTCTCTGTAAGTCTCTCTCTGTATGTCTCTCTCTGTAAGTCTCTCTCTGTAAGTCTCTCTCTGTATGTCTCTCTCTGTATGTCTCTCTCTGTAAGTCTCTCTCTGTAAGTCTCTCTCTGTATGTCTCTCTCTGTAAGTCTCTCTCTGTATGTCTCTCTCTGTATGTCTCTCTCTGTATGTCTCTCTCTCTGTAAGTCTCTCTCTGTAAGTCTCTCTCTGTAAGTCTCTCTCTGTAAGTCTCTCTCTGTATGTCTCTCTCTGTAAGTCTCTCTCTGTAAGTCTCTCTCTGTATGTCCCTCTCTGTATGTCTCTCTCTGTAAGTCTCTCTCTGTAAGTCTCTCTCTGTATGTCTCTCTCTGTAAGTCTCTCTCTGTATGTCTCTCTCTGTAAATCTCTCTTTGTAAGTCTCACTGTAAGTCTCTCTCTGTACGTCTCTCTCTGTAAGTCTCTCTCTGTATGTCTCTCTCTGTATGTCTCTCTCTGTAAGTCTCTCTCTGTAAGTCTCTCTCTGTATGTCTCTCTCTGTAAGTCTCTCTCTGTATGTCTCTCTCTGTAAATCTCTCTTTGTAAGTCTCACTGTAAGTCTCTCTCTGTACGTCTCTCTCTGTAAGTCTCTCTCTGTATGTCTCTCTCTGTATGTCTCTCTCTGTAAGTCTCTCTCTGTAAATCTCTCTCTGTATGTCTCTCTCTCTGTAAGTCTCTCTCTGTAAGTCTCTCTCTGTAAGTCTCTCTCTGTAAGTCTCTCTCTGTATGTCTCTCTCTGTAAGTCTCTCTCTGTAAGTCTCTCTCTGTATGTCTCTCTCTGTATGTCTCTCTCTGTAAGTCTCTCTCTGTAAGTCTCTCTCTGTATGTCTCTCTCTGTAAGTCTCTCTCTGTATGTCTCTCTCTGTAAATCTCTCTTTGTAAGTCTCACTGTAAGTCTCTCTCTGTACGTCTCTCTCTGTAAGTCTCTCTCTGTAAGTCTCTCTCTGTATGTCTCTCTCTGTAAGTCTCTCTCTGTAAGTCTCTCTCTGTATGTCTCTCTCTGTATGTCTCTCTCTGTAAGTCTCTCTCTGTATGTCTCTCTCTGTATGTCTCTCTCTGTAAGTCTCTCTCTGTAAGTCTCTCTCTGTATGTCTCTCTCTGTAAATCTCTCTTTGTAAGTCTCACTGTAAGTCTCTCTGTAAGTCTCTCTCTGTAAGTCTCTCACTCATAGCAACGGAGATCGATACAGTCCCGTGACCAAGCAACATCGAAGGTCACCTGAGGAAGGGTTGGGGAAGGAATGGACATTAATTGATTTACATAAGAGAGGGATATACTGGTCATTAAAAAATATTATAAGATGATGACATGGATCCTATTCAAATGATTGGTTAAAAGTGTATGTGACCTGGCATTTATTTTGCCTAACAGGAAATGTTGATAATGACCGGTCATTATCAAATACTAATGACCTGTCATTAGTAAAATCATGTGATAAAACATAATTTTATCAAACAAATAAAACATAATTTTATCAAACAAATCAAACATAATCTTTAAAACAAATGATACAAGAATTACCCACACGAGGTACCTTTGGAACAGTCTAACACGCCTGAGGCGATAGCTGATAGTGTTTGGACTGTTTTGAAGCTACAGAGTGTGGGACTGTGGGTAATTCTTACTAATACCCTCACTGCTGTGTAATATTTGTATACTAATGGCTGATCATTGTCACTTTCTAATGACCAGTTACAGGTGAGGAGATATGAATATCTGGTCACATATCCACTCTCAACGAGTAGGTTCTACATCAGGTCATCATCATTTGACCCATTGATAGAGGGCAGCAGAACCCTGGTGGATCTCATAGGACCAAAAGCCCCTCATCGGAGCTCATCAAAATATAGCGTTGCGGTCAGACTTAAAGGTAAAGACCAGTATTGGGAACGCCCCAATTTCAAAAAACGAAATGGAAGCTCTTATTACCAATCATGTGAAAGAATATGTTTTGACTAACACATGATGATAAAAATTTTGCGGGGAAAACGCCTACTACCATATATTTGGTAAATTAGTTTATCTATTGGTGTGTGAGAGATAAACGCATGTGTCGCGTACGTGTGCGTAGTCCCATACACATCTTTCTGTGTACAGTGCTTGTAACTTTACGAAGATTGGGCCAAATTTCTTATCATTTTGATGATTCCAGAACCTTGCAGTACACACCAATACTTATATGCTAGATGATCAACCTTTTCTGATCGATTCCACGTTTCTTTCACAATGCAATCGCATGACCAGAACTGGTCTTTATCTTTAAAACATAGAGGAAAGTTAGACATAAGAACAGGTTGTAGCTATCATTAGTTTTACTACTCTCGCCGTCGAAAGTCCATTCTTTAATGTTGTGAGTCCATGATTAGACTGTGCAATCGGCATCTAGTCTCTAAGTTCAGACACTTTGTTGTAACCCAATTACGATGGGCAAGGATCTGTGGCTACTCACTAACCCAAGACTACATTTTTACCTGAGAATATGGGATGGATTGCTTGAAAACCTCGGTAGTCATCTGGACAAAACTAGTCAGTAGCGGAGCTTCTTCTTTGGTCAGCGCGAACTCAATGTCCAGATTGATACCGTCCAGGTGATTGATGATTGCAAACTCGACCTTTGACATGACCCATTCCATCCGGGCCGTGTCATTGGTCAGCAGATCAGCCCCAAATCCACCTGAAAAAATTCAATAAAAAAATCAATGGTTATCAATTAATTGAATATAAGCATAGCATTATATACAATCAGGGGGGTGTTTCATAAAGCTGTGCATAAAGTTACGCATGACTTTACCAATGACTTGAATATGAAGAGCTAAATGGGATTCTCAAATCCTTTTAATTCCACAAGCTAAAGTTGTAATATGCAGATGTTGATTAACCTTATCATTATTAACAAAACATTTTAATGCAAAGTGTATTTTGGGCTAACATTTAATTGAGATTATAGGAAATATGCACTCACACTTTGTTAAAATATCAGGAAAAACTTTGGACATCCCAATTGGCTCTTCATATTCAAATCATTTGTAAAGTCATTCGTAACTTTACGCACAGCTGTATGAAACACCCCCTGCTTCAAAAACATATCTTTTCTTTAGCAGTTTGTTTCCCTAAAAGTTTGGGGAATTGGCAAAATTAGTTAAAATGAGATTTCTAATCATGCTGATGATTTAGGTATTGTCTATTTTTAGTGATACCAGGCTCTTAAAGGGGGACTGAACTACTTGCGCCCTCTATATAACCAACAATGCCTAAGTGGTACCTGTTGGTCCCCCATGATACCTTTTTTTCTTAAGTCAATTGAGAGCTGATTTGATGAGATAACCACCTGCCTGTGACCGCGCAGGGAGGTCTAATCCCTCCTGGCCAAACTAGTGCAGATAGACTTTAAATCATCTTAATTTGGTAATGTACTTTTTAGATCTTTTTAAGTGTACTTGGCTCTAATAGTTCAATTGTATTACTACTAAGCCAAAGTGCTGGTATAGCTCTGACTTTTTGCTCTGTTTTGCTTTATATTTGTTTTAAAGCCCATCTGTACAAGTAAACAAGAGGGATTAGACCACCCTGCAAGGTCACTGGACAGGTGGTCATCTCATCAAATCAGCTCTCAATTAACATACAGTATAAGAAAAAGAGGATCATGGGGGACCAATGGTCACCAATTATGCATTTTTTGTAATATAGAGGGCGCAAGTAGCTATAAGTAGTGCAGTGGGGATTTAATCTTGTGATTAGTTCGAAAACTCTCAAGGTCTTTTCAAATAAGTTAAATTGTTTTTAAAAAAAGAATTTTTCTTACCCAGATCAACCACTCGAACCCCCTTGGAGTGAGCGAAGCACATGAGCTTTGGGTCGTAGTAACCAAACATAGTGATGGTTGTAATATGATCCCAATCATAGTCTTGCCAATTATTAGGTGACACAGAGAACAGAAAAATCTGAATAAAGAATAAATTAGTAACAATTATAATACATACGGTACATACATACATACATATTGATATTTATATAGTGCTTTAACATAACATGCTCAAACTTAAGTGCTTTCCATTAGTAAATAAAACAGAATAATTATTTTGCTCTCCAAGTGCATCTAAAGCTGTGTAAAGTAATTCTAAAAAGTTGTGCATCACATGAACCATAATATTCTACTTTTATATAGCACTTAATACATGAACCATGTCTCCAAGCGCTTTACAGATATACAATAACCCCGATCAACGGATTCAGGCTTGCCCGTAAACAATGTACTGTATGCACATTCTCCATTCCCAGGCATCTTAGATGCTCACAATGCTGAGCGAAATACATTAACTTTTGCATCCTCTCAGGTACCCATTTCACACCTGGGTGGAGAGTGGCAAATGTACATTAACGTCTTGCTAAAGGACGTTAGTGTCTGGCTGGGATTTGAACCCCGTACCTTGTGATCTGCGGTCGGGTGGCTTATCCACTAGACCACACCACCTCTACAGGCATCATAAAAGAAACAGAATTTTTAATCAGAAAAGCAATATTTTATTCCCTCTCACAAAACATGTGACATATATTAGTCATTACACAATTCCATATACTGTAAGACTTGCAATCTGCAACACAAATTAAGCTGGGACAGGGTGACTCCTATACTAAAACCAATTGGATTTAAAGGATTCACTAGTCAATGGGTAGATGTACAGGTACATGTAGTTAGTTAAAATAAAATTCCAGGGGGGTGTTTCACAAAGATCTTAAGTTGAACTTATCTCTAAGTTGGAATTAAAAAATTATGGAAAGCTGTTAGCATCTTTGAATATTTGGAAAGGCAAAAAATGTTGATTCAAATCATTCATATTTTCTATCATCAAGGACATTTCATGTTCTGGATGTGGAATTTATAAAAAGTCTAAAATACTTGAATGATCTGCTTTTGAATATATTTCATTTTAAGGCTCGAATGGCTGTCCATAATTTTTAAGTCCAACTTAGAGATAAGTTCAACTTAGAATCTTTGTGAAACACCCCCCAGGTCTTCAAACAAAACAATCATAGGACATTGCCATAGAAAAGCAGAATTAGAATTCTTTCTCAGTCCATTATAACTTCTTGGTTCAAAATGTATACATCATAGCAATAGTGCCTGACTTTTGGTTTCAGTTTACTTGTGAGGATGAAGTAATTCCTTATATGTGATCTCAAATCAAATAGGGAAGTCCCTGAAAAAAATTCTTAGCACAATGGCAATGTTGATCTACACGATCCAGCTAACTGCATAAACGAGACCAATTCTCACCATTTCCACTTCCTTATTTCATGTTATGCCGATGCATGTGCAATTTCAACAAACATGCATCAATGTGTATGCTTGCTGCTAATATTTGCACATGCTTACATCATGCATCAACATGCATTCATGTGTACATGTATGCATGCTTAATTTTGCATACCGGTACTTTTTTTACTTCATGAATTGGCATACAGCCTTACAGGTGCATGCATACCTGTACTGCTTTTAAATAGAAAACTTGCATAAACATGCTAAAAACATGCATCCATGTAGCTCTCTTTGAGTTTCTGTTATTCAGATTTAATTTTTTACCTCAGACTGTTTTGAAAATGTGTTACCATGTCCTAATTTCTTCCCATTTAAATTATTGTAATATTGTTGGGGGTTTCACTTCTAAGAGAAATATTAAACGAATTTATAAATTACAGAAACGTGGGATTCGCCTGGCTTATTACACTTTTTTTTTTTTTTATCTGTCTCACACTCTACCATTATTTAAAAAAATACAAATCCTACCTATCCGTGATTTAGTAACCTTAAAGTGACTCAGTAACATCGTTGAAGGTTGATGAAAAAATTGCTTAATTTTTGTATAAAATGTTACTTATTATATTCTTTCTACTGTACTAACAACCCTCTGACATGCAAAAAAATCCTGAAAAAAATTCTCAAACCACGAAGATATCTATGATTTCTTTGAAGGCGTCACTGTGCAACACCCTCTAACAGTGATTAACAGTAAATTCTCCCAACCATTTTTGAAATGTCCCAACCGTTTTTCCATGAAAAAAAAGACATAAAACAGGCTTTTAAAAATCTGTCAACACTTTAATGTCTGGAATGGTATGTAGGGCTAATTTATTGCTTTGTGACGATTTACATTCACGTAAAATGTAATTAAATTGCAAAAATATAGTTGAGAGAATTAAGGAATCGATCAGATCAGTTTTACTCAATGTGTATCATTAAAAATGGTCCTTTTTCACTCAAATTTTCAGATTATCTTTAATTGTATATAGCATTGAAGTCACTACCTTAGCACACTATCTCTCATCTGAACAATGTTACCAATTAAGTCCCTTTTAATGGTGCAATTTTCATGTTTCAACTGTCTAATAAACTTCTTCCAAAGATTTATGATGATTATTTTACTTTGAATTGTTATTGTTCCATTCAAAATTACAATACTAGAAATGCTCAAAATATCCACCGCCCTTTAAACCGCATACAACAACTGAGAATTCAATTTTTTACAATTAATGGACCAATTATTTGGAATAACCTCCCAACTAATCTCAAGAATAGTAAGACCGTAAAACAGTTCAAACGATTAGTTAAAAAACACCTCCTGAACTCATAAATGATGAATATTTTGTTGATGTTTCCTATCTTTTCTTCCTTATCAATTTTTTTTAAATATTTTTAATCGTGACGTCTTTTTTATGTTTTCCTTGTTATAATTTTTGATATTTTCTCATACTTTTTTTTAGTATTTGTATCTGGTGAAAAAAAAAAAAATAGATAAGCTCCGAAAATTGCATTCGTCAAAAATATACATAGTCCTGATCCTATAAAATCGGCTAAAAATACATGTTTGAAGTATGTAAACAGAATGTAATTTTTGACCGTCTTGGACTCTTGGGCCTTGAAGTTTGGGACATGCATGTTTGGTTTATCATGTTTATGTTTTACTTTTTTTTTTAAACAGAGCCAATTTACTCTTTTGAAAGTTGAGTTTACATTACAAATAAACATATTTTGAATTAATTTGTTTATAAATTCCTTGGAGTCTGTTTGTATTCATTTCCATCTTCATCATCAAACTTTGGAAGACATGAATGGAAATTGAAATCAATTTCAAAGATACATCATTATTTACATGATTGATGTACGTAGGCCGTAGTCCTAGACATCAACGATGACTCAATTTCCTCAGTCATACAGTAGGTCTAGAGCCTATAGAGGTCTACTTATAGTGACTATAACTTATACATTTGTAGCTCATCATCTTCTTACATAAGTTCAGTTCAAGTCTTTAAATGAAAATAGAATTTTATTTTTAAATGGAAATGGAAGCATATAACCAATTTTCTAAAGGTCACTTAAATTCTAAAGGCTATATAATCTGTTAATTGATATAGTATTAATGACTGCTTTGAGAGAAATAGTTGTTTTATTACGCTCAAGGGAAGGTTAGAATTGTGCTATTCCCCGAGGCTTGCCGAGGGGAATAGCCCAATTGTAACCTTCCCGAGAGCGTATGAAAACAACTATTTCTCGAATATTAAAGCAGTCATTAATACTTTTATATGCCGAAAAAAAATAGACTAAAAAATGAAAAATTAAAAATATTTATCATTTTTGTCGAAGACGGGATTCGAACTCTTGCGTACAACAAGAGGTGTACCGAAAACCAACGCTTAGACCACTCAGCTATGGCCCGCCGTTAACATGCTTGGCAGTTTTCTCCAATATATACATTAAAATGGATTGAAACTGGCTTCGCGTGTGATGAATGCTTCGCAAAAGCTCCATATACGGACTCTTCTTTTACTTTTGCAATGCATATTGGCACGAACTTAGATCAAGATCTATCGGCAGATGTTGTTTTTTTGTTTTTGGAAGTTTATTTTCGTCTTCATGTCAACAATGCAAGATAAAATTGTCGGTAAGATCGATCGAGATTCAATTGTATTGAAATTACCGACCAATCCTTCGCACACATACGGCATCCTCCATCGCTCAAACCATTTTTTAACATGTAAACCTATGGGGTAACCATGGAGGCTGACCAAATATTTTTAATACAATAATAGATCTAGATCTAACCATGGTTATTAAAAATATTGAAATGTTTTAAGCATGGTTACCGAGAATTTTACAGGAACAGTTGAAGTTTATGAATGCAATTCGACCAATCAGATGGCTGGATTTCTTAAGTGAGGTATATAATGTATACTGTTACCTCTTTCGATCTTGTTGTTTTGATGGTGTCGCACAGTGATGGGTCGGTGCATGGGCAGTTCTGCGCAGCCGACCGTCTCATCGCAGAAATGTGCTCGGAGAACATCGGGGACCTGACTTGCTGAAGTTCCGCTCCGAGCCCGTGTCCCAAAGTTACATCATTCTGAAGGCATGTTACACCACCATATAAAGCGAAACTCACTAAAATCGACCAAATTACTATCAATCCCATGTTGAGAAAGAATAGTATAATACTAGACACAGGTTATGTGTCGTTCAAGGTATTTACAATTTGTCTTCAATTGAATTGGTATAAATACTTGCGCAAAGCAACGGGGATAACCCTGAACAGTCACGTGACGACACGAGGGAAGTTGATCATGTGATTCGAACTTTTAAAGGTAATACAAAGTTTTCGGAAATTTTGAAAATTGGGTCGATAGTGATTCTTTACAATTTTGATATATTTTGATGCCCCTGTGGATGTATTTATAGCCCCTAAAACACTTCTGCTTTCGAGAAAAACTGAATATACAAATTTACCGGTGCTCCCGGTAAATGTTGATAAATTTCAAGTAGCGCCTACGGCCGTACGATGGTAGCTGCATGCAACCATGAAAATCTCAGAATATGTAGTTGTGATATAATTTCAAAACGGGAATAGCTAATCGGTCGGTTTATTAAGAAACAATGTTTTATAGATTATATATATTGACCTTAAGCTCGAGGGAGCTATATACAACATAAAGAGTTTATTATTTACAATTTCATAAATTTAGACTCAATTTCAACCGCGACAACGATCTTTGAATCTTGTAGGATCGCATATGCTTCCAATATGTTCATTTGAACCAATTACATTCATGACCCCATACCAAAACTTTGTATTACCTTTAAAGGGCTAAGAAGAGGGCGACTTACAGATATTACCCCGGGAAGTGACAGTTCTAACTTCTAAGGAAATTATTGTAGAGGCTGGAAGCCCACAGAACTCTGGCCATAGGTGCCGGAATTCGCGGAAGTAGGGGGGGGGGGGGGGGGGGGGTCATTTTCGCCCCCCCCCCCCCCCCCAAGAAAAAAAGATTTAAAAAAAGAAAAAAAGAAGTGGTTTTGCGATAGAGATTTTTTTTATGCCCCCCCCCCCTCCCCTCAGTACGCCACTGCCCGTAAAAGGTGAGCCCCCTGGATGTTTGTCCCCCCCCCCCCCCCCAATCCCAAACTGCTTCCGGCATGCCTGCCACTGGCCTATACCATAGGGTCTCTTTTTAAAACTAGAGAACGGAATAACTGCTATATGATTTAGTTCTGTGACAAAGAAAGAGAAGAATGGGTGTGTGCATAATTATGGGACAAATTAATGGATTATTATTTGTCTTCATACACACACAATTTTTGTCAACCACCACCACCACCCCCCCCCCCCCACCCCACCCCCACACTTTCTTCTCTTTATCCCCCTGGTCTCTCTCTCTCTCTTTCCACATGCACCGATATCACTCTGTTCTCTCTCTCCTTTCTCCCTTTCAATTATACATTCCCTCTGTCCTTTGAACTCCTTTTCTCCTCCTTATATAGTTCTCTCTCTCTTTCTCATATCATCTCTCATCTCGCACTATTTTTTGTTCTCTCCTCTACCACTCTCTCTCTCTCTCTCTCTTTCTCTTTATCTTCCTCAAATCCCAAATCATTCTTTCTCTTACCCTCACTCTCAATACCACAAACAGATACCATCTGTCCAGATCTAGAGGGGTATTAACTCTGTGTTAAAGGTATTATGTCCCATTTGCAGGCCAAAAAAATGAAAAAGTTAAATTCCAACTGCATTTGAAAGATAATACTAATTTAAAACTTCCCTAAAAAAGGTGGGGCTTGAAAATGTCTTCAAGTGGGAAAATAACGACGATTAGTTGTCATATCGACTTTAGGGCTATAGAGCCCAAAAGTAATAGTCTTGATTTTCAGACAATTGTACCGAATGGTCATACGTTTTATGCTGCGCAAATATTCAATCAGTTTAATCTTGGCCATCACAAGAAGTTGGTTATTGATGTAGACAAATGCTCAATGTACCCTTTACAACTCTTTTCATGTATGTTATTACCAAAGAAGAAGAAAAAGCCAGTCAGTCACTCAATAATGTCTGACAGTGAAGTCTAGCAAGTAAACGGGTTTCCTTGCATAATTTGAATATTAGGACACTGCTAACGTTTAAATTTCACAGATATGACATACATGACATATTCATAATTCCTGCAAAGTTCTACAGCATTTGAGGTTGGCTGCAAAAGGGACAAGTACCTTTAATGCCCTTCTGGCTCCTAAAAGACAGTATTATCTTCATAAGTCTAATAAATTGGCCAGTCAGTAAGAAACTCAAATGAAATAATTCACACATAGCTATACAAATGAGTGTCATCTATATTGGTCTTTGATTTACATTTAGACATTTATGCATTCATGTTTTTATCGTTGGGACAAAAAAAAAATTGAATTCTTGCAGAATCCAACAAGTAACCCCCCATCCCCCATATTTTCATTAACTTTGGGCAATCCATGATTGTGGAAAATTATAATCCATGGTGATTTCAATATTAGGAACCCACACTTTCGCTGATAATATTATGTACTACGCCTAGAAACAAAGTATTAGGCACATTATATTAAAATGTGAGCTATAATTATTATTATAACAGTGTTCGTTCCCACAAGCGGAAAAATGAATGAACAAATGAGCAAAGGAATAAAAAGAACTGGTACAATTTCAAAATGTTAGTTTTTTAGATGTATCTATCCACTGTCCCTGTTATTATTTACTTTCTCTGTCAAAATTTGCTTGACAGTTAAACTTAAAGACGCATAGTAGTGGGCTCTAATTGGGAATTAGACACCATTCAGGTCATTACCCAATAGCTGGTGTTGTCAATCCCCAGGATAAGCCTTCAGTTCTTATGACCAACATGCCTTATGCAATGCTCTGCATTTTCCAACAATCACCCCCCCCCCTGCCCCCATATGGTAAAGTCATTATCTAACATTTCCATCACCCAAAGACTCAGATAGACGAGAGGGTATTTTATGATGGGACCACGGGTTTGCTGTGTGCAGACTTGTACACCCATTAATGGTATTTCCACCATGTCTGGTGTCTGTGAATCATGACCTTCTGCACATGGAACTCTACTACCATCTTCCTTTAGCCCAATGACTACTGAATTCTCTCATTCCTGTACGCTTAATACTGGAGCCACCGGCTTCCCACAGGCAACGGGTTAAACTCTCTTTCATGCAACCATGTAGCTTATCAGCTGGGCGAGCAGCGTCACATTGAGACTGTTGCCTAGCAACCTATACTTTTGTTTCTTGGTGGAGCAGTCTGGGAAACCTGCAGAGTTCAATGAGAGGAGAGAGGGGAAGGAAGGGGAGGGGAGGGGAGGGGAGGGGAGGGGAGGGGAGGGGAGGGGAGGGGAGGGGAGGGGAAGAGAGGGGATGTGAAGGGAGGGGAGGGGAGGAGGGGAGGGGAGGAGAGGAGAGGGGAGGGGAAGGGAGGTGAGGGGAGGGTAGGGGAGGGGAAGGGAGGGGAGGGGAAGGGAGGGGAGGGGAAGGGAGGGGAGGGGAAGGGAGGGAAGGGAGGGAAGGGAGGGAAGGGAGGGGAGGGGAGGAGAGGAGAGGAGAGGAGAGAGGTAAGGAGAGAGGTAAGGAGAGAAAAGAGGAGAGAGAAGAGGAGAGAAGAGGAAAGACAAGAGAGGAGAGGAGAGAAGAGGAGAGGAGAGAAGAGAAGAGAAGAGAGAGGAGAGGAGAGAAGAGAAGAGAGGAGAGGAGAGGAGAGGAGAGAAGAGGAGAGAAGAGAAGAGAGGAGAGGAGAGGAGAGAGAGGGTGGGAGAAGGAGAGGGTGGGAGAAGGAGAGAGAGGGTGGGAGAAGGAGAGAGAGGAAGGGAGAGAGAGGAAGGGAGAGAGAGAGAGAGAGAGAGAGAGAGAGAGAGCGATTAGAAAATGACAATCAATTATCTTTTCAAGAAAGCATTTCAAGGTACAGTGTAATTTCAATAACTGATAGAATTCACATTGGGATTATGGTCATGTTTGCACATTGCAATAGGTGGGGCACTGGACAGCCTGTACTACTGAAATTGCCCTTCGTTTATTTATTGCAAGTCTCTGCTATCTCTTTCCTTGTTAAATAAAGGCTATCCTGACTAAGAAACTCATTCAGGGGGGACTAAGTCGACTATCTTCACCTATTAATGACTCAGCCAGACGGCGGTTAAAGATAAAGTTCAGTTCTTGTAATGATAGAAAATCAATTCTCACAGAATCCAACAAATCTTTCACTGAATGTTCAAGCCATGTTCTCTCTACATACGATTCCCACACCAGAGCTCAAGATTAGATTTAAAAACTGAGAAAATTATCCCTTATATGGCGACATCAAAGGTCGGTCCCCAGACATAAATATTCTGATTGATACATGTCTGTAAAAATGAAATTACATACACACACTCACCAAAATCTTGTGGGAAGTGATGCAAGTTGGCAACCTCTCTGGGTGAAAAATACCTAAGACGGAGCGCCTTCAGCCTCTCTAGGCGTTCGTCATCGCTGCACGACCCGGAAGAGAAGGCTGAAGACATCTGGAATAAATGGGGAATTGTTTGGTAAGATTTAATAGAGGCAAAATATCATAAAATTGGGAGGGGGGGGGGCGGCCATTTTGATATGGTCTGTTTAGAGTCAAAATGGCACACTTTTACACAGAGTTAATGCCCCTTCTGGCTCAAAACAAGCGCACCCAGATTCCAGACGGCTTACTACCTTGATTATCGTTGCCTATTGGTTCATGTGGTGCACAGCTTTCTAAATATCTTACCGGTGACACAGCTTTATACAACAAATTTACAGTGTATGCGCTTGGAGAGCAAATTAATTATTCTGTTTTATTTAGTAATGTAAAGCGCTTTGAGCATGTTCATGTTAAGGCGGCAGGTGCTATATAAATATCAATATGTACGTATGTATGAATGTATGTATGTATGAATGTTATTTTGTTATGTTGTCATGGCTGATTTTGTACATGCCAATCTCCAGCATCAACTTTGGGTCCATGTAGCCCATCAGTGCATTCAAGCAACACGCAGTCGAAGGAGATGTAAGAGGAAGCAAACACAGCTGTTGGCAGCATCGTGCATACACAGAGTTAGTGCCCTCTTGGCTCAATCAATACACACCAAGATTCCAGAAAGTTAACCTTGAATTGCTTTACCCTGATGAAAGAGAAACACAAAGCACAACAGCCGGGTCTGTTGGCAGCATCGTGCCTACACAAGAGTTAGTGCCAACCTCCAGAATGGACTTTGGGCCTGTGTGACCCACCGGTGTCTTCATGCAACACCTGATCAAAGAAGATTTTAAGAGAAAAACAAAGCACATAAGCCGTGTATGCTGGCAACATCTTGTCAACCTCCAACAGGATGGAATTTGGGCCTGTGTGACCCATCAGTGTCTTCATGCAACACCTGATCAAAGATGTAAGAGAAAAACAAAGCACACAAGCCGTGTATGCTGGCAACATCTTGTCAACCTCCAACAGGATGGAATTTGGGCCTGTGTGACCCATCAGTGTCTTCATGCAACACCTGATCAAAGATGTAAGAGAAAAACAAAGCACACAAGCCGTGTATGCTGGCAACATCTTGTCAACCTCCAACAGGATGGAATTTGGGCCTGTGTGACCCATCAGTGTCTTCATGCAACACCTGATCAAAGATGTAAGAGAAAAACAAAGCACACAAGCCGTGTATGCTGGCAACATCTTGTCAACCTCCAACAGGATGGAATTTGGGCCTGTGTGACCCATCAGTGTCTTCATGCAACACCTGATCAAAGATGTAAGAGAAAAACAAAGCACATAAGCCGGGTATGCTGGCAACATCGTGCATACTTCCAACAGGAGGAACTACAAGATTTAATCCAAAGCCCCCATCGTTGCTAGGCTCGGACACGCAATGGTTGGGGAAGACAATGGTCTTGGGATGCCAAGAAAACATAAGTTCGTGAATACTGTCGACAGCATTATTTTATGGTTGCACGACGGTGACCTCAGAACCATCCTATTCTGGGACTACCTTACAGAGGAAGATCAGAGATTCGTGCCTGGATGGATCTCTCTCCCCATTTCTCAATGCACTTCGCAATTACTTGTTCGATTCATCTCTTATCGAAGAGGCATACTAAATTCTTTCCCCCTAATTCATGTTCACTTCCATTTTATTTATTTTTTTATTTTTTTATTTATTTAGTTATTTTATCATTTCAAAGATATGTCCTTTACTCATATTTTGTCTCTATTTTTTATGCATATCTAAAATTTACAGGCATGTAATGTTGATTCGGTGTAGGAAGTGATTGGTATCATCGAAGCAGGTTGAAAAGGAATTTAATTTGTACTTTTGTTACATCTCAAACTTCCCCTTCTTCATATGATTTGCCACACATCTCCGATAAAAATTTAATTTTATGATCATTTAAGTTATGTTTCATTGAAGAGAAAGCGAACTGGCTGAGAAGTTCAGTGCAGTAAGAAAACGACAAAGTGACAAAGTCATATGAAGTATTTTTTGTGTTTTATGTTGAAATATAAACTAGAAGTAGAGGAAAATAAAACTAAGACAACAGATTTGAATATTACTAAGTGGAGTAAGATAATTACTGATTTACAATCTGCTATCAAGTAAATAGAGATATATAATGTGATTTGATCTCATCTAAACATGTGATTAAGTGCTTTGTTATGAATATTTATGTACGATGTTGTCCATGTTTTTATCTGAATAATTTTTTTTATTTAATAAAAAAAAATATCAGGTATGGTTAAGGAGGCAGTTACCAAATCAGGGGCTGGAGGAGGCCCAGAGAGTGCCGGATCGGCTGCACGTGGTGATGCCGATGGGGCACATTTTTTCCGTCTGTACTCCAGAAAGTCGGTCCTAAAATCGAAATGTCCATCTGTAGTAGGGTCCATGATTAACGTATCATAACGCATATCATACTTTGAGAAAGTCGGTTGTGCATGTTATTGCGTCTACAATAAAGATAGTTGTTGCGGAAAAGTTCTACGTTAGAAAACGTCAGGGAGAGGCAACAATCTACGGGATGGTGATGGAAGCAGGCAAAGCAGCGCCGGCTGGAGGAGGCCCAGAGAGCTCTGTTGAAGCTCACTTCTTCCGTCTGTATATTAATGCCAATGTGACGGACGAGAAGCTTAGAGAATCCATTCTGAATATGGAAAAGGGAAAACGGGTCATCATAACCCAAGTCCTGAAATATCCTGGGAGTGGTCGCTTGACTCCCAAATCAAAAGTAAGTGGACCCGATGCTAAACCTACTGTATAATAATAATAGATTGATTGACTTTTATTCGCCAAGCCTCCAACATACAACAAATTACAATATACACAAATAACCGATTAAATCAGCTTGAATAGTACTCGTTGTATTTAATATGTTGTTCATGTCGACATAGATTTTTAGCTGAACATGTTTGTTTTTGTATAATTTTTGAAAATGTCATTTACATGTACATGTAGATTATTGTAAGTTTTATTTTTTCGTATTTTGTGTGGAGTTTGATGTACAGCTTAAAGATGAAAGTGTTGAGTTATTCAGTTATAAATGATGTTGTTAAATAATGTGGGGTAAAGTATTATTTTCATCATAATTTGTTTTTATTATTCATCTTGATATATATTAGGTAGGAGGGTGTGTGACAACAGACGAGTATTCGAGACAATCTCTTCAGATAGAAGGGGATGGGAGCCGAATTGAGGTGGTGCTGTGGGGAGAGGCGGCAGTGAGGGAGTATGCAATCTCCAAGAAGGTTACCATAACTGCCTTGATTAAAGAGGAGAGGAGATTATCGTGACTCCCTCTACTAGTGTAGAGGTAGGTTTTGCTATATTTGGATAATTAATCTTTATTTCTTTCAGTAAAAAATACATGCTCTGTAGAGGAAAGGTCAAACTAAATGTGACAGTATAAAAGCAAGGTTAATTGGTCTGTTGGACATGAACTAGGACTGTTTTTTGTTGTAATACCTTTTGCATTTTTGTTTGATAAGCATTGAAGTTCTAACTTGTGTTTTTTAATGATATTGAGTCAAGAAGAAACTGAATGTAATTTGGAAAGGATGATGCTATATGTAGAAATTGTGTTTGCATTGAGGCTGCAAAATTACCAGATTGATTAAACATGGAATCAATCGTTGTGAATTGCACCTTCCCCTTATGCAGTACAGCATGTTTGGGACTAAATGTTTATGATTAAATACTAATGAGCATTTTGAGCAATAAGCCATTTGAGCTTTAAGTTGGTCTTTAAGCTGGATTTGGCTTAATAATAAGAGCGTTTTGTTTTGGGGGATTTAAGTTTTTTGATGATATAAATATTATTTAATGAAGAAATCTGTCGGGGTTCTTCTTTAATGATTTTTGATAAATCAAAATTTGTGTGTCATCAGATATATATATTAGTGATTGGCATGAATTTCCTGGCACTGCTATCCAAACTGAATATTTCACGTAGCTGTAATGTATGAGAAATGGTCCTTATTTATCATTTGTGATGATGATTGCTAAATATATCTAATATGTATAATGTTTTTTTAAATGTACGTTTTGTTCATTTTCAGATATCCTATCGAGGTTATCCTTGAAAGTGGGGAATCCCTCTTTGTGGGCGAGGGAGTGCCCTTCAACTACGTGGTGGTGCTCCCTCTCCGAGTATCCTACAGGGCGACCGCCAGTGGCATCGTCCAATCTATAACAGTAATTGTCGACGCCGAGGAGGCAGATCTAGAGGCACTATGAACATGACAGACAATGAAAGCGGACAAAATATACAGTTCCTCAGGTAGACAAAGGGACATCTCTTCACTGCTATTATGTAAAAATGTGTGGAACAGGTGTCACATGCATATTCACCTGTTCTACACCTTTTTACATAATAGCAGTGAAGGGATGTCCCTTTGTCTACCTGAGGAACTGTATATTTTGTCCGCTTTCATTGTCTGTCATGTTCATAGTGAGGTGTAATACCTGATAATTTTTATGCCTCCGCCACCGAAGGTGGTGCCGGAGGCATCATGTTTTCGGGTTGTCCGTCCGTACGTCTGTACGTCCGTACGTCCGTCCGTACGTCCGTACGTCCGTCCGTCCGTCCGTCCGTCCCGTTTGACCGTTATCACAATATCTCAAGAACCATTTAAGATTTAAACTTAAGACTCGGGAATAGTATTTATCACCATAGGAAGACGATCTGATTAGATTTTGGAGTACGTAGGTCAAAGGTCACAGGTCACAGAGGTCAACTTATGAAATTCCTTGTATTGAGTTTGTTAGCGCGATATCTCAAGAACCATTTGAGATTTAAACTTCAAACTTAAGGATAGTATGTATCACCATAGGAAGACGATCTGTTTAGATTTTGGAGCATGTATGTCAAAGGTCAAGGGTCACAGAGGTCAACTTATGAAATTCCATACATTGAGATTGTTATCATGATATCTCAAGAACCACTGGAGATTTAAACTTCAAACTTAGTGATAGTGTGTATCACTATAGGAAAACAATCTGATTAGATTTTGGAGCACGTAGGTCAAAGGTCAAGGGTCATAGAGGTCAACTTATGAAATTCCATACATTGAGATTGTTATCATGATATCTCAAGAACCACTGGAGATGTAAAAACTTCAAACTTAAGGATAGTATGTATCACCATAGGAAGACGATCTGATTAGATTTTGGAGCACGTAGGTCAAAGGTCAAGGGTCACAGAGGTCAACTTATGAAATTCCATACATTGAGATTGTTATCATAATATCTCAAGAACCACTGGAGATTTAAACTTCAAACTTAATGATAGTGTGTATCACCATAGGAAGACAATCTGATTAGATTTTGGAGCACGTAGGTCAAAGGTCAAGGGTCACAGAGGTCAACTTATGAAATTCCATACATTGAGATCGTTATCGCGATATCTCAAGAACCACTGGAGAATTTTCACTTCAAACTTAATGATAGTATGTATCACCATATCATAATATCTCAAGAACCACTGGAGGTTTAAACTTCAAACTTAATGATAGTGTGTATCACCATAGGAAGACAATCTGATTAGATTTTGGAGCACGTAGGTCAAAGGTCAAGGGTCACAGAGGTCAACTTATGAAATTCCATACATTGAGATTGTTATCATGATATCTCAAGAACCACTGGAGATTTAAACTCCAAACTTGTTTAAATTGCTCTATGGCGGAGGCATCATTTTCGACTGCGCGCAGTCAAAATTCCATCTAGTTTAGTCTTAATATCGTTTTTTTTTTAGAAATGTGATTTTCTCTTTGAAATTGAGTCTCGTACAGAGCGACGTCTGGAATAGTGCAGACTATGACAGTAATTGTCCACCCCGAGGAGGCAGAGCAAGACGTGCGATCTAATGCGATCTAATGAATTATTCATTGAGCTTAAAAGTATAACAATTTTTGTCTTGATATCCTTTTTTTCTTAAAATATTTATATCTATTGTACTTTTTCGTATTTTTAAATAATTTATTAAAATGTATTAGTGTGTTATAATTAATGATACTTACATTTCTGAGTTTTTACTGTTTTGTTTTAATTTTATGTCAACATTTAAATGATGCAGTTAATTTTGTTTATTTATTTAGGTTTATTTTGCCTCTTAACTTGCATATGAAATAACATGAACCACAAGGCACAACACAATGAATGGTTTCCGCTTGCAGCTATAACTGCAATCTTAGACAGGGTTCGAACTTCACCGAATTAGTAGAATGTGGAACTTTGTCTTCATAAAACGAGAGGCTTTCTGACTTGGGGTTAAAAGAGGCAAAAATTGGAAAAGTCTAAGGTGACTGAAAGGAAACTTACATCAGCCGAGAGATCAGTGCGCAGAACGGATCCTGTTCCTTCCACATAGTATGCATACCTACATGTAGACATAAAAGAGATTAAAAGATAGATCAGTTTTAGGTCGATATGCCATCTCCTTGTTCTGTTGTCTCCATTTCCCTTTATCTGCAACAGGAAGAAGAAACAAATTATTACTAACACTGTACATACTGTACATGTTAGTAAAAAATTAATCAAATGTGTCTGTTCTGTGTCAATTTCTAATGGATAAATGTCACAGAAATGCTATAGAGACTTGCTTAAATGTCTCTACTCTGATATTTATAATCATTAATTATCATCATCATCAAATTCAACTGATGTAGTGCTTTTCAATTGACAGAGCCTGCACTTTTACATAATTCTGTGAAATGTGAATTCTCATTGTCATCTTCAAGCCGGGGAAATAATATGTTTGCAGGGGCTCAGGGAGAACTGTAATACTGTTGAGGCTATCCCCGGCATGGGTAAACAAGACATGAATAATAATAATCATATCAATGTGAACAGAGTGAGTTAATCATCAGAAGCAATTTTGAATAAATAATATATCATTATTATCATCATCCTCATAAATACTCACTATGAACATGACGGACAAAGAAAGAGGACAAAATATATAGTTCCTCATTCTACCCTCAACGAATGCTGTGGTAGACAAAGGCACATCCCTTCACTGCTATTATGTACAAATGTGTAGAACAGGTGAATATGGATGCGACACCTGTTCTACACATTTGTACATAATAGCAGTGAAGGGATGTTTCTTTGTCTACCACAGCAATTGTTAGGGTAGAATGAGGAACTGTATATTTTGTCCTCTAACTTTGTCCGTCATGTTCATAGTGACTGGTACTGTAGCTACTTACGCCTTTGTGAAGCAGCAGGTCTTTGTATCCTCCACCGTCACTATGTCCATCACGTTAACATACTTGAGTAAAATCCTGTCCGGTATTAGGTACTCCGCCATAGACTCTTCACTCAAATCGGCCTGAAGGTAGTCGCCTATTTTCCTTCTCTCATCATCCTCACCCGTTTCCTGTTCATTCTGTTCACTTGAAGACACCATATCTTCACAGCTACCACTCTTCACATTATCTGTTCTTTCCTTCTCATTCAAATGCTGCTCATCTGTTTTTCTTTCAATACTTTGCTCATTCAGGGATACCATACTAGATTCATCTTGCCCTGTTCTTTCACGTGACTCTGTTAATTCCATATTTGTCTGCTCCTGTGAGGACACCATAGAGTTGTCACAAACCAGTCTGCTAGTTTCCTTTATCTCATTTGGCATTAAAGGCATATTCACTCTGTGCTGTACTAGTTGAGTGCCATGTTCCTCTTTGAACTGTAGAGGGCGCTGTTTGGCAAGCATGAAGTAGCGTACACGTTGATTGGGTATGCCAATATTCATAGGTGATAGTAGGAATTCCTGTAACATTCAAAAAGAAAAACTCTGATAAATAGAGGAAACTTCAAATACACAGGGTGTTAACTAAATGCAAATAAATGCGAGTACCGGTATAGCAGATATCCCATACTTTTACCATATTTTAAGCCCATTTTCTTTAAAATGGTTATCAATAACTGCAGCAACTCTATGAAACATGTGATCACAGCCAATCAAATCAATTACTAACCGATATAAATTAATAGAAACAGGGTAAAATGATAATAAACTGATTTGATAAAGTGTTTAATACAATACACCGTCTGTAAGCGCTTTACAGATATGATATCATTAACTTAGTCATCAGATTCATTCATGCACAATGTGTACCGTCTCCACTCCCCGGGGAGTATTCCTTCCATATGGTCTCCGTGGCGTGGGGGCATAGGCAATTACTAACACAAAGGCTTCTATCATCCTACGAGGTCCACATTTCTCTCTTGGGTATGGAGTGGCAAATGTAGATTAATGCCTTGCCAAAAGACATTATAGAGCCGTGTAAGGATCGAACCACAACCTTTGAATTTTTAAGTCAAGTGCTAAGTTTCACCACTCAACTATGACACCTCTACGGTAATCACTCTTATCATGGGTATTAAAGATACTATGTCCCTTTTGCAGCCAACCTCAAATGCTGTAGAACTTTGCAGGAATTATGAATATGTCATGTATGTCCTATCTGTAAAACTTGAATATTAGCAGTGTCCTAATATTCAAATTAGGCAAGGAAACCGGTTTACTTGCTAGACTTCACTGTCAGACACTATTGAGTGACTGACTGGCTTTTTTTCTTCTTTGGTAATAAGATACATACAATGAGCTGTAAAGGGTACATGAGCATTCGTCTACATCAATAACCCACTTCTTGTAATGGCCAAAATTAAACTGATTGAATCTTTGCCCAGCAAAAAACGTACGATCATTCGAAACAATGGTCTGAAAATCAGACCATTACTTACTGGCTCTATAACTGTTGTTGATTTGACAACAAATAGTCCTTATTTTCCCACTTTAAGACATTTTCAAGCCCCCCTGTTTTAGGGAAGTTCTAAATTAGTATTATCTTTCAAATGCTGTTGGAATTTAACCTTTTCATTTTTTTTGCCTGCAAATGGGACATAGTACCTTTAATGAATCATGAAAATCAAAATTACAATTCATTACTTTGAATGATTAATAGATCATTTGGCTTGTCTTAAAAATTAGCAAATTTAGTTAATCAACATTCTCATCACACCAAAGCACAAATAAGAAAAATGATTTTCACCTCCAATTATTTTTTTTTAATTATTAAATAATTACCTGAAAGACGTAATTGCACTTCTGAAGAGTCTCCACAAGAAAGTTTCTATGAAACAAAGACAAAGATTGAAAAACTGAATGAATCCTCAATTGAACATTGCTACAGGTCATATCAATACAATTTCTTAGACTTTTTTAGAGTCTATAAAGACACTTTTTTAAATCAAAATACCAATGTTTATTTGGTGATCTGTGAAATAGAAATCCAACAGTAAAAAATGAAGAAATTTGACTTACACCAACTTTTAAAGCCATATCTTACTGTAAACCACTCCAGCAAAGCAGAGAGTCGATGCTATTGCATATTGACCTCTAGCACTGCATTACGTGTTAATAGGCAGCAATTGCACACATGAATAAGTCAATACACTATGACACATGAATAGTCAATAACACACAAATGCACACAATAAAGACGATGTGGCTGTCATCAAGTTTGACAGTAGACTCACGATTTGAATTTTTGAATTATTCTTTCTAACATCGGTAAGTTGAAAAAATTGTATTTTACTGCTATTTTAGGTGTTGTCAATTGTCACCAAAGCAACGATTTTGAGTGAAATCAGTCAAGTTTTGTACAGTGGTGTTTGAAATGTTGAGAATCAATAGAACAGGTTTTAATACACAGCCAGGATAGTAATGCAGCTATGTGTGCTGTAAATTAATATTTCCATAATGTGTGCAGAGCTTTTCATTAACTATGATTTTAAGAGAATTAAGTTGATACACTAATTTTGAAGATCCCATACCTTAAATACACAATCATTCATGTTTACTATTGTAATCAACATTTCAAATGCAATGGCATGACAATTTTTTAATTTTCCTTTGAATCTACTAAAATAATAGAAATGTTGCCCATTTGAATGTAGTATACCTTGTTTCCGATGTGTCAAATCCTTTCACGTTTTCCACCAGTAAATAGGTCGGTTTCTTGGCCATTCTGTAAAATAAAACACAAGTACAAGAGGGTTTTAATAGAATATCAAAAATTACATCTATCAACTCTCAAATTCACTTAATATAAATGCCTAGTGAAACCTACCTTATTAATTATCGATGTGGCTTTTATTTTGGCTAGAAGATTTCAATGCAGTAAAATTCTGGTTGTTAGTGAAAGACTCACACAAGACAAAACTAGTCTGACATGATTGATGACTGGAGCTGCACTGCTATATTTAATACATCTTCAAAATGGCTGCCAAGATGGCTGACATGCAGTCCATGAAACAATAACAACCAATCACAAGATTGTACCTGAAGTAAGGAACCAATAGAAGGCCTGAGGAAAGATAGAGTGCCATGTGTCTATAGTGAGCTGGGTTGAAGAGCCAAGAGAATGTGTGTGGTGTGTTGGTGCTATGGCAAGCAATGTTGAATGGGTACAGGATGAATAGGGACAGAACAATATAAGCCAAGAGCTCAACAGACATCAGGTGATGAATGTAGGTCAGGAGTGTCCTGAAGCATGACAGAGTGGAAAGCTAAGCGTAAATTAACAAGCAGGAAGCTGTAATGAATGGAGATACTGTCTCAAAAGAATTTCTGAGGGAAAGATATTCAAGATTAACTTGGCTTAAAAACAAGAAATGTAACCCTCTCCAGCCATCAAATCCATCAACAGCTGTCCTTTTCAATGCACAGATCCCCTCTGGCATTCCAAATATTATGAAATGTTACGCAACGCCATCTGCTTCCCTAAGATCTCTATACTCTCTGTCTTAAAAATATGCAAACAATTTTCTGCACCCCTCCAAATTGCGGGTCAATCAAACAAATTCTATGTGACTCATTTTCTTAGGAATCAAATGCATTTTCATAAAAAGTCATAGTATCTTTAAAAATAAGGACATTTTTCTGTGAAGATGGAATATTATGTAAGGTTTTAATTTTACTAATCTAAATGGTTACTTGTTGAATTACTATTCTCATTATTATTTAGAAGCTAAATCAGGAAAATGATATCTGTGGCATCTTTTCATAAATTTGACAGTTGAAGACTTAAGAGAGTATGCCTAAAGTCACTCTGATCCATAATGAAAGAAGAGAAGAGAGCAGAAAAGGGAAGTGAAGAAATGGAGCCATATTGGACAGGAGAGGAAATGAGAGAGAATTAGATCTCGAAACAGGAGAGAGAAGAGAACTTGTGAAGAAAGAGGAGAGCTCTGATATGAGAAGAGAGTAGAATTAAGGGAAGGGATAGAGAGAGAGAGAGAGAGAGAGAGAGAGAGAGAGAGAGAGAAAGAGAGAGAGATCTACTAAATACAATTGCCACTTTCCTTAAAACAGATTGCAGGACAATCCATAATGTGCAGTGAGCTTAAGATTTTAAGAAAAAGGTCCTCAAAAGGCTCTTGGTTGATTACTAATAAACAATTACACATTATATACATGAAGTTGCTTTCATTGCAGAGAAGCAAAATTGCAGTATCAAAATAAATATATGTTTTTAGACAGCAAAAAGGACATTATCTGATATGTTTTAAACATGGAGTTATCACCCTTCTGGCTCTCAACAGACGATACAAACTTAAAGCCCCACTGTACTACTTGTATCTACTTGCTTCCTCTATATAGAAAACTTCCCCAATCGGTGCCTGTTGGTCCCCCATGATCCACTTTTTCTTATGTTAATTGAGAGCTGAGTTGATGAGATAGCCACCTGTCAGTGACCACGCTGTGTGGTCTAGTCCCTTCTGGGTAAACTAGTACAGATGGCCTTTAAAAGAAATAGACTTACTCAGCAAGGTTCCTCATTATGTTGAAGAAAGCGTTTGTCCTGGCATCGTTCTTGTCTCCTTTCAATCCAACTCTGGCAAAAGAGATTCAAGAAATTAAATTTTTATGAATAACAACAAATAATAATACAAATACAAATACATATAGCGCTTAATACATAAACAATATTTCAAAGTGCTTTATATATGTATCACTACCAAAGACATCAGATTCAGGCTTGTCAGCACACAGTACATCTATATGCACTTCCTCCTCTCCCTGGGGAGTATTCCAGCCAAGTGCCATTTAACAAACAGTTCAGTTTGGATATGGTCTTTAAGTTTTTCCAGTGCGATATGAATCTATACCAGTGTTAAAAGGGTTGACATAGAGCTAATTTTGAGACATTTTGCAAAGCCATTGTGTTGCACAAAGCAATACTTTCTTTAATTTGTGCCTTTTGTTTTGTGGCAAACTGCACATGCGGCAAACAAGCAATCATGCACAGAGGTGAAGAAAGAAATCAAAGTGTTAAATTCCTTTCCCTCTATAATCGGGGGTACAGTTTACCAACACAGTAACACCAAGATTAATAATAATATACCGCAAAAGTTATGAACCTCTCAAGGGGAAATTAAGAATGCAGTCTGTTTTGTATACTTTTCACACAGAATATTTCAGAAAAAGAGAGGAAACTATGGTTCAAAACAGTAGCTTGAAGACTAAAAAATAGGAATGGTTGGCAGCTATGAAATAATGTTGGAGTCCTATAAAGCACTCATGGCGCTCCATTATCATTACCCTGGCTTTAGTGCAACTAACTACCATTTCAGCACTTTAACATTGTAAGGACAATTATTCATACCACAAACCCATTTACCTCACCTGGGTGGAGTATGGCAAATGTAGATTAATGTCTTGCCAAAGGGCATTGGTGCTGTGAAAGGGATTTGAACCCTGTACCTCGTGGTTCATAGTCTAGAGACGCATCCACTGTACCACAACACCTCAAAAAAGATGATTTTGAAGGTCCAGCAACGTAACTCCATATTTTGCCAAAATGAGTTTTTGAATCAAAATGTTCAGAAAAACGACTTATTACTCCACCCCACACCCTTTGAAGTCAATGAAACATAGACTTAAGTCCTTAGGGCTCAGTGACACATAAACCACTTTTTCGGCAAAATGGCCAAAATGGAGTTACGTCCTTGCGTCCATTTCTTACCTTGTGAATGGTTGACAAGGAGGGCTCATTACAAACATATCAGCATCAAACGAAGCAAAGTCATCTACGGTAAATCCCTGCAATTATACAAAATTTGAAGAGAATTTGAAGTTAGAAAGCGCCCAAAAATGAGCAAGGGCACAAAAAGTACCCCTTTGTGCCCTGTTAACTACATAATCATATTAAATTCAGTCTATATTTCAATAATGATATACAGGAAGCCCTTTAGCCACTTAGGTAAATGGAAGTGCTCTAAAAGAAACAGTCATTATCAATGTAAATGATAATGTGAGAATGACAGGGGGGGGGGAGAGAACAGTAAGAGATGGAGACAGGCATATTTAAGAAAAAAACAGAAAGAGAAAGAGAGTCGGAGAGAGACAGACATCACCAATATTGATAACGTTCTATACACTCTTTCACCAATATTGTTTCCAAGTTCTATGCACTTTTTTATCAAATAATGCAACTTTACACAAGACAGTTTTTTATTTAAAGGTAGATTTTGCCTTTGGTACTGTAAACTAATAAATAATCTCTTGCCAATAACCATTGTATTACACCAATCATTCAAACCACTGCCAAACTCACAAATCCTCTCTCCCAAGTCTCCAACTTATAATCAAAACTGAGCCCTAAATTAATACCACTCACTCAGTGTAAGTCCAGTCCAGCTCTGCATGTGTTTTATTGTACATGTAGTATGCTGTCCATGTGCAGCCTCATGTAAAGTATATTCAAATGAAATACATTATCAACCAATAGCAAAATAGGATTTAAGAATAAAACTGAATATTCATAAGGAAAAGGAGAAGAGAACCATCGATAAGTAAGAGGTGGAAATATGTAAATGAGAAGAGAACTTACCACCTGTTTTAAGAGTTGGTATGTGGAGGAGATGAATGGAGGAAATGAATATGCAAATGATGTGAAATGAATATGTATAGAGAGAAGAGACTAGAGAAACGAAGAGTAATCACTATGAACATAACGGACAAAGAAAGCGGACAAAATATACAGTTCCTCATGTAGATAAAGGAACATCCCTTCACTGCTATTATGTAAAATGGTGAATGTGCATGTGACACCTGTTCTACACATTTTTACATAATAGCAGTGAAGGATGTTCCTTTGTATATCTGAGGAACTGTATATTTTGTCCGCTTTCTTTGTCAGACATGTTCATAGTGAATTGTGAAAAATACAAGTAGGGAATAAGTCTAATTTTAACTCTTACAGTATTGAAAATGTTAAAACTTGAAATGCTAACCTCCAAGTTTCTCTGCATGAGGTCGACTTCAGGGAAGTTGTGTTGGTATACAGCATTCGCTACCGTGTTGATTTCCACAGCAGCTACCACAGTACACGGGACTCCACAGGCTGGAATATAAAGAAAGAAAATGGCAAATTTGGGTTAACCGGTAAAAGTTTAAAGTTGCTAAAGCGTGGGTATATAGAGGGCAGCAGACGGACATACGCACAGGAGCGTAATACCCATTGGCTCAGTGTTATGAAGTGATCGCCAAGTTGCCTACTTCACAAACGACTATATACCCACGCATGAACATCTTTAAAGCTAATCTTGAGCTCTGGTATGGGAATCATATTTTGAGAAAAAATGGGCTATGATATCTTCTGGATTGTTTATCCTGCAGTAGATTGGTTGTTTGAACCAGTGAAATAAAAACAAAAACAAAAGCTTCCTGAAGTTCCTGGGTATGTCATCTTCGATAAAAACCACAACAAAGATGAATGCTGTTGATAAAATTAAAGAGTCCAATCTGCTGCTTGCCAGTGAAAGTTGATATGAAGAAAAAATGTGCGAGGGAATGAAGATGCTGATAAATGTCCTAAACTGTATGGTACGAGCTCGGTAGAAAACATGTTCCCTATCTGAAAACTTCCTACTAAGTGGTGTAAGAACAGGTGAATATGTATGTGACACCTGTTCTACAGATTTTTACATAATAGCAGTGAAGGGACGTTCATTTGTCTACCATAGCAATTGTTGAAGGTAGAATGAGGAACTGTATATTTTGTCCGCTTTCTTTGTCCGTCATGTTCATAGTGTGACGTAGCAATAGCAGAAAACAAGTGATGACTGCTGACTGGAGCTGAATAGAAACGAATGTCTTTGCTCTTTTAATCTCCAGTGAAATAGGTGCAGACACTATGAACATGACGGACAAAGAAAGCGGACAAAATATACACACTATGAACATGACTGACAAAGAAGCGGACAAAATATACAGTTCCTCAGGTAGACAAAGGAACATCCCTTCACTGCTATTATGTAAAAATGTGTAGAACAGGTGTCAAATGCATATTCACCTGTTCTATACATGTTTACATAATAGCAGTGAAGGGATGTTCCTTTGTCTACCTGAGGAACTGTATATTTTGTCCGCTTTCTTTGTCCGTCATATTCATAGTGCATGCTTTGCCTTTGAAAACAGGAAATGCTGAGTGAACTTTTACTACAGTACAAGCATCATTCAGTGGAGGAAGGATACAAGAGAGATCCAGAATAAAGAAATTTTATAATAAACTCAAAAAATGATGGACACAAAAAAGTCACAATAAATCAATATGATGGTCAAAAATATTAAAACAAAAGAAATATGAAATTGAAAAGAAGCAACAAACTTGACTAAGATTGTCATAATAAAGTTTAAAAATCGCCAACTTCAGCCTACTCATCAACGAAAAAAATACACGGTGGCGACGGGCGATTCGCCCCCTAAACCTCTGAAATCGCCACGGTAAAAATCAAGACGAGGGCGAAAAAAAATCAATATATCTTGAAAAATCGCCCCCGCCATAAATTGATATTCCCTATGAATTAATAAACCAATTTATTGATGTGTCTGAGTGAAATCTCCGTTCCAACTACCAACTCCAAAACTAGAAACTTCCATCAACATTTTAAAAGTTTTGTGAGTTGCAGCGGATCGGCGGTCGTATCTACTGTAGCTAGATCTACAGCGGTATCCGCCTGCCTGCGCCTAAGCTCCCGGCGGCCGGACAGGCCACCGGCCCCGATGTAGTTTCGTGCACAGCATGAATGCATACGCAGTTCGCACACGTTCACAATACACAGAAACGTACTAGCTCAGCTCCAGCGCGCGCCCGCACGCTCCTTGTATGAAGCAAATAAGTATTTGCGAGTGACGAGAGCTCAACTGCTAGCGACCAAATTGGTACGTAATATGTTTATTTAGTCTTTTTCTGGCCCTAATTTTTATCATGGACAATGCAATCCCATTAAAAAAAAATGTTATTCCGTCTAAAATTGTGTTATTTATAAGTTAAAACCATTAAATGCGAGTATATTTTTACTGTTGTCCCACATACTGATATATTTGTAATAACGAAACGTGCAAAATCAATGCCGGATTTTTTCCTGTAAAATCGGTATAAAGCAAGTTTCGTACACAGAAATTGAATTTTGTTATAAAAAAAACCGTAAATAAATATATAAAGGATGTTCCTACTCCTCAGAATCTTTCTTACAACTGTTTAATTAAATTAAATTATTTATATACGATCGATGCCAGGCCAATTGTCATGAGTGATGATGACATCAATTTCTGTCTACGAAATGAAACTAGCTTTGGCTTGGCCTTTAGAATTAGAGTCTATAAAAAAAAAATAAGGCCATGATTTTGCATGTTTCGGCATAACAAATAGACCCTACATCGGTATGTGGGACAACAGTAAAAATATTTACTCACATTTAATGGTTATAAATGGTCTAAATAACACAATTTTAAAGGGAGTTGGTCTACATTTTTTTTTAATGGGATTGCATTGTCCATGATAACAATTAAATTTGGGACAGAAAAAAAGACTAAATAACATATTACCTACCAATTTGGTTGCTAGTAGTATGATGGCTAAGGAAAAACACAACTTATTGTTACAGCTTACAATATGGCTTTAAGGAAGTAGCCCCTTGGTTTTTTTTAGGCAATGGGGAAAAGTAGCCCGCGTGTCAGTGATAATATTTTCTTAGGATATGAAAAACGAACAGTTAAACAAAACACTCCTTTTGACAAGTTTTAGTTACATGTATATGTAAATCATAAAGCCACATGTTTAACACAAAGTGAATAAATCATGGGTATCTGAATGTCTGCAATACTCTACATGACATATGTACGCTACAATTGTATCTATATTTGCCTTTGCTTGGAATTTAATTAGGTAAAACCGTGTTTAAAAAAAATACAACCTTTAAAAAAAAAAAGCCCCCCTGAGCTCCAAAATAGCCACCGCAAAATAATTAAGGGGGCTATTTTTTTAAGGGAAAATCTGAAAAGAGCCCTCGTAAAAAAAAAAGTAATTTTTTGGTTGCTACTCATGGTCCTTCCACCCCCCCCCCCCTAAAGGAAAGAGAAGTCACAGAAAGACACACATTCAGGACATTTCAGCACGTACATGTACAGTTCACGTGCAGGTGCATGCAGTCATTGTCAGTCAGGCACAATTAAAAAGTCGACACAATTTGCAGTAAGTGGGCACGTTGTAAAGAAATTTGGTGTATGCCCTTGTTATTTTCACCCGGAAAAACTAGAAACCATCCCATATCATTAACTAAATAACTTAAAATTGATCAAATACCTTTCACGGCACAGTGAAGACCTCCAACACCACTGAAAAATTCCACAACACGAAGATTCTTGGTTTCTTGGTCACGATCGGATTGTTCACTGGAGGCTTCCATCTTGAATATTGTTAGTCTTTGAGATCAGACCGCAGACAGAATTTTGATGTAGATACCTCTGGCAAAATTAACGTCAATCAATATAAATAACCAAGTAATCGAACATTATCTTTATCAAAATTTAGAATATGAATAATTTCTTTCAATTCTTCTTCGATGCCTTTAATTGCAAATAAATGAAAGCTTGGATCAAGACGTGGTGTGTTGTCATAAAGGGGTACATATCTACAGACTAATCAATAATTCAGCACTCCTCCGAGAATTATGTACGCAACAGGTGAATGCATTCTTGCAAGGATATTGGACGAAGAAGGGGAAAAAAAGGAGGGGGTCATCTTTGGCGCTTCCTTTTAGGCCTATCATTCCCCTCGTCGGTCGACCCCCTTCTAATATTCTCCTCGCTCTCATCTCTCTCTCTATTCTTTCTCTCTCTCTCTCTCTCTCTCTCTCTCTCTCTCTCTCTCTCCCTCTCCCTCTCTAAAACATACAGGAAGATATACCAGTTTCGATTTTTACAGCAATACCGTCATGGCAAAGATAATCTACCAAAGACTTTACAGGGGCGAATCTAGCTTTTTGCTAAGGGGGGGGGGGGGGGGGGGGGGGTTGACCAAAATTTGTCCACGATCCGCGAAGCGGCGAGCCGATTTTTTTGGGGGTGTTTATTTGAACCCCGTAAGTGATGTTTTCCTGGCATCTATTAACACAATGGAGACCATAAAAAGCAGTGCATGATAACGTCTTTTTAAATCAAGTAACAGTTAAATACACAGTTATATCCAGAGTTATCATGTGTTTGGTTAAGTTACCAGATGAGTTGAATATCTTCTCACAATATTTGCACTTGAAAGGGTTTCTCTCCAGCGTGCGTTCTTTTTTTTTTTTTTTTTTTTTTTTTTTTTTTTTTTGGGCCGCCCAAGGGGGGGGGGTTTAAACCCCCTAACCCCCCCCCGTAGATCCGCGCCTGCTTTATTGAAAATCGTTTGCACGCCGTCCCGTCAACCACCCCCCCCCCCCCCCCCCTCCCAACAAAAATAGTTTGACGTCCCTAGATATGAATACTAACATTTGGAACGTATAGACCTCATACTTTGAGGCGAGAAAGAGACAGGTTAGTCCTCAAAGCTGAAGGCCAGTGCGAGGAGATTCAACAGGTAAGCATCAATCACGGCGACGGCTAAATGCAAAATCGCGTTCTGAAGGGCGAGATGAACCTGAAATTGAAATAAAGAATACAAGTAAAATGGTATTTAGATCTCTGGTTAGAACTCTATCACAACTTTCTGTATCTGTCAAAATGTCATAAATACTGCAAATTAATGTTTCTTAGAAATATGTTGTTTTGCATTTAGTTCACAGTTCATATGCCATTTCTCGTTCCCCTCAAATTAAAGTGAATGCATGTACCACAAAATGATCTCTTTTTTTAAATGGATTACTTATTATAATTAAATGCTTTAATATTCAATGCAAAAATATGTTGATATGTTTCTATTTCTCGTTATCTTCGATCTTATTCGATAATTGAGCAAGTTCAACCTTTTTTGTCCCGGCTCTTTCGACCTGCACATGAAACATTTAATATTCATTATATCTGATTATTGTATGAAGTTAATAGCAATACTGGAGCTTGTATCAGACAAATATTAATATTATATAATGCTTATAAAGTTAATATTATGAACGTTTGTATTCTCGAACATGGACTCCAACTGACAAAAATCCTGGACTTGCTAACATGGCGAGATCTTCTAATAAAAACCTGAACATAACTTTTAAAAATAGCAACTACATGAGCCAGTTAAATGACATTCGCAATATGCTTACTTGTACATCTATAAGCCAGTCGACCAGTATTTCACCATGTAATGGATCCACAGTAGGTGAGATCGATGCACTCCTCGTAGCAACAACACTTTCTCTTTCCTGGAATATTTGGTTCAGACGGAAAATAGAGAAAAACTTTCCATTTCACAAAGTAACAATTTCACAAAGTATTACAACCAACCAATCACAACTCTCTCGCATTATAAATCAATGGATAATGACGAATGCATTTTCAACCGGTCTTAGAACTTTGTGTTGCAATAGTTATGAACACGATTCATATAATTTGTAAATAATCATTCCCATTTAATAATCTTGCATTCTTTAATCATGAATTAAACTGTTTGAACATCGCATGTATCACATTGTATACGCTTTTCGAAATTGCAATCTTTTAATTTTAAGTGACCCCCCCCCTCCCCCCCCCCCCCCCCCCCCTCCCCCCCCCCCCCCCCCCCATCACGGATATTTCTATTTTGAAGAAAAAAATATTGGGTTATCGAGGGCACTGTATATTTGTGGAGGCACCTGCCTCATTGCCCCCGCCCTTCACTTCGACTACGCCCCGTGTTTCTTACCGTTAGATAAAACAGAATATCACCGGCCTGGTATCCATCACGGGAGATCAATGATGAATCAGTTTCCATGGATACGTCAAAGAAATCGTTGAAGTTGACCTTTCGCATCAGGAATATCATGTCGTCCTCGGAGATTTGACATGCTGAAGTATAAAGTACAAATCTTATGGATATTATTAAATTTTGTGTTATTAATAAAATAAAAAACATACAAAAGAGGAAGTGTTTGGCCATTGCAATCCATACAAAGTGTGGATTCATATTTGTATGTTTTCTTTATATAGCTTTGATTATATTATGTAACTATACTAATTAGTCTCATCCCGTCCCCCTCTTTGATGTCTGAATTTCTTAATTTCATTCATGTCTTTGGGAGACGGAAATATTTCTTAAAGGACTCGAATTACTTTTGCCTTAGCCTCAAGGGCAATCACACTAAATGTTGTTGTCCATTTGTTTTTCAATTGTTTTTTTTTTTCTTTCTTCAGAATCTTATGAAACCGGCTTCCTCGCCATGCGCAATGTTTTAACATTCATTTTTTTAACTCTTCGCAAATCAAGTACAAATTCATTGAAGTCACTTCTTGACCTTTACATCTCAGATAAATGTGCAGACTTTACATGTTCTAGAGTTAAGAAACAGAATCACATTCATTCGTTTCTACTATTATACTGATTTACAAATTGACTGGGTCACTAGTCTGTGATCTCTCAACATAAGCGTTATTTTTCATTGTGATTAAAGAGAAGTTGATCCCCATATATAGAACTCATATGAAAACATCCCAGTTGAAGTGTATTCTTGTTAGACAATATTGTAATTGAATATCATGCCATACCTGACGGTGCTCCATCTATGGGCGTATTGGTAGGTACCTTCACGGGAAGTTCATCGTTGAGGACCTCGACCTTCAGATCGCAGTCCCTGATTGGAGGTCACTGAGGTCGTAAGTCCTTTCCCGACGAGAGCCAGCCGTCGACCTTTTGACCTAGGTCTGAAAATGGGAATCTTCGAGCCATCTCTTCTGCCGATGTGCACAAGAGGACCCTCATCGACTGACTGTCTGGATGTAGGGTAGATAGTGTTCTTGTGCTGCAGGATGTGTTGCCCACCATGCTTTTCCTCACAGCTGGCCGTCTTCCTCTGCTCTCCTTGTCCTGCTCACATTTGGATATCCTATACCAAGTACCAGGGATATGAGAGTTTATCCCTGATCCTACCAAGTACACGCGACCGCCTCACAACTCTTGTGGCATCCATGTTATCTAGCCAACCTCTCTCTTGTTCTTTTCACGTTCAGAAGTTCACTGGTGATCTGGCAAACGGTACAATTAATATTACATAATCATGTTCAGGAAACATTGCATGTACCAATTAAAGAAAAATCTATGTAGATTATACACATGAATCATTAAGAAATGAATTCCAACATTTTCCTGAAGGTTGGGTATACTTAGCAAAGAATTGATCTTTTAGCTGCCGGCTTACCGTTAACCTGAAAGGGGGATAGAAATAACATTCAAAGACTTGATGACACATTTGCCCGAGTTGCCAAGTGTAATTTGAGTACAAACATGCATGTACAAAACATCTAACGATATATAGGCGTGACACTAAAAGTAGACATTGATTTGAAGACCGATCCTAAAGCGGTACATGTTCCTGAAACTCACCGAACAGAAGTCTTGAAGATCATCAAGAGCCCCAACAATCTAAGCCGCGTTGAATCTCTAGAATGAATATGGGTTGCAAAGAACACACCCGCTGGTGTCAGCCGCAGGTGACATTTAACGCACGGTGATTGGCTAGCGAGGTGGTATCACGTGATGTCATCTTTATGTGCGTGTAGCGGAGTGTTTGCATAATTCATTCACATTCAAGAAAGAATGCTTGAAACCCGGTGCTTAACTGAGGATGACCCAGCACAGCAGTATCTCTAGTACCATACACTATGAAAATGACTGACAAAGAAAGCGTACAAAATATACAGTTCGTCAGGTAGACAAAGGAACATCCCTTCACTGCTATTATGTAAAAATGTGTAGAACAGGTGTCACATGCATATTCACCTGTTCTACATATTTTAACATAATAGCAGTGAAGGGGTGTTCCTTTGTCTACCTGAAGAACTGTATATTTTGTCCGCTTTCTTTGTCAGTCATGTTCATAGTGATACACAATCTGCGTTCTTTTAATAGAATAACCTAAATACGAATAATGCCAGTTATTCATCTATTTACGATTACAGGAGCTACTTTTTATCGTGCTGATGATTAATGATATACACGTGTTATGTCCTTTTCTATTCAATAGTTAGAATGCGGGTCACAAAGAAATAGGCCATTTTCGTAATGCAACGAAATTTAATGCATGCGTCTTTGTGAAGCGCCTCAATAAAAACTATTTCATTCACCTGATGAGAATAATTGTATTTCAAAAGACAGAATCAGAACTGCATACATGGATTTGCTTGCCCTACCTAGCAACACTTAAATATTATGCAAACTGCATATTATGCAGTTTGCATCCTGACTATTGAAATACTGTTTTTCTTATCAGGTGAATAAAATAATTTGTATTGAGGCACTTCACAAAGACTTGTGTATTAAATTTGGTTACATTACGAAAATGGCCTATTGTTATATAGGGCTATACCGGCGAAAAGCTTTTTTGTAAATATCTATTGGTGAAGTGATTAATCTAGACATAATTATAATCAGTGAATACATCGTGGTCGATTGGAGTCTCGGTTTCAACCAGAATAGACAAGTCTAGTAAGTTATTCAACTTTCATGCATTTACTAGAGCAACAATTTTATCACAGTGACCCGCACGCTTGTCGGAGGTTTGCCCGATTCATCAACAACTGGCCCGAATTCACAAAGGAGGTTTGTCGACAAACCGAGGTTTATGTGCGTCATACGACGCGTTTCGACGCGTTTTTACAAACCTTGGTTTGTAAAAAAACAGAAGGAGGTTTGTCGAAACAAAAGAATTCGGGCCCTTGTGTTTGTAAAGTGGATTCCTTCCAATATAGAAATCTTATCAGACAATAAAGGGTGAATGTAAATAGTTTGGTGAAGTGTCCAAAGCCCCCCCCCCCCCGTGTTATTTAGGGTACGCATATGTGTGTTCCAAGCATCCCCCCCCCACCCTTTCAGCATAAGTCCGGTGTGGGGTTTTCGGAGTCAAAGAATCTGATTAAGATGTTCTTTCATCGATTTGAGGGATCCTTGGGGCTGTCATGCTGGTCATGCTGGTCAATTCCAAAAATGGCTGCCACCTCTGTGTAGTTCCAAAAGGAAAAGGGCTAGTATGATAAAAGTTTATAGATATTAAGGGGGTTTTCGGGGTCAGAGAATCTGATTATGATGTTCTTGTATCAATTGCAGGTCTCCTTGGGGCTGCAATGCTGGTCATATTGGCCAAATAAAAAACGACCGCCATCCGAGTTTCCGGGGTCGGATAATCTGATTATGATGTTCTTTTATCGATTTTATGTCCCCATGGACCTATTACGGATGGACATTCATCGGTTTCTTAACGAATTCATTGTGATTGTCTCCGTCAATGTCGTCTCAATAACATTCCGTTCATGTTTCTTCACTTTGATCTTATCATGGTCACCGCCAAAATCCGGGACAGAATCAAGATAGTGATTTTACACATGTTAATCTACACGCGCAGAAGATAATTACTTGCCTAAATCAATGAAAATCGATGTGCAGTTCTGGCTTCGGAAATTGTTGTTCCGTGTACTGAACATGTATTTTATTTTGAGAAACATATTGATATTACCAGATAGAGGTTATTTTTGGATTTGGGGGTTGTGATTGAAAATCCCGTTCCCCCCTATTTCCTCATAATATTCCAGAGTTACAACGCACAGGGCTGATACAGATCATGGCCTTCTAATTGTTTTATAAGGTCGTAGGTGTATGCGAAAGTTTGCGAATCAGTAATAATACATTTCATATCACCAAAATCGTCTGCTTTTCAACTTTGCTGCTCCCCATTGCAGGGATGCTTTTATTTAAGACACAATCTTACAGATCTAGAGCACACCATCCAAACAAAACCGAAGAGAGGGAAACTGCTCCTTTGTCAATGACCGAAAATGCTTACGCAGTCGTTATTGTTAAAACAGCTGAATGTTCTCATTAAGATGCACATAATCAGAAGGCTGCGACTATCATTGGATCAGAGAAAGAATCACTTTGAATGTCCATCCGTAATAGGTCCATGATGTCACCAATCCTGTCCTTAATGACAGGCTACAAGCATTTCTTGGTTGAAGAAGATGAGGGAAGATGCGCCAAATTCACACTTGAGTGGGTTAATGACTACAACGTATTTCGTGAGTTGTAAGAACCAGGCGCGTACGCAGGATTTTTTCAAGGGAGAGTTTTAACAATTTCAAATCGGGCCGAAAATTTCGCAACGCCTCAGCCAGCCGCTGAAGAAGCGGGGGGGGGGGGGGGGGGGGGGCGTTCCGTGAGGGGGGGGGGGGTAAAGTCAACTTTTTTAGGTCACCATTAGCATTATTTTATTTTATTTTAAATTAAAAAACAAAACAAAAACAAAAACGAAGGGGGGATTTCCTCCAAATCCCCCCCCCTGAGTACGCGACTGCATTATGCGTGTTCCCAGCAACCCCCCCCCCCCCTTCAGCAAAAATCTGGTGTGTAAAGTCAATACGGGTAGATATTTTTCTTTGTTATACGAGCCTTTTCAGCACCCCCCCCCCCCTTTCAGCAAAAATCTGGTGTATAAAGTCAATACGGGCAGATCTTTTTCTTTGTTACGAGCCGGAGATTTTGGGAACACGCATGCGGTACCCCCGTTCCCAGAGTGGGGGGGGGGGCGGGGCAAGAATAGGCTCATATGCTCACCATGGATTGATTTAACCTCTAGGCGCACTACTGCGCACTGAAAAGCGTGCAATAGGACTGGAAAATATTGCACGCTTTTTCATGAAACAGCGTGCAATAGGCCATGGAGTTACTATAGGCTAGTAACTCCATGAAAAGGTTCAGTAAATAAATCACACGTGACCGCGCATGACCAATCATTTGGGATCTGGGAGTGAGCTATAGTTGTATAAATAAAACTATACAGAAATGATTTCTCTTCTCCATAAAAGCGTTTTTTATTGTGATTCACTGAAGTATGAGGTATTGTGTTTAATCATAATCGCTGAAACCGCGATATTCTATTCCTCTCTATAATATTAGGCTATACAGTTTCAAAACTAGCTCTACACTAGCTTGTCGGTCTGTTCACGTCGAACTCTGTTTTAACTGTAAAGTCTTTGCGTAGGTTTTGGTGTACCGTACTTTCATCATGAGAGAGAATAGGGAAACTGTTTTATTGGTTGGTTTACTGGCTATCATCAGCATCACCGCGCTGGTGCTCGGGGTCGTGGGCTTGACTAAATCCAACGGGGCGAGCCCGGGCGAGGCGCAGCCAGTCAACGTATACACTTCTGGATCGTCCGATGCACGTATGTATGGACACACCGTCACACACGTACTATATTTATTGCCCATTAAGTTAGATATTCTTTTCCCTATCTCTTTTCGTGAAATGACGGAGACACAGGGGCGGTTCTAGCTTTTTTGCTAATGGGGGAGGGGTGACAAAATGACGATGCGGGGCATCTTTCACGAGCCGTTTAGCGGCGAGGCGATTTTTGTTGTTGCTGCTATTTTGAATCCCCGTAAGTGATTTTTTACTAGCATCTACTTACACAACGGAGACCATAAATATTAGCCTAAATAGCCATTCGACCAAATGATTGGACCATGTGGATAGTAGACAGGTGTAGACCATATGAGAATAGACTAATTGGGTAATAGACGAACTGGGACCCGTTTCACAAAACCTTTTTTCAATGAAAAATGACAAAAATCAGTGACAAATCTTTTAATAACCAATCAGAAGCAAGGATTTCAGGAGCTTATAACAAAAACTGTCATGTGTCACTGATGACAAGTTTTGTGAAACGCCCCTGGTTGTAGCCCAAATGGCAAGTCATCCAAACTAGGCTGATTCCACACCAGACAATAAGAGTCACAAATAATAAATATTTGTCGATGGAAGCTTTTCATAAACTTGACCTCCTTTTGAAGCTTTCTCCACAATATCCATCCAAGTTACGTGAACAGATTTTGGAGGGCTTTTCTTGTCACGCGCCGAACCGCATCTAGGTCAGTTTGGTTTTATACGTCTGGCATTGTATTGTTGTAGAGTGTAGTGTATTTATTTTTTGTTTATGTATTCATGAAATAATCTATTTAGAGCTATTTTGTAACTTTCCTTGATTTTCCCCCCTTTATAATAAGCACGATAAATGAACATTTTATGTTATTTTTGTTAGTCTTGGAATTACCTAGATATGCCTGCTGGCCTTTGTGATTCCCGCCACATTATGAGGAGTGTTTCTTTCAAATCTTTGTTTTATACATGTAAGGCATATATAGGCCCATATGAACACACAGACACACACACTTTTCTTTAACAGTAATTTTGTTTTATTCCTTCAAATACAATCATAATTTTTAATTACAAAAATAAACGTTTTCAATATTGATTGCTTATACATAAACATAATTAAACAAAAACTCATATTCAGTATAAAATAACTGAGCAAATATTCAGAGTTAGTAAACTTAAAGTACATAAACAAATGCAATTCACAAATGCAATTCAAATTGAACACGATGGAGGGTTATTGTACTCAGATATTTCAGATCATTTTCCAATATTTTATGTTGCAAACAAAATACACTCATAATTTACCTGTAAAGGAATCCAGTTTCATGATATTGATAAATGATTCTAGGATTGATGATTTTAAAAAGAAATTGAGCTGTGTAGACTGGAATCCTATTTATGCCTCAAAAGATGTGAATCATGCTTATGACATGTTTTACTCTATTTTTTTATCGTTTCTATAATGAATGTCTCCCTGTCGTTCGCAATAAAATTATTAAAAAAATAAGAATCCATAAACCCTGGATCTCCTCTGGCATTATAAAGTCAATTAATAAGAAAAATAATTTATATAAAGATTTTCGAAAATATTCTGGACCATCAAAAACTAAAAGAAAAAAAGAAGAGAAATATAAAAAATACAAAGATTCATTGATTAAAATCATCCGCTCTGTTAAACTTGTTTTTGAACGTTTATATGGTTTTCTGAATTATAATAATATATTGATCTTGCAACAATTTGGTTTTCATAAAAAATATTCCAAATACATGCATATATTTCATATGTATGATCGTATAATGCAAGAAATAGATAAGGGTAATTTTACTGTTGGTATATTTTTAGATCTCTCAAAGGCATTTGACACCGTTGACCATGACATACTTCTTTAAAAAATGGAACATTATGGAATCAGAGGTCATGCTCTTGATTGGTTTCATGATTATTTATCAAATCGTATGCAATATGTTGTGGTCAACGGTGTCAAATCAGATTTAAGTCGTGTATTATACGGAGTTCCGCAAGGGTCTGTTCTCGGCCCGTTATTATTTTTGTTATATATTAATGATTTCATAAATTGTTCTTCAATTCTTAATTTCATACTTTTTGCGGATGATACCAGTATTACTCTTTCTAACTCAAAAATCAGCACATTAATTCACCTGTTTAATAAGGAGCTCCACAATGTTGTTACCTGGTTGCAATGCAATAAATTGTATTTAAATTTTGAAAAAACTAAATATGTTCTCTTTAAAACAAAAAATAAAAAAGCTAGTAATGATATCCCACAAGTCACTATGGATGGCAAGATTATTACCCAAGTATCAACACATTGATTTTGCCTCATCTCACTTACTGTTGTATGATTTGGGGGAATACATTTAAAACACACTTAAATAGACTTTTTATTACTCAGAAAAAAGCAATAAGAACAGTTTGTAATGTACCATTTAATAACCATACAAGCAATTTATTTGTTGAATGTAAAACATTAAAGGTCTCTGACCTTGTACTTATGTATACCTATATCTTTATGTATCATTATCATACGAATGCCTTGCCAGATACTTTTAATGATCTTTTTAGCACTAATGACTCCTATCACTCATATTTCACCCGTCAACACGCAGATCTTCATCAATTTCTTCCCAAAACTACAATTAGTCAAATTCCTTACGTTGTAATGGAATTAAGTTATGGAATGACCTAGACAATGATATTAAACTAAGTAAAACTCTTGATAAATTTAAAAAACTCTTGAAAAATAAAATGTTCTTTCAGTACAAAAACACGCTCAATTAAATAATGAATAACTTGCTCCACTTTTTTATATTTTGTATATAAATGTTTTGTAATACTGTAAAGCACCAGCCGGGGCGCACATAGTGACGCAGTGTCTCTTGACGTCGTGTCCTGTGTGCGTCCTTTGCTGGTGCTTTGCTGTAAATGTCTTATCCTCAAATACATGTAGGTCTTTATAATCATTTTCTTGTATATATTTGTTTTCCCGTTAATGTTGTTTTTGTTAATTTTCTCGATATATGTGTCATGGTTGGTGCCCCAATCACAAGTTTGTTTTCAAACTTCTTCAGGGGCCCCTAACCCCATGTTTTTATATTATCATGAATTATTATTGTATATGTATTTTTGTTATGGTTGAATAAATAAATTGAAAATTGAATTGAAACATAAGTTATAAGTCAATTTCACATATTATTTACTTATAATAACAACAAAAATATTATTAAAAAGACTGGAGGTTATTTTACTGGTACTCCCAGATCCCCCTCCCTCATACAAACACACACACACACACACATACTCCTCAGTGGATGTCTGCTAACATTCTCAACTCAAGAAAAATATACTAAATAAGTAAGTTATGGCTGCAAAATAGAGTTACACTTTAACAAGCTCACGGTGGAGAGGAAAACAAATCTTAATTAATACAAAGCTGCTCCCACTTTAAAAAACGTAATCCCAGCTTTTCTATTCTAATGGCTATTTTCTTTTCCTCATCCCTCTAATCAAAAATAGTTTTCTTCATCTTTTCTAAAGCTGGTACTTGTCCTGCTGACCTTGACATAAATAAAACATACTTCACTATGAAAATTATAGTATTACAGATCTTTATTCTATTTGAACTATACCTGCCAACCCAGACAAACACACACACACCCACACACACCTACATATGTTCATTGTATTTCTTAGTTTTGTATCCAAATGGGGAAATAAACTTGAATTGGATACTGAATTGAATTGATTTGTCTTATTGTCCTTTTTGTCTTTCTTTGAACCAGTTACTAGTAACGAAAGGATCTGGATGATTGCTATTGGCCACTACGGTAGCAACGTTGAATACTTGTAAGTCAACTTTATAATAAATAGGCCATACTATGGTTGCAACGTCGAATACTTTTAAGTTAACCTTTAAAATAAATGGGGCATTATGGTACAACTCGCAAAGTTACTACGCCCAAAATCTAATTACGTTTTAAGCAGTGGCTATCTCAGAAACCCCCAAGCAACACCATGAAAAGAAGGGTTTCAATGGGCTATTATATGAAAACATCAGTCAGCTAGATTAAACAAAAACATGAACAAAAGACAGTGGTATGCCCTCACCCACTTAATACCTTATTGCATTAACATCCCGTTATCGATGTTTTGTCAGAACTTAATCACAATTATAATTAATAAATGACACATATTTGTGATGTATATTTTACGCATGAGTGATTAAAAATAATTTGAAGAAAGGGTACCAAAAAATCATTTGGCGCACGGTATCTGAATTTCAAAGAGAAAAACACTATTCCAGAAGGTTCATTTTCTGCTCTTTCATAATTATGACACCTCAATCAGGAAAAATGAGCCAGGAATAATAAGGTTCTGTTTCTTTAAAGAAATGTTTGCATTTCCATAATGTTATTAAACCAATTAGTTTTCACTGGCTGCCTGTCGTAGTAACAACGACTGACGAGCAGCCCCGTGATCAGCCATGCATGAAGTCTTTCATCTTCAAGTTCTTTGGTGTTAGGGCAGCTAGCAGACAGCTAGTGGAACGGATTCTCTGTTTCGTTTTTTTTCTGGGACGCATTGTGTATATTAGCCGGGGTAATCATATGATTGCAGGAAGAATGGTATTGATACCGGTGAGGCTACCCTGGATAAACAAAGCATAATCTATTATAAGGATTATTATTACAATTTATTTTGACGTTGTTGTATATAGCTTCCGCTGTATACGCCCCTTTGTGTACTCAGGCGCATCCCACGCAACAGCCCACTTCTTCCCCAAGTTCAATGTAGGCCCAAAGATGCACCCGTGAATATAATTATTATCTTCGTCGGGCTTGAACGTGTGTCATATCGATCTACGTGACAGGGCCCCAGTAAAAAAAAAAATGTCATCAGTGATGAATGACAGTTTTTGTTATAAGCTAGTGAAATCCTTGCTTCTGATTAGTTATCAACAGATTTCAAAGTGTTTTTTTCACTTAGTGTGACATTCTCCGAAAATCCTCCTGCCGAACTAACTTGTTATATTTATGACTCACCCCTGCAAAACTTCCAATCTGTTAAAATTCTTGGCGTCATTGTGCAATCCAATCTGAAATGGGATCTACATGTCACTGAAATCCTCCAAAAATGGAATAGAAAGTTGTATATGTTTAGGCTTCTGCATGAACGATATGGACTAGCTGTCTTTAGCTGATTTAAAACTGGTATATACGGGCTATATTCGTACTGTCATGGAACGCGCTGTACCCCAGTTTTAATGGTGGGCTTACGCAGAAACAAATAAGAAGCTTGGAGCAAGTTCAAAAAAGAGTATGTACTGTAGAATCATGTTGGGTCCACGACACACACATTATACCAATGCTTGCCAAATGTGTGATATGGCAACGTTTGAATCCAGAAGGGAAAAGCTTTGTGTGGATTTTGCTATATCTTTAGCTAAACTACCAACATGTAGTACCTGGTTACCTCTTCGGAAAAACATACCCATCTCCTTACTCCATGCATCTAGATAATCATCAATGCAAATGCAAAACCAATCGTTTCCGAAATAGCCCCTTACCTTACTTTGTCGATCTTTTCAATAAAGCCAAGCCCAATTAATCAAAATAGATGAATTAATATACAATTTTTATTTGTATTATATACTCTTTTCACAAATCACTGTTGAAGTTCCCTGATTTTTACTCTCCATAAGATAATAACAAACCAAAAAACAAAATTATGTTCCCTTTACCTTCAATAACCACTTTATAACTCAAGGAAAAGGAATGATAGAGTGCCTTAATTGCATTTTTTTTAAATATCATTCTTCAATTAATAATAATAATAATAAATATTCTTCTATTAAAGCTATAATACAAATACTTGCAATAGCAAACGTCAACAATGTTATGAAAAGAATGTGTTCATTTCTATTTTTATATTCGTATATTCTCTTAATGACTCTTTAAAAGTACATTTATGCAATATATATTTTTTGATGTACATATGTACTTTAACAACTTCCTCATTTACTTCTTACTTCTTTACTTCATGTTTCTCCTCTCCGTTTCTCCGACTTCATGTTATCTTCTGTTTTCTTATTTTTTGCTGCCCAAGCAATCTTAAGATATCAACTATATATTTCAATATAGCAGATCAATAATTGTAACTGCATTTTATGTCTGAAATATACAATGAGTCTTTTACTTGTACTCATGACCAATTCAGCCATTGGGCTGCGACGCATGTTTTTAATAAACCTTGAATTGAATTGAATTGAATTTGTGACTGCTTTTTGTCATTGAAAAAAAATCTTTGCGAAACGGGTCCTTGGCTGTTTTGGGGTTATTCAAACGCACATTATTTTGTGGAAGTTCGGGTGGCCAGGGTATTTATGAATAGTATACGAAATTATTTGAAGCATGCCATTAAAGGTCACTGGAAGTTTACTGTCTGAGGAGTGGCAGCTTTGCATGAATAATTATATGGCAGTGGAGGTATGAAGTGAACATTATTGGAGTCGTCGGTGTAGGCCTACTTTAGTATAATTATATGTCGTCTGTCTACCAATGCAGCATATGTAGCAAAATAATGCAGATTCTCAAAAGATCTCTCGAAATTCCGCACGCTTCCTATCTTTGAAAGTATTGAACTATATAGTGGGAATTAGGAATTGGGTTACGCACTGTTGGCAAGTTGACACTGAGAAGCTATTAAGGCGTTGTTCAAAGCCTCGGTCACAAATACCGTTACGGGCTGTTACGAACGCCTTACGAACGATTTTCAGACCATTTCGTAAGATCTACTGAAGAAGGCCGTACGAAACAAGCGTTCGTAGACCATTCGTAAGTTCGAAGATTTGTCGATGGTCTTGTCCAAGATTTTTTCAACCTCGCACGAAACTCTCTCTCTCTTCGTAAGGCAGCCGTACGGACGTCGTAATAACATCGTAAGAACCACGCAAGATATTTGTACATTTCGTAGGGTCGAGAGACAATTCTAGAAGCCTTAACATTCTTACGATGATCGTAAGAACGCCTTAAGTTGTTCATAGAAGGCTCTTACAGACGGATATTCGTATGGCCTTCGTACGAACGACTCCTAGAGTTCGTAAGGTGTTGCGCTTTTTTGCAACCCGACAAATGTCCCAAAAATCGTAACATCTTCTTACGAATGACTTGAGAATGCCGTCAGTTTCACGTACGAGCATCTTGCGAGAACAACAATGCGTAAGATGGCCGTAAGTCTGACGTAAGGCGTTGTTTAAGAAACAGTACGCTAGGGCAGAGAGATTTCAGTTAAGTATCGCTTTAAAGTTTTACGTTGCATTCTCATCTGGATATGCCGGCCACTCCTAAGATTTATATCAACATGTAATCTTCGCTTTCTCATTGACCTTTCTTGACCTTGACCTTTGATCTTTGACGCAGGGATGAAGAGACTTACACCATCCGAGGATTTAATCCGGATATAGTGGATGCGGGTAAGAATAAAAAAACACTCGTTTTTTTTTGAAAAATAATATCGCTAGTGATATTCGTTTGTCTCGCAATGTATAGTCAACAAGGGATCAATAGATCACGACGTTTTGTGCGCCGCTGCAACAATTCGTCAGGTGATAAAATATATTGTAAGCAAGCGTCTCTTATATACTATACGGAATACGGGTATTGCGAGACAAACGAATATCACTAGCGATATTATCTGCAATGAGTAATATATTTAGCATCACTCGGTTTTTTAGTTGGGCATTATCAACTAGCAGCGTCGCTAAATAGGGGGAGGGGCTTTTTTTTTTTTTAATTGGAGGGCCTGAATTCCAACCTCAATGCCTCAACCATCAATTTTTCTCTAGGCAAATTCTAAGTCTTTAATTGTCTGCAAGTGTTGTCTTTTTCTTTCTTTCTTTTTGCTTGCTTGCTTCCTTGATTGCCACAATTTTAAATCTGATCCCATAAAACCGTGAAATTGTGAAATTCTTACATCCGCCCCCCCCCCTCCATGTCCCTCCTCGAAAAAAAAAAATATATATATAGAATTTTAAGATTTTGAATAAGTCTAATAATGAACGTAACCGCGTTTTTGTAACACAATACTAAAGCGGTTTTGCTTCATTGCTATATGTATATATTTAATTGAGCGAACATCTGCTATCGTATTGAGAAGTTCATGATTTAACTCTCTGTTCTAAGCAGTGCATCCACCTACACAACATAAACTTTCTGAACAGGTTCACAAAATATTGATTTTTATCCTTTTATCTGTAAACGGTTCTTACTATTTACACAGGCAAGTGAATCAACGTTTCATAACCTGTATCAGTTTCTTTACTTCTATTTCAATATCACAAGTTTGCTCCATCGCTAACAAGAACTGCAAATTGGTATACGACGTCTATGGCAATTGTTGGGACAGCAACGCAGGCCAGCGGCCCAGGGGCGGCCAGGGTCTAATGGGAGGCTGGTATGACGGTTGCTCGGGTGAGTATATACCATATAATCATAATAAAGTCGTAATTGCAAAGGGCATTTTTTCTAAAATTGCTCCTCTCCACCCAGGTTGTGAATGGGTTCCCGCCAGGATGTGAATGCCACTGTTATTAGATTGGCATGTGCAGGCCTGTAAATAGTGCACCGAGTAGAGAAGAGTGCAGGATCGTAGATATTGTGTACATTGTTTACTTCTGCTTCTACTACTACTACTACTACTACTACTACTACTACTACTACTATTACTACTACTACTACTACTACTACTACTACTACCATTACTACTACTGCTAATACTTCTACTACTACTACTACTTCTTCTACTACTACTAGTAGTAGTAGCCTAGTAGTAGTAGCAGTAAAACTAGTCTACTAATAATAATACTACTGCTACCACTACTTCTATTAGTATAGTAGTAGTAGTGGTAGTATACTAGTACTACTACATCTGTTTCTAGTATTACATCAGCTTTTAGAAGTAGGAGTGGTGGTATACTACTAACACGTCTGGTTCTTGTACTATACTACTTAACTACATGTACTATCACAATCAATATTACTATTATTATTACTACTATTACATCTGCTACTAGTAGGATAAGTACTTGGGTTTAGTGTTACTATACACTACATCTGCTAATAGTACTGGTACTAGTACTATACTGTTAGTAGTTATATTCAGAACTACTATTTATGATTATGTTATTATTATTATAACTATTACTACTAATAGTAGTACTTCTTCATGTGCTACTACTACCTCTACTACTACTACTACTACTACTCCTACTTTTACTTTGAATAAGTACTGTATACTACTACTAACGGTACTAATAGCACTATACTAATTTATTCATCATGTGACATGATAATGTTAGTGATACTGATCATATTCAAAATAGAGAACATGATAATTTTAATAATAATGATAATAATCATGATAATTATTATTATATTCCACATACTAAGAATTTTGCTCTATGATTGGTCAAAAGTAAATCACGTGATGAAAGATAGTTCGCCCATTTTTGATGGGAGAAGCAAAAAGTTTGTTACACTGTGTAGATAGTACTACTATCTACACAGTGCAACGCACTTTCACTGAAGATAGAGGTACTATCTACAAAGTTCAACGCACTTTCACTCAAGATAGAGGTACTATCTACACAGAACAACGCACTTTCACTGAAGATTATCCAAAAGCGCACTAAAACAGGCGTAATTAAGCGCGCAGTACCATTGAGCGCAATGAAATAAAACACATGCGCGCACCGTACCCTCAAGGGGTTGGGTTAAACTTAAACCTTTTTTGGTGTGAATTTGGGCCTAGGTGTCTTTTATGTAAATGCATACACGTCCTTTTCTTGTTGTAGTTAAATTGTTTTAGATGTGGAATATAAAGCAATTAATCACCTTTTGGTTTCAGGCGATGGCAAACTATCACTTCCTCGTCGATCAGAATGTATACGCTATCTTTCCTCAGCTTCGCTTCGGAAAGATAGCTACATCCAGATCGCCTCGGAAGTGATAGTTTGTGCCATCACCTTCACCAACGGTAATTATTTGCTTATTATAGTGATAATAATAATAAAAATAATGATATTGTAATATGTGATCTTATACATTGACTCAATGCTACATGCTATACACACATACACACAGTTAATGTACAATGTGGTTGCAATCCACAGTGTACATATTAATAATAATAATAACGATAATGATAATGATAATCATGATCATCATGATCATACCAATAATAATAATAATGATGATGTGATAAATGAGTGTTGCCGATTTGAAGAAGAAACCCTGATTTATTTGACCTTTGACTCCTCCGTCATCGTAAAGGTAGAGTTATAAGAAACTTTGAAAATTGGATAGATAGTAATTCTTTAAAGTTTTTGATATATTTGGAAACCCCTGTGGATGTACTATAAGAACCAGAAAAGTAAGCCCGTAGAACACTTCTGCTTTCGAGATATTTAATAATCAAAAATTTACTGGTGTTCCCGGTGAATACAAAATATTTAGAATAGCGCCTAAGGCCACCCCATGGTCTAGCTGCGACCATGAACATTTCAGAATATGCAGTTCTACTATATAATTTCCAAACGTGAACAGCCAATTTGTCGATTGTATAGTCAAGAAATATTGTTTTAAAGCTAAAGTAATTTCAATCTTGAGAGGGAGCAATACAACATTTAGAGTTTATTATTTACAATTTCATCACTTTTGACTCGATTTCAACCGCGACAACGATCATTGAATATTGTAAAATCGCATATGCTTCCAATATGTTAATTTGAACCAAATTCACGACCCCATACCAACACTTTGTATTACCTTTCAGGTTGGGTCCAATCATTTGACCGTCTGCTAACATTCTCCTTCACAAAACCTTTCATGGAAGCTAACAAAGTTGGAATGTATGCAAAGAGCGGCAGCACACTCTCATACAGTGATTTGACAAACCTGAAGGTCGGGTTCTCCGATGGGTGGGCCTACGATGAGTTCTGTCTTGCAAGATATACTGATATTGCGGTATAGTTGGATTTTATTTTATTTTATTTTTGATAAATTTGTTTAATTTAATTAGATTTTGATTTGCTTTGATTTGGATAGATGATGATGATGATGATGAACAGCATTTGTATGGCGCCATATATCTGTTAAAAAAAATATTCAAAGGCGCGAGCTCCTCCAATAGAATTAGCATTTAAATGTTTGAAGGAAGATGTCAGGTTTGAGTGAAGCTTTGAAGTGATCCAGGTTGTCAATTTCGCGAATAGATGATGGGAGGGAATTCCACGGGCGAGGAGCAATAGAGGGAAATGCCCTGTCTCCATATCCCTTGAGATGAGTAATGGGCATTTGGAGAGTAAGGCCAGATGAGCGAAGTCCAGGGCGAAGATGACGCCGCTCGATAGGTTTGATTTGATTTGATTCGATTCGATTTGATCCGATTTGGTTTCAATGGCGTGTCCAGGAAAATAGGGCATAACGAGCATGTGCCCCCTCCCCGGCCCGGCCGCAAAAGGGAAAGAAGAAAAAGGAGAAAGCCAGAACGGGGCAAAGAAACAAACACAAAAACACCCTCTTTGTGTAAATTATGATATTGAAATGAATATCCTGTCAGGATAATCCAAGAACTGCTCTATAACTCTAACTCATTCAAATTGCCGATATGATTCAGTTGTTATAATTTTGGCTCCCACTCCCATCTCTCTCTCTCTCCCTCTCTCACTCTAATTTCTCCAACTTCCCCTCTCTGCACTTTTTCATTTGTAAATGAATGGCGCAACAAAGGTCCTGTGCGTAGTTTTCACTGAGCTCTGCATTATAAAATATAATGACTGCTATATGAGGGATAGTTGTTTTTATAGGGTCAAGGGGACGTTACATCCTGTTATCACCTCGAGGCGTGCCGAGGGGGTGATGGCAGGATGTAACGTCCCTGAGAGCCTGTAAAAACAAACATGCCTCGAATATTAAAGCAGTCTGTATATCTTTTATATACCGAATTCACACACAAAATCTACAAAGAATTTTTTACCTTAGCCTTTTCTTGAGTAAAGGCTGGTTAAAACATTACAGAAAATCTGGGACACTGTCTGTTAATATTTGCTGGAAAGATGACTGAATGTTACAATCATTTTGGAATCGCAGACAAAAAGCAATGTATGGTATCCGCACTCGCACAAACTAACTTTTAATACGTAAACCAATGGGGATCTCATCAAAAGTTTACTATTTTCCCGGTACCCGGAATCTTTAGGGAATCCCACTCATGAACAAGTTCGTTTCTTTCCGGGAATGGCTAAAATCACGACTACAATTTCGACCAATCAGATGGCTAGATTTCTAAAAAAAAGAGGAATATAATACTTATTCAGGGTCTCGTTTACCAACCTCACTCAACAGTCAATGGAATCAAGATTTCTTTGTAGTTACCATTAATGGTCATAGTTACCATAAAGTTTTTTTCATTGGCCCGGGCCCTGGAAAGTGTTGCGTATTACTTAACCTTGTAGTCATAAAAACCGCCGTGGTTTGAATGGCCGCGCCATATCCGAGCAAACTTTAGTTCTATAACTATCGTGTAGGCCTACCCTCGTTTTGTTATTTATTTGTTTATTTTATTTATTTTTAATCTTTTGCCAGGGTAGCCCATTAACCAATAAGTAGTGGTCTCCCATGTGGGCCTAAAGAAATATGAACATATTTACATTAAAAAGCATAACGTTTATACAGAACATTTAAAATAAAATTTCATAGTATATTTAGAAAGATATAACACAGCAATAATAGACGTGGCACAAACGAGTACTCGTTTGCAAAATAATCATATACCCTTAACCTTTTTTGAGGCCGCCATCCTTGTCAAGCTTTGCTTATGATTGCGGTCTCCTACACTTTTCCAACAGAATAGTTCAGACAATACTTTAAATTTATGATTATATGTTATGTCAATATTAAGTTTCGTTATTATGTACATAATATATTATGTAAAAAAACATTTTGACATGAAGAAATTATTGTTTGTTTATGTTGTATTATACCTTACATTTGTATGTTCTTTGTTATTCAGTTATATTTTATATGGAAAAAATGCAGAAATAAAATAGAATCAAAATCAAAAACCTAGTTCAACTGTAATGCCAATAGGAAAATGCTGTATAGTGGAGGCTAAGTTACCCTTTTCCGGATATGAATCAATACAAAATCATCCGAAATCTGGGGGCGGTTTCATAAAACTTGATATCAATAACAAGTTACAAGCTACTGTTATAAGCTACTGAAATCATGGCATCTGATTGGCTGAGAGCAAATTTGTCATAGAAATTTAGCATTTGCATATAGATAACAAGTTTTATGAAACAGGCTCCTGATGGCTGTTTCTCTCTTTGCAGGGTTCGAGTCTGCGTCAAGGCCAAATCACACATTTCGCCTCAACAGAAAGACTAATTGAAGCACTCAACTCTGGAGAGGTCAGTTTGTAATTACAGCTGACTTGAATAATTTGATTTGATTTGATGTATTGTTTTATGATTTCTTCATACAATGATAATCAGTATTATAAGATGATGACGTGGATCCTAATCAAATGATTGGTTGAAAGGGTACACGTGACCAGGCATTTATTTTGCCTAACGCGTAATCGCGCGTAATTCGGGTGATGACCGGTCATTATCCAATGATAATGACTGGTCATTATCAAAATCATGTTAGAAAACATCATTTTATAAAACAAATAAAACATAATCTTACAAAACAAATAATACACATTATTTGTCTTACTAATGCCCTTACTGATGTGTATTATTTGTATAACAATATGAGCATTTTGTACATAGTGGTAATATGTTTTCAAATCACAATGAATAACACAATTTATGAAACAAAATGTTGGGAACTATTGATTGGCATGGCTAATGCAGAAGAACTGGAAAGTAAGCTTGAAGTACATGTAGCTCTTTAACACATGATAATACAGTGACAGCAAATAAAGCTCACGAGACCGACTCCTCTCGGTCTAGCCACCCTAGCGGGCATTTTAAAAAGGTGTATGAGATGCAATGAGACCGAAATGTCGACGGACTTCTGATCAGAAGTTCCTTTTTTTAAAGGATTTACCAGTCGGCCAGGGACTCGTTTCCTAAGGCCTTTTTTCAATGACAAATGACAAAAAATAGAGACAAATCTGCTGATCAGAAGCAATGATTTCAGTGGATTTGTTTTGTGAAATGAAGCCCTGAAATGGGGCCTAGCTGATCTCAAGGGCTCGTAGTCTTACTAAGATGACACGATGTTCAATATTTTTTTTGGATTAGGATTCCATGGGTAAACAAAGTTATTATCATTGCTGTTGATATAGTTATTATCATTATTATTTTTTGTATCTAAAATAACTTTTTTTATTATTATTATTATTAGAATTATTATTTTATTAGTATAATAATAATCGTTATTATTATCATTGTTATTACTATTGATATTATTAATTTAGTTATTATTATTAATGATGATAAAATAATACAAGGCCTCCTTTTTTCTATATTTCCTTGGGCTATATGTCATCTTTGTTTCAGTCCCCACGCAGTAAACCAGCGCTTTGATAAGAATCACGCCGCCAAACTTTCGAAATCTATGATTATATAGGCCTAAGTAAATGGTCCTTTACTTACTTTCTTGTTTCATTATTTCTGTAGATCGATGTCATTTTTGTCTCAGCCCTCTCTCAGTACGACAGCGCCTTGATGAGAATCACGCCCTCAGACTTCGAGAATAAGTGTCTGAAAGGAGGGAATTCTGTCATGACACGTCACAATAACCGCGATTTCGTCAACTGGTGGAACGACGCGTTCGATCGCCTTGTCCAGAGAGGGCGCTATGATGAAATCTGTAAAACAGTCTCTGACAGGCATGGTAAGATAGAACTAAGATTTTAAAGATTTATAAAAAAAGAAGATAGAACTAAGAGATGCGAAAAAAATGTCACGACCGTCGGGAGAGATAGAAGAGGGGAAGAGAAACAGAAAGAGAAAATGGAAAGGGTTGGGGAGAGTCAGAGAGAGAGAGAGAGACTGAGAGAGAGAGAGAGAGAGATAGGGAGAGAATGAGTGAGAGAGAAAAAGGGAGGGGGGGGGGGACTAGAGATCGAGGAGGAACAAATCAACTATTTACGCTTAAGAAACACAGTGTATGCCTAAAGTTGGGCTTCATGGTACATGTTCAGGTAACAAATAATGTTTGTTCATTTCGAAAGAAAGTATCTTTTCTAATACGTAAGAAAAGCTAGCATTATCAATCTCTAAAGTTTATATCCAATAATGAATACATGGACTCCTTTATGTATGATGATTATGCCTTGAATTATAATGCAGTAAAAATACATTTTTACATTTTTTCTCTCCTTTTATAGGCCATATCCCAGGGCGGGATTATACTGAGCTTTGTATCGGCTATTAGGCCACTTCTGATTGGAGGAAAGCGTTTATCACGTGACTGCAGACATGCATATGACGCCATTTTGTTGACGTCATTTTCCTTCAGCGTCTCTCACTTTTCTTTATCATTTGAGAGATGCATTAAAATATGTTTTTATTATATGTTTTGTCGTATCCGTGAGATGGCTTTATTTTGTAATCTTTGCTTTCGAATTATTCTCCTGTTAATTTTGGTGATAGTTTTTGTAAAATGTTGTAACTTTGATTTACCTGTTTTTATAATAATTATTATAAATGATATGTTCAACTATATGGCACTCTCACACAATAAGTCTCATAGCGCTTTATATGGTTAAGGGTTGAAAACTCAGTTTAAAAAATACGTCTTCAAGTGCTTCGTAAAGGTGTCTAGTGTGTGTACTGTATGGATGATGTTCCGGGGCAGTTGATTTAATAGGCGGGGTGCATACACTCTGAACATGACGGACAAAGAAAGAGGACAAAATATACACTTCCTCATTCTACCCTCAACAATTGCTGTGGTAGACAAAGGAACATCCCTTCACTGCTGTTATGTAAGAATGTGTAGAACAGGTGAATATGCATGTGACACCTGTTCTACACATGTTTACATAATAGCAGTGAAGGGATGTTCCTTTGTCTACCATGGCAATTGTTGACGGTAGAATGAGGAACTGTATATTTTGTCCTCTTTCTTTTCATAGTGATATAATGATTGAAAAGCATTGTCATCTGTCAATTGGGATGTTCTGGGTATGTGGGAAGAGAGCTGTCTATTGTTGTGATGAATATATTATTATATCGCAACGTGAATGTATTGTTAAAGGAGCTACACAAAGAAAATTCACTAACAACTCATAATTAGAACAAATTACATATGGATGGAAAGATTTTCTCTTGAAAAACACGAACAATTTGCTGAGAAATCATATAGATATCATGGAAAGGCGTAAAATGCAATTTTTCAAGACCCTCCTTAGACCCCCGAACGCCCCTGAACGTAAGTCAAACACACAAGCGTAGCGAGCTGTGAATTGTGACGTCACACACTGGACGAACAGCTCAGTGCCGTGTAGCAGTATGCAGCTAGCCAGCCGTGTCCCGTATGTGACGTCACAAATATTGACGCTCTACAAAGGACCGCTGAAGGCAGAAAATCTGGATCTCAAAACTAACATTTTTGAGAGTTGATTACTGAGGGCTCACAAACATATTTTGGAGAGAAGAGTTGTTGTATTTGATCGGCAAGGCTTCCCCTTCGCAATGATATGAGTTTTGCATCAATTCAAAACACTTCTGATTCTTCGTGTGGCTACTTTAAGACTTGATTTATATACATTATTGGGCATTACATTTAAGTGAGGTATTCCAAATTGAATAAACAAAATTATAAAGGACTCTGTATGCTATATTTCTACTATTTTCTTGTCAACAATTATGATAATATTTGATCGGTGAAAATGTTATTATACGAAATAAAGAGATTGGGAAAATGGAATTTCAGACATTTGCCTGCTTCTCTATAGATTCTTAGTACGTTTAAATAAACGTTATGCTTATAAGTATTTCAAAGAAACATTTCTATAACCATATCTTTTAGCATTATGCCTTGTACGTGATCTCTATGTGGGATGTAAAATAGGTTACATCCGATTGCCCCGCCCCCCCCCCCCAAAAAAAGGGGGGGGGGGGGTAAAGGGGAATCAGAATGTAAAAAGAAAGTGAAATCCCTTCCCGTACGTATTTTACCCTAATTTTTCCCTAATAAATTTGCATTTCTTCTTTTTGTTGATGAACAAAAACAAAACATTGCCCCTGAATGAACCCGGTACCCACCCCCTTACCCAGTTTATGGGCCTTTTTATCTGTGCTAGACGTATACCCCGAGCCTTGATAATTATGTCATGATATACAAATAATGAATGGTTAAGAGTTCAATAGTGCGAATATTTTCATGAGTTGAAAGATTAACGTTCTATCCAACGAGGCGTCAGCCGAGTTGAATAGAATTAACGTTAGAGATAAAGACCAGTTATGGTCATGCGATTGCATTGTGAAAGAAACGTTGTGGAATCGATCAGAAAAGGTTGATCATCTAGCATATAAGTATTGGTGTGTACTGCAAGGTTCTGGAATCATCAAAATGATAAGAAATTTGGCCCAGTCTTCGTAAAGTTACAAGCACTGTACACAGAAAGATGTATATGGGACTACACACACGTGCGCGACACGTGCGTTTATCTCTCACAGTCCAATAGATAAACTAATTTACCAAATATATATCAATTAGTAGGCGGTTTCCCGGCAAATGTTTTATCATCATGTATTAGTAAAAACATATTCTTTCACATGATTTGTAATAAGAGCTTCCATTTCATTTTTTGAAATTGGGGCGTTTCCAATACTGGTCTTTACCTTTAATCTTTCAACGAATGTAAATATTTGCACTATTGAACGAATGAAAAACATTCATTATTTGTTTTATGCAATATCAAAGTAGATCTAATAGAACGTTAATCAACAAATTATGCTTTTACTCCTTATAGTCAGGTCAATATACGGTAAAAAACACCCCAACCCCAAAAAAATTGCAACAAAGGATTTTTCAATGGTTTCTAGTAGAATTCGACCTCAGGAATAACATACTAAAAGTAGACCAAAATCGAAGGTTCAGAAAGCTGTTTTTTTTCAAGATGGCGTCCAAGATGGCCGCCGATACCTTAAAATGACCATAAATCACTTATTATTCATCCTAGAGACATAATTTTGGTGTCTATCCCATGGTTTCTGGGGTCAGAGAATCCATTGAGACAAGTAAGAATGTTTTGTGATGGTCTACGAAACCCCAAAATGCAATATGGCGTCCAAAATGGCCGCCATAACATAAAAATGGCCATAAGTCACTTATTATCCATCCGAGAGACATAAGTGAGGTGTCTATGCTACGGTTTTCGGGGTCATAGAATCCATTAGGATAAGTTAGAACCTTAAGCAGTGGTTTAGGAAACCACAAAATCCAATATGGCGTCCAAAGGGCCAAACAACCACTAAGATTTCTCAATAGAGGGCGCACTTTATGAACAGGAAATGAACTTATGTTTCTCTCTCACCCTTAGGCTTATGGTGTCACCCACCTCCCCCTCCCCCCAGAAAAAGGGTCAATTCAACTATTGACAGGTCATTGTCAACACTAGGGGAAGGGGAGTGACAATGACAAAGTAACAACTTCATAATAATATCTAGACACACATTCATACTACCCACCCACCATACGATTTAAAATGTTAAATGCGTCACTTCCCCCCACCCCCCCCAAGAAAAAGGGTCAATTCAACTATTGACAGGTCATTGTCAACACTGAGGGAGGGGGCCGAGGGGGGGGGGGGTGACAAAGCCAAAGTAACAACTAATAATGATATCTAGACAATGATTCATAATACTTACCATACAATTAAAAATGTTTAAAGACACTCAGTAGTCAGCTCTTATGGGGAATTCGACACCGTTCGGGTGTTTACCCAATAACAGGTGTTGTCAATCTTTGAATTTTTACCTTTAAAGGATCCTTTAGGAGATCGTTGTTGTTGTCAGACTTGTGACGGGTTTCCGATCTTCGGATTGTAAGAACCAAGAAAATGGCGGCAGCCGCCCAAATCGACGGGCAGGAGTGCTTGGAATGGGAGTTTGGTAGGGTGAGATCAACCAGATAGTTACACATGAAAACCAGCTGAATTAGAGAAGAAAAAAAAAGACATTTTATAGTTTATAGTTTTCATCTACATCAACTTTGGGCTATGTTCAATGAATGATATTTTACTATTAACTGGAATATCTTATTGTATTTCATTTTATCTGAACAAACAAATACAACTACATTATGGTTTATCATACTCTCGTAAAAAAAGAGTGAATTTTCAAAATCACGGGCGTCACTCCTCTGGAGAGTGAAAATGTAGTGAAAATAGAGTGAACATTCACTCTTTTCTTTTTAAAGAGAGTACTTCCAACGAATCAGATTTGGTTTGGACGGGGGTGTGCCACTCAAGCCTCGAAACCCCTACCCATTATTAGGGGTCATTTGGGGGCATTGTTCTCTAAAAAAAAGATATTTCCACAATTTTCGGGTGTGTTTCTGCAAACAACCGATATTTGGAAATTTTGAAAAAACGGACCCATTTTCAAAAGTGGGACCTTTTGTGAAAAAGTCACCCATTGGAGTGCTAATATGTGAGTACCTCCCCCCCCCCCCCCCCCCCGCGGCAACTAGAGTCCGTGCACTGCTATTCACCTTTCTCTCGTGAACTGACAATTTGGGTCGATGTTTCATACCTTTAAGATTGAACAATTCCTATTGCGTCATAATTATAGGAAAGAAGAAATTACCAAAAGGTGTCAAATAAGCAAAAGAAGATCGCTGTCAAACATATGGAATTGAAGCGGAAAAATATTAAGTACGCGAAAACTGAAAGGGAGTGCGAATAAAGAGCAAGACGAATTAACCGTCAAGCGGCTGGCCAAATTAAAGGTTAAATCGTGATGCAAAAGTTTTAATCGATTATTACCCTTTCATCTTCAACTTCAGATGGGGCGAGAAACAGAGCACGAAGGATCCGTCATTCCATAATCAAAAACTCTTCCTCTTTGTAGCAATCGGGACACAGCTTAGAAAGAATATCCAACTATGAAAAAATAATACATGTAAATGGAAATTATGTCAAATCGCAAAAAAAATCGGGAAAATATCAACCCAAAGCAATTTCAATACCTTTGTCTATCACCCATTGAAACGTGCGAACATACGTAATCCAAACATGATGTCCATGAGATAGACAAGATGATTTTGAAATTCTCGAAATCTGTGCAGTCATGTGTGGTATAATATATCGATATGCATATATTTTCGTCTACATTTAAAAACTAGTGTATGATCGTAATAATATATAAGCGAATATAATTTTAATTTGCCCTTCTGTTCAAAGACCGAAAGAGAGCTATCCAGGATTGCTTTATCTCATAACTATTTTTTGTTTAGCTCCTTTATCGGCAAATAAAAGCAGAGACCTTTATTTCTGTTGTTAAAAATTCAAGGGAAATTCCGTCCTGCACGCCGTCCCGCCAACCACCCCCCCCCCCCCCCTTCCAACAAAAATAGTTTGACGCCCCTAGATATGAATACTAATATTTGGAACGTAGACCTCCTCATACTTTGAGGCGAGAGAGAGAGACAGGTTAGTCCTAAAAGCTGAAGGTAGTCAGGGGCGGATCTAGCTTTTTGCTAAGGGGGGGGGGGGTTTGACCAAAATAATGACGATGCAGAGCATCATCCACGAGCCGCGAAGCGGCGAGCCGATTTTGGTTGGGGTGTTTATTTGAACCCCGTAAGTGATGTTTTCCTGGCATCTATTAACACAATGGAGACCATAAAAAGCAGTGCATGATAACGTCTTTTTAAATCAAGTAACAGTTAAATACACAGTTAAATCCAGAGTTATCATGTGTTTGGTTAAGTTACCAGATGAGTTGAATATCTTTTCACAATATTTGCACTTGAAAGGGTTTCTCTCCAGCGTGCGTTCTTTTTTTTCTTTTTTTCCTTTTTTTTGTTGGGGGGGGGGGGGCGCTCAAGGGGGGGGGGTTTAAACCCCCTAAACCCCCCCCCCCCGTAGATCCGCGCCTGGTAGTGCGAGGAGATAGACCGCTTCAACAGGTAAGCATCAATCATGGCGACGGCTAAATGCAAAGTCGCCTTCTGAAGGGTGAGATGAACCTGAAATTGAAACAAAGAATACAAATTAAATGGTATTTAGATCTCCGGTTAGAACTCTATCACAACTTTCTGTATCTGTCAAACTGTCATAAATACTGCAAATGTTTCTTAGAAATATGTTGTTTTGCATTTAGTTCATAGTTCATATGCCATTTCTCGTTCCCCTCAAATTAAAGTGAATGCATGTACCATAAAATGATCTCTTTTTTAAATGGATTACTTACTATAATTAAATGCTTTAATATTCAATGCAAAAATATGTTGATATGTTTCTATTTCTCGTTATCTTCGATCTTATTCGATAATTGAGCAAGTTCAAGCTTTTATGTCCCGGCTCTTCCGACCTGCACATGTAACATTTAATATTCATTATATCTGATTATTGTATGAAGTTAATAGCAATACTGGAGCTTGTATCAGACAAATATTAATATTATATAATGATTATAAAGTTAATATTATGAACTTTGGTATTCTCGAACATGGACTCCAACTGACAAAAATCCTGGACTTGCCATCATGGCGAGATCTTCTAATAAAACCTGAACATAACTTTTAAAAACAGCAACTACATTCACCAGTTAAATGACATTCGCAATATGCTTACTTGTACATCTATAAGCCAGTCGACCAGTATTTCACGATGTAATGGATCCACAGTAGGTGGGATCGATGCACTCCTCGTAGCAACAACACTTTCTCTTTCCTGGAATATTTGGTTCAGACGGAAAAAAGAGAAAAACTTTCCATTTCACAAAGTAACAATTTCACAAAGTATTACACCCAACCAATCACAACTCTATCGCATTATAAATCAATAGATAATGACGGATGCAACGCGAATGTATTTTTCAACAGGTCTTAGAACTTTGTGTTGCAATAATTAGGAACACGATTCATATCATTTGTAAATAATCATTCCCATTTAATAATCTTGCATTCTTTAATCATGAAAGTGTTTGAACGTCGCATGTATAACATTTTATACGCTTTTCGAAATTGCAATCTTTTAATTTTAAGTGACCCCCCCCCCTCCTCCATCACGGATATTTTTATTTTGAAGAAAAAAATATTGGGTTATCGAGGGCACTGTGGGGGCACCTGCCTCATCGCCCCCGCCCTTCACTTCGACTACGCCCCGTGCTTCTTACCGTTAGATAAAACAGAATATCACCCTGGTATCCATCACGGGAAATCAATGATGAATCAGTTTCCATGGATACGTCAAAGAAATCGTTGAAGTTGACCTTTCGCATCAGGAATATCATGTCGTCCTCGGAGATTTGACATGCTAAAAAAGTATAAAGTACAAATCTTATGGATATTATTAAATTTTGTGTTATTAATAAAAATTAAATAATATACAGAAGAGGAAGTGTTTGGCCATTGCAATCCATACCAAGTGTGGATTCATATTTGTATGTTTTCTTTATATAGCTTTGATTATGTTATGTAACTATAATAATTAGTCTCATCCCGTCCCCTTACTTTGATGTCAGAATTTCTTAATTTCATTTATGTCTTTGGGAGACGGAAATATTTCTTAAAGGACTCGAATTACTTTTGCCTTAGCCTCAAGGGCAATCACACTAAATGTTGTTGTCCATTTGTTTTTCAATTGTTTTTTTTCTTTCTTCAGAATCTTATGAAACAGGCTTCCTCGCCATGCGCAATTTTTTAACATTCATTTTTTTTTAACTCTTCGCAAATCAAGTACAAATTCATTTAAGTCATTTCTTGACCTTTACATCTCAGATAAATGTGCAAACTTTACATGTTCTAGAGTTAAGAAACAGAATCACATTCATTCGTTTCTACTATTATACTGATTTACAAAATGACTGGGTCACTTGTCTGTAATCTCTCAACATAAGCGTTATTTTTCATTGTTATTAAAGAGAAGTTGATCCCCGTATAGAACTCATATGAAAACATCACAGTAGAAGTGTACTCTTGTTAAACAATATTGTAATTGAATATCATGCCATCCATACCTGACGGTGCTCCATCTGTGGGCGTATTGTCAGGGGCCGATGTGCCCACGAGGACCCTCATCGACCGACTGTCTGCGATGTAGGGTAGATAGTGTTCTTGTGCTGCAAGATGTGTTGCTCACCATGCTTTTCCTCAAAGCTGGCCGTCTTCCTATGCTCTTCTTGTCCTGCTCGCATTTGGATATCCTGTACCAAGTATCAGGGATATGAGAGTTTATCCCTGATCCTACCAAGTACACGCGACCGCCTCACAACTCTTGTGGCATCCATGTTATCTAGCCAACCTCTCTCTTGTTCTTTTCACGTTCAAAAGTTCACTGGTGATCTGGCAAACAGTACAATCAATATTACACAATTATGTTCAAGAAACATTGTACCAATTAAAGAAAACTCTATGTAGATTATACATAAGAAATTAATTCCAACATTTTCCTGCAGCCGATAAATGATGGGTACTTAGCAAAGAATTGCTCTTTTAGCTGCCGGCTTACCGTTAACCTGAAAGGGGGATAGAAATAACATTCAAAGACTTGATGACACATTTTCCCGAGTTGCCAAGTATTTCCTCAAAATTTGAGTACAAACATGTACAAAACATCTAACGATACTCTTTTAATATATAGGCGTGACACTAAAAGTAGACATTTATTTGAAGACCGATCCTAAAGCGGTACATGTTCCTGAAACTCACCGAACAGAAGTCTTGAAGATCATCAAGAGCCCCAACAATCTAAGCCGCGTTGAATCTCTAGAATGAATATGGGTTGCAAAGAACACACCCGCTGGTGTCAGCCGCAGGTGACATTTGACGCACGGTGATTGGCTAACGAGGTGGTACCACGTGATGTCATCTTTATGTGCGTATAGCGGAGTGTTTGCATAATTCATTCACATTCAAGAAAGAATGCTTGAAACCCGGTGCTTAACTGAGGATGACCCAGCACAGCAGTATCTCTAGTACTATACACTATGAATATGACTGACAAAGAAAGCGGACAAAATATACAGTTCCTCAGGTAGACAAAGGAACATCCCTTCACTGCTATTATGTAAAAATGTGTAGAACAGGTGTCACATGCATATTCACCTGTTCTACATATTTTTACATAATAGCAGTGAAGGGATGTTCCTTTGTCTACCTGAGGAACTGTATATTTTGTCCGCTTTCTTTGTCAGTCATGTTCATAGTGTTACACAATCTGCGTTCTTTTAATAGAATAACTTAAATACGAATAATGCCAGTAATTCATCTATTTACAGTTACAGGAGCTACTTTAAACGTGCTGATGATTAATGATATACACGTGTTATGTCCTTTTCTATTCAATAGTTAGAATGCGGGTCACAAAGAAATAGGCCATTTTCGTAATGCAACGAATTTAATGCATACGTCTTTGTGAATGCCTCAATAAAAAATTTCATTCATCTGATGAGAATAATTGTATTTCAAAAGACAGAATCCGAACTGCATTCATTAGTTATTGCTTGCCCTACCTAGCAACACTTAATATATGCAGTTTGCATTCTGACTATTGAAATACTGTTATTCTGATCAGGTGAATTAAATTATTTGTATTGAGGCACTTCACAAAGACTTGTGTTTTAAATTTGGTTACATTACGAAAATGGCCTATTGTTATACAGGGCTATTCCGGCGAAAAGCGTTTAAAAAAAAAATCTATTGGTGAAGTGATTAATCTAGACATTTAATCAGTGAATACATCGTGGTCGATTAGAGCCTCGGTTTCAACCAGAATAGACAAGTCTAGTAAGTTATTTAACTTTCATGTATTTACTAGACTCTAAAGGCCCGGTCCCACTGCACTAACGGATGCAAAGAGGATGTAAAACGTAAAAAAATCTTGCCATCCGTTGGAAAAACGCTATGCATCCGTTGTGTACTCATTGCATACGTGTTTCATACGCTCTATCCATCGAGCATCCGTCCACTGTGATTTCATCCGCGCAAAAAGTTTTGAGCTGCACAAAACTTTTAGAACGGATACGAGCAACAAACGTTATATGTCCGTTTTCATCCGTTAAACGTTCGCTGTATCCTCTCTGCATCCTCTGGGCATCCTCGCAACTCACATCCGCTGCAGCTGAAAACGGAAAGAGGGAGGAAAGATAACGTACATGGGACGTCTATATATCGTTAGTAGCACGGAAATAGAAAGGATTAAGCGTATGCATCTCTATATAAAGTATTCAAAGCTGTCATCCACTTCCATCCGCTTTCATCCGCTAGGCTTCTAATGAACATTCCTTTAACATCCCCGCTACATACTACCCACGTCCGTTATTTTCCGTTTTGTTTTCGCAAATTTTCGCAAATTTTGTCCATTTCTGGAGCGGATGAAAACGAATGGAGCCACCCTCGAAATTTTTCTCGTCCGCTGTGTCCTTTATGCATACGTTTTGTGTCCATCGGCCAGTGGGACCGGGCCATAAGACTTGTCAATTTTCTGAAGTTTGACTATCAGTTGAGGGGGGGGGGGGGGGGGGGGATTTCGCACAAGGGGACAAATTACGATAGGATGATGTGTGTGTTATGTTTCCCATTTTTTGTCACCACTGGAGCGGGGGAAATATATTAGCTAGATTATGGGGATGTATTTATATAATTATCAAAACTAAAAAGAAAATATAGGCCTACTTTTAAAAAGACATAATATAGGGGACGCCACCGTTTGCATAATGCCTTACGGTCGCAAAATCGTATCTTATTTGACTTAAAATCTTGAAAATCTTACTTCCTTACTTATGAGGAGATGAAAAAAAAATCGTGTAATATTGTAAATTTACGAAAAGCTTGAATATTGTATATAATCTAACTCCCTACAGCCAGGGGCGTCACTAAAGGGAAAAGGGAAAGGGAAAGGGAAAGAAAAGGAAAGGAAAAGGAAGGAAAGAAAGGAAAGAGAAGAGGAGAAAGAAAGAGAAAAAAGAAAAAGAGGAAGGAGAGGAAAGAAAGGAAAAGAAAGAAAAGAAAGAAAAGGAGCAACAGAAAAAGAAAAAAAAAGAGAAAAGGGAAAAAAAAAAAGCAGGGGATGAAAGAGAGAGAGAGAAAAGGAGAGAGAGAGAGAGAGGGTAAGAGCCTGAGAGAAGAGGGTGGGAGTAAGAGAAAGGGTATGTTTGGTGGAGTCGCCACGTCGAGGAAGCAATAAAGATACGCATAGATAATATGTTGCTGTGTGACTGTGTCGGTATTCTTGCTCGATCCTCGTATACTATATTTATGTAGAAGTTTGAAGTCGGTGAGATGTATTATGTCGGTCAGCCGGCAATTTTTTTTTCCCTACGAAGTGTGACTTTTTATCGGATAAAGAAACATTTTTGAAAATTCAGACAATGATTAAGAGTCGGTACAACGAATCTTCTTCTTAATGAAACGGCAAAGCTTCCGCGCTTTGCGCGGGAGGGGGGGGGGGGGCTGGAAAATAATTTAGCTCCTGGCCCCGGATTTATAGGAATAAATTTGTACACATTGGGACATTGGCATTAATATATTCGTCGGTAATTGGTGGCTTTTTTTTGTCGGTACTCGGTGGCCTCTACACCCCCCACTGAAAAAGCTCTAGCGACGCTCCTGCCTACAACCCCCTTTTTGTCGCTTCCTTCCTTTCCACAAACAGACTACGCCATCTATGAACTACTTGGACGAGAATTGTCGGTTATACTTTTACTACGGAAATACTGGAGGGAGAATAGGCCGAATGGTCGGACTGATGTGGGGGGGGGGGGGGGGGGGGGGGAGGGGGGGGGGGCGGCACGCCTTTTTCTTTTTTTGTTCAGAAATGCTTTCAATATGTTTTCAATAAATGTTTTTCTACAAATATTCGGGGTCATGCGACCCCCCTCCCGCCTACTAGTCAGGTGGCTTAGTGAAATTATCGTTACCGGCCGGATACAAGCGCCATTTTTGGTACAGGGCTTCCTTAGGACCTACTGAATGATATTAGGGTAGGAGCCCCCGGCAACAATTTCAAATAGGGGTGTGGTGGGCGGGGCGTCGCCCAGAGCCCCCAAATAAGAAATAAGGTGAAATAACATTAATTTGTTTTTGTACAAATGTAATTTTTGGTACAGGGCTTCCTAAGGACATACAAAACAATATTAGGATGGAAGCCCCCTGCAAAAATTGCATGTTAGGGCGTGGTGGGTGGGGGCGTCGTTCCACAGCCCCCAAATAAGAAGTAAGGTAAAATAACATTGATTTGTTGTTGTACGAATGCAATTTTTGGTACAGGGCTTCCTTAGGACCTTCTGAACATTGTGAGGGTTGGAGCTCCACCAAAATATTTATAAAGGTGCGATTTGGGGCGGGGGCGTCGTCCCAAAGCCCCCAAATAAGAAATAAAGTAAAATAACATTGATTTGTTGTTGTAAAAATGCAATGTTGGGTACAGGGATTCCTTATGACCTTCTGAACGATGTGAGGCTAGGAGCCCCCTGCATTATATTCATATATGTGTGAATGGGGGCGGGTCGTCGTGCCAGAGCCCCCACGTTATATATAATGTAAGATCACATGGGTATGTGTTTATACGACCGTCTGTTTTTGGTTAAGGGCTCTCTTAGGTTAGGACCTACTGAACGACATTAAGGAAGGAGACCCTAAAAAACATTCACTTAAGAGTGAAGGGGCAGGGGCGTTGTTCCGGAACCCCCACATCATAAACAGTGCATAATCCCATTTATTTTTTTTCTACCTGAATACTGAATACTACTGAAAAGAAATTCATTACATGGATTTGGTGTTGTACACATGCCATATTTGGTACATTGCTTTTAAGGAATTACTGAAGGATATTATAGGGTTGGAGTCTCCAACAATATATTCATATAATGTGTGATTTTGGGGCGGGGCGTCGTACTGGAGGCTTTCTCCTTGTCTCATTGGTGGAGATTGATGGACTCGGTTTGTCTTTCAAGAACCTAGAAAGGCTCAGAGTCAACGGTAATCTTCTAAAAGGGATGCTTGGCTAGATAAGCAAAATGTCTCTGTGTCATCATCGTACACTTTTCAAGCCTGCCAGACTAACTTCTTTCCCATGCCATGAAATGCTGGTGTCGTGTCGCAACCCGAATATGAGTGTAACACTGGAAGTGCTTGTGACATTGGCTCTCCCAAACTCCTACAGATGGCGTTGATGTGGAAGTATCTGTATTTCTTCCCCATACCTTATGCCACCCAGATGTCAGTTAATGGTTGAGTCTTGAGGAGATCATAGAATTTGCCGACACGGATGACTACAACATCAAGACACTTTCCTATGGATGCCAGTTCCTCTCTCTTTTTTTATGGGTAGACTCTGACTTTCTAACTGTCTAGAATGTATTAAGTGTCCCCCACAAGATCTTATCTCTTGGTAGTCTGCAGTTGCTTCTCTAGGTATGGAAGGAAGACTTCGTTGGCGTACCCACCAAAGTACTGATGCCGATAACAGGCAGACAGTGGACGATGACAGCTCCATCGAAGACTTTACAGCAATATGCTGATGGTGGCTCTGGTTGGTCAGGCTGCTCAAGGCAATGCAGCAGGTCAGACTTTGTACCTGGTAGATGAAGATCAGAACTGAAGTCTGAGAGAGAAGAGCGATGTAGAGTAGGCCAAATAATGCTACATTGTTATGAAGCACTTTGATCTTCTTGTCTTTCTTCTAAACTATCTTGCAGTGGGAATTTCTGAAGAGAGCCAGTGATTTTTTCTTGATTGGCTCGTGGATTGAGTGGGTGCGCTCATCAAGCACAGTCTTAAAAAACTCTTGGTACTCTTTCCTTCTAGTATCCTCCAGAGTGTGGACTGTGGTAGCAACGGCTCTGTCTGTGCATTTGCAATTGTCAAGCGTTACCAGATCATTAAACTCATCCGCAAATGGACTACCCGTTTGCCTGATGCCTGTAGGAGGGCATTGATTGTTTCTGGAACGATTTCTGTGATAAGAGACCTTGCTCATGGTGCTGGAAGATCTTAGGATTCTCCATATCATCTTCTGTGAAGTATTCTTCCTCAAACTCTTTCAGCATTCTAGCCATTTCTGGTCCAGAGAGCAGCAGGGTTTTCCAGGAGTCCAATAGCGCCACCTGCACCTTCACAATCTTGTTCTCTTGCTCATGTGCCTTTCAAAGTGAATCGAAGAAAGCTCGTTTGATGTTTTGGAAAAAACCCAGTGTGAGTGTTGATCAAACTTCTTCTTGACAGTGGCTGGTAAAGATTTCATATCTCCAATGTGGACAGGCGTCCACCTGGAATAGTTCACATGGTCCAAGGCGAAGGACCTTCACATACAGTGGGAAGTTTTTCTCTCTGTGAGCTCTGATGAAGATGAATATGAGGGCTTCATATGCCATGATCTGGTCCGAGAACCTGAAAGTAGGGCTCTTCTTCAGCATGTGATCTCTCCACTCCTTGGCTGATCGTTCATCCTTGGGGCCTGTATTTGGCATGAAAACCTCTTGCTGCAAATTGTTGAATTACAGGCGAGGGGTCATGAGGGGTTCATGCCTTCGATTGGTTCGACATTAAATGGTGCAAAGAGTGTGTTAGGAGGGCTTTTATAGCTGTATAAACCAATCCTTCCGCATGCATCATGAATTATGAATTATTTCTTCTTTTCTTAAATCTATATTAAATAGAAAAGGTACTGATTTAGTATTACATTCCAATGTTTAAAATGTAAAAAAAAGTGGCATTGCCATGTAGATCACTTCGCGAGGCTACACCCCCTTTACCTTAATTTACTGTATGACCGAGTTCTGTTGTTATTTGGGATAGGACTATTTACTGGAAATTCACAACAGTCTACCCCCAGAGTATGCAAACTATTCAGGTAAAACAAATTAACGTGATTATATGGGGGCTGGGGTACAACGCCCCTGCTCCCTTCACACTTATGTGAATGTTTTTCCAGGGGCTCCTTCCTTAATATCGTTCAGTATGTCCTAAGAGAGCCCTGTACCAAATACAGGCGGTCGTTTAACCACAAACCAATGTGATCTTACATTATATATAACATGGGGGCTCTGTCACGACGACCCGCCCCAATTCACACATATATGAATATATTAGATAGCTTAGACAGATACCGAGATGTGATTGGTCCAGAGCTCGTCACGTGATATCAATTGTGAGGATCCAAATTGTTATATTTTCCTGGCCGGTCACTTTTCGGTGTTATATTAACCAGCTGGTGAAATGAATATATTTTTAATCAATGCATGTCGCCCTCTTGAGGACTGTATGTCACCAATTATACACATTACACCATTACCGAGGGTCATTTCATTTTTTCAATATTTTTTTTCATGATTTTTTTTTTTCCCTTGAAATTATTTTTTCCACATTTTTTTTTTCCCCAAAAAAATGCTTTTTTGGGTTATTTTTTTTTTCCCGAAAAATGCTTTTTTGGGGGTAAGATTTTTTTTTTTCGATTTTTTTTTTTTTTTCCCCAAAATTGTTTCATAATTTTTTTTTTGTAAGGTTTTTTCTTTTTCTTGAACTATCTCGACAGATTATTTTTCTGTAATTTCCAAAAAAAAAAAGGGGAATTTTTTTTTGGGGCAAACACTTTTTGGACCCCCCCCCCCACAAAAAAGGGCTATCTAATATAACAGTTATTGACTGGCAGGGGGTATATAACACTCTTTGGACCTGAAGGGAGTTATATTTCCCCTCGTGACCATATTTTCCCTCAGCGCTGCGCGCTTCGGGAAAATATAACCACTTGGGAAATATAACTCCCTTGAGCGGTCCAAATAATGTTATATTACACCCCCTGCCAGTCAATAACTGTATAATAATGCAGGCAAATATTCCAGGGGGGCTCAACTTCCAGGGGCAGTGACGTAACGAGCAAAAACGTTTGGAAGGGGGGTGGGCAGAAGAAAAATTTGCATCACCACCACTCTTAGACGTTACATGCAGCCCCCGCGGAACGTTTTTCAAAGTGGATTTTTACGATCAGGTAGAGCGTAAATTGGCGTGGGGTCGAAGGCCTGAGCCAGGCAGGGGGTCAAGGGGCTGAGCCCCAAAAGCTCAGGGTTTTTAGGCATATTTAGATACCTTATTTTTGATACTGGCAGGCCACTAATTGGCGGAGAGTCCGGGGAGCAGAGCCCCCGGAAGCTCGTTTTTTTTTTAGGTATTTAATAACGGTCAGATGAGCATACAGGGGACCGCCTGAAGGCCCTTAGTGGGGTCCAGGCAGAGCCCCCGGAGGCTCAGGGTTTTTTAGGTATTTAATAACGGTCAGATGAGCATACAGGGGATCGCCTTAGGCCCTTGGTATGGTCCGGGGGCAGAGCCCCCGTAAGCTCAGGGGTTTTAAGGCATTTAATTACGGTCAGATGAGCATCCAGGGCCCCATGTCATGTCATTTCAGCAACATTTGTAAATCACTGGTATCGAATAAAAAATAACCCCACCCCCCATCAGTACGCCAGCGTTCAGGGGCTCATGAGCTTCTCACCCCTATAACAAAAAACAGACACGCTTTCCCATTCTCTCACAATATGTCCACGATATGTGCGTATTGCTATTATACAAAACCCCATTGATAAATATAGGTAGCATGCGAAATGTTTAGGAAATTTAATTCCTGTTAACTTTCCTTTTCTTTGAATGGAATTTTATACGTCATTCAATTCAGGTGTTTATTATTGTTATGCTCTTTTGGGTTAAAATTACAAACCATCTTTACTCCTTTACTGCTTTTTTTTTTTTTTTGAGGGGGGGGGGGGCGTTTTGGGGGGGACAAAAATGCGTTTTGCCCCCCCCCCCCCTCCTGTCCTCCCACTTCTGGCGCCTATGAGTATGAGCCAATATAAAGTTATTATTCTTTATTCAGTTCAGTATAATGCTTTTCCTCAAAAATAGTTTCGCTATTTATTTGGTAGACACGCTAAGAAATGGTTTCAAATGTACATTACACAAACCCTGAACCATTGCATACTGATGGTGGTTCTCTCTCTCTCTCTCTCTCTCTATTTATTTTAATCATGCATTATCAACTACATATAAAGCAGCAACAGAAAACTTAGGGTTATCTGGGATAGGTGAAAGTGAGAGTTAGAAAGAAAGTCATGCTAAAACGGCGCTCAGGGGCGTCGCTAGACCTTTTTCAGTGGGGGGGGGGGGTGTACGGGCCAACAATTACCGACAAAACTAGCCACCAATTACCGACAAAATTAAATGTCCAGATATCTACAAATTCAACCCTATTAACCCGGGGCCGAAGGATAAATTGTGTTTCCTATGGACTATCTATAATACTTGCGTATGCGAAAATGGTCATTTTCCTCGACGACATAAATATACGAATTATTTCATCAACTTGGTCAGCATCATTTTAGGGAGGGGCGGTATAGTGACCAAGCGAATCACCTAAAGAGCGCGCAAAGCGCGCTCATTAGGGGTGTGGGTAATAGGCCTCCCGCTCGAAGCGCGGAAGCTTAGACGTTTCCTTAAATTATTAGGAAAATAAGACGATTTACTGTACGGTTCTCGACTGTTAATCCTTGTCTGAATGAAGCCCCCCCCCCCTCCCGCGCGAAGCTTGGAAGTTTTGGCGTTTCATTCAACTATTAGAGAAAGTAGACGATTCGTTGAACCGTGCTCGACTCTTAATCCTTGTCTGAATTCAGTTTCTCCCCCTCCCGCGCGAAGCAAGAGAGGCCTGAGTGCACACTGAACAATAGCCTGCACCAAACCCAGGTCCAGCCACAGGAGGCAACAATCTCACATTACTACAACACAAACATGTCCCCTCAAACTTTCCTGTAGCTTTAGTGAGCTAGATTTCAATAGCATATCGAGTATGAAAAGAGAGCAGTTGGGAACAATAAACCGAATACCAGGGATCTTCGACTCGAAGGAAAAACAAGTGGACAGGTGGGTGTGTCCAGCTAGCCGCTGTATCATTACCATCATATTCTAACTGCACATTTTGATGAACTATAGTGTTATCCCCAACAAAGATTTCTCAGAGCAAGCTGAAGATTTTCTGCTGGAAAATAGGCCCGTGATATAAAATAACCATGTCAAGCAAAGATGTTGAGCTGAGTAGTGTTTCTGATGTTAGAGCTATCATTAAAGAGGAGCCGAAGAAAAATGAATCGCCGCAGTCGTCGTCGTCATTACTCATCGTTATTCTCGCCATTGGGCTGATCATCGGGATCGTCGCTCTCGTCATCGCCGCAGTGAACCTTGGGAGAGGTGGTGGTGGTGGTGATATCATCATAAATCAGGGTGGAACTGAACAACAAGGTTAGCCTGAAGTTTACTATCTATTCTCATTTACATCTCAATTCAGTTTATTTAACCATAAAAATGAAACATGTACATACAAATGAGTAATATAGTAAACATAATACGGTAAAGGACACCCTAAGAAGCAAATTGCTTGTGGTGGGGCCTTAAAAAGAAAAAGAAACTACTTACTACACATAAATTATACAGTTTAAAAACTTTAAAATAACATGATACAAACACACATATACATACACACATACATTCAAAATATCCTTCTCAGCTCTAACTTGTTGAAAAACTTCATGCCTAACTATGAATTTTCTTCGTCCTTATCCGCTTTCGAGGTATTTATTAGCAACAACAATCATATAGGCCCTATACATACAATTTTAAACACAATCAAAGTTTTACATCAACCATTGATAGAATTTTTTGAATTTCACCTTCTGTTCCAAATTTATAGTTACTTACACTTTACAAATATGATTTCACCATGAACTTAAAATCCATAAAGGATTTGAGTTGTATTTTTTTATCTTTGAATGTACATTTTATATAATTTCGATAGATTGTATATACTGTGCTATGTTGAAAATAAGATTGAACATATCCTGTTATCCCTAATTGTACACATTTGAAACTGGGACAAAAATTCCAGCTGAAGGAGTCTGGTAATTAATGACAAAACATTAGACCAAAATGATATAGTTGACGGTTCTTCAAAAACTCATGCACTCAATATTGATTTGTTGTTGTTGTAGTTATAGAAGAGTTATATCATCTCCTGTTTTAAGTGTGATTAAATCATCTTCCTTTCGTTTGCATTCAATGTTATTTTTTCTAGATCTCATCTTATTCAAAAAGTAAACAGGAAAGGATTGCATATTTCACATCAAATAATAACTGAGAGGAATAAATTGAGTTGTTTAGAATACACGGTTCCTTCAACTCCAGTAAAGCATAGAGAGTCAATGCTAAAGCGTATTGACCTCTAGCACTGCATACATGCTGTGAGGCAGTGACCTAGAAGTCTATACACAAATACACACACCACACAATATCGCATAGACTGTACACAATCATGTCGATGCAGCTGTAAGCCACTAGACTTACAATTTTAATTTTTAAATTTTTCTTGTTAACATCAGTAAGTTGAAATAAATGTATTTTACTGCTATTTAGGTGTCATCAATTGTCACTAAAGTACTGATTTTGAGTGAAATCAGTTGAGTTTTGTACAGTGGTGTTTGAAATGTTGAGAATCAAAAGCACAGCTTTTACTACACAGCCAGGATAGTGATGCTCCTATGTGTGGTTCCTTCCATTTACCGTCTCTCATCACATTTTCTACTCTCACTATACCAGTCTGTTTCAAATTGTTGAATATCAACATTATGATTATTAAATATTGTATTACTATTGTTACATAGAATTTAATTTTTCAATATTTTTTACTTCAAATAAACCGACATACCATATCATTGACCAAATACATAGAAAGTAAAAATAGAAACTAGGTTACTTTTTTTTACAAAGATGATCGATATCTTTCAAAGAAATATTATATTAAAAATATAAAGGGATCTCTCCAACTTTAGAGAGCTAATATCTAAAAAGAAGTTTCCACCACGTTCACTTTCTTGTAGTAACCTACTTATCAACGATATCTTAAGCGACCGAACCTTTGATTCTAAATGTATCATACCTAGACCACCTTTTGGGGGTCTTTTTACACACATAATGACATATAGGTATCGAATCCTTCCAGGGGGTGTTTCACAAAGATCTTAAGTAGAACTTAACTCTATGTTGGACTTAAAAAATATGGAGAGACATTTGTAGCCTTAAAATAAAATATAATAAAAAGCAGAAATTAAAGTATTTTAGACTTTTCATAAATTCCACATCAAGAACATGAAATCTCCTTGATAATAGAAAATATGAATGAATTTAATCAACATTTTATGCCTCTAAAAGTAACTTTAACAAAATATTTTCAAAGATGCAAACGGCTTTCCATAATTGTTAAGTCCAACTTAGAGTTAAGTTTGACTTAGAATCTTTGTGACAAAAAAATGAAGGGGGGGTTAACCCCAACTTCCAACCCCCCCCCCCCTGCGTACGCTCCTGCATATGCGTGTTCCCAGCACCCCCCCCCCCCCCCTTTCAGCAAAAGTCCGGTGTGTAAAGTCAATACGGGCAGATCTTTTTCTTTGTTACGAGCCGGATATTGTGGGAACACGCATGCGGTACCCCCGTTCCCGGAGGCGTATTTTTTATTTACACGCTAGAGAGGGGAGTTTCTTGATTAATTCCAATGAAACCGCTCGCGAAGAGTCTAGGACTGGATCGGAGAGCTCGCGAGTGCTACACGCTAGTGTGAATTTACATCAAGGACAAAGTTTGCTTAACTTTGTCTTGAAACACTTGAATGGTTATGGAACCTGTTTGTGTTTCTAATCTTCAAATGTAACAAACACTTCAACATATTACCAAGACATCTCATCACCATAGCCATTGTAAAACCATATATTAATGATACATGAAAAATATAGATTGAAGCAATTCTCGTCAATTGGCCGTTTCCTGAGTGCAGGGGCGTCGCTAGACCATTTTCAGTGGGGGGGGGGGGGGTATAGAGGCCAACGATTACCGACAAAACTAGCCACCAATAAGGACAAAATTAAATGTCCAATATCTACAAATTCAACCCTATAAACCTGGGGCCGAAGGCTAAATTGTTGTTCCTATGGACTATAGTACTTGCATATGCGCAAAATGGTCATTTTTCTCGACGACATAAATATACGAATTATTTCTTCAATTTAGTCAGCATCATAGCTATATATATTAATGCAGGCGCGGAGCTAGGATCTTATTTGAGGGAGGGGTGGTAGTGAGCAAGAGAATCACTTAAAAGCGCGCTCATTACGGGGGTGTGGGTGATGGGCCTCCCGCGCGAAGCGCGGAAGGTTAGACGTTTCCTTAAATTATTAGGAAAATAAGACGATTAATGGTACCGTTTTCGACTGTTAATCCTTGGCTGAATGAAGTTTCCCCCACCCCTCCCGCGCGAAGCGCGAAAGCTATGACGTTTCATTAAATTATTATTAAAAGAAGACGGTTTGCTGTACCGTTCTCGACTGTTTATCCTTGTCTGAATTCAGTTCCCCCCTCCCGCGCAAAGCGCGGAAGCTTTGACGTTTCATTAAATTATGAGAAAAAGCAGACGATTCGGTGTACTGTTCTCGACTCTTAATCCGTGTCGAAATTCAGTTTCTCCCCCTCCCGCGCGAAGCGTGGAAGCTTTGACATTTCATTAAATTATGAGAAAAAGCAGACGATTCGGTGTACTGTTCTCGACTCTTAATCCGAATGAAGCTTCCCCCTCCCGCGCGAAGCGCGGAAGTTTTGACGTTTCATTACATTATTAGAGAAAGAAGACGATTCGTCGTACCGTTTTCGATTCTTAAACCTTTTTTGAATTTAGTTTCCCCGAAAATTTTAAACCTCTGATTTCTTTAGCTGATATTATAGGAAAGTGAAACTTCGAGAAAATACAAGTATTGTAGTTGTAGTCACTCTGGAAGTCGTCACAGCGGATAAGAAGTCACAGTTCGTAGGGAAAAAAACTTGTCGGCCGACCGACAATATACATCTCACCGACTTCAAACTTCTGGATTGATATAGTACACGAGGATCGAGCAAGAACACCGACACAGCTGACCCGACACAGCAACATAGTTACCCGTGTCTTTCTTGCTCCCTCGACGAAACGACTCCACCCAACAACCCCCTTCTCTCTTTTACTCCCACTCCTCCTCTCTCAGACTCTTACCTCCCCTATCTCTTCTCTCTTTCACTCCCCGTTTCTTTTGTTTCCCTTTCACTCTTTTTTCTTCATTTTTTCTTTCTTTTCTTTCTTTTCCTTTCTTTCCTCTCCTCCCTCTTTTTCTTTTTTCTCTTTCTTTCCTTTCTTTTCCTTACTTTTCCTTTCTTTCTTTTCTTTTCATTTTATTTTTTATTTTATTTCCCTTTCCCTCTCTTTTTCCCCTCTCTTTTTTCCCTCTCTTTTTTCCCTCTCTTTTTTCCCTCTCTTTTTTCCCTCTCTTTTTTCCCCTCTCTTTTTTTCCCTCCCCCTTTTCTCTTTTTCCCGACGGCAGCGCAATTTTACCGACAATATACTGACAGGTGGGGGGGGGGGGGGGGGGGGGGGGGGGGTGCGACCCCCCCCCCCCACACACCCCCACCTGTCAGTATATTGTCGGTAAAATTGCGCTGCCGTCGGGAAAAAGAAAAAAGGTGTCGCACCCCCCCCCCCCTTTTGGCGACGCCCCTGCCTGAGTGTGATTTATATAATGGATTTTGAGTAATATTTGCATTGATATACCCGAAATTGAAGAATAGATACAGTGCATAAACTGGAATATATGGAGATGTGGAGAAATCAATTAAGTTGGAGATCAATTGGAAGGAAGTAACGAGGAATATAAAAGCAAGGGAGACTGGGAGATGAGGAAAGCAAGAAGTTATTGACATTGAGAGATGACTCGCCAAATAGCTTTGCATTAATGAATCCTTTATATAATGTTGTCTTGAGAGAAAGTAGACGATTTTTGTTTTAGCTGGAGATTAGTGTGAGTATTAGAAATATCGCTAATAGAATTAATGAGAAAGATTTTTTTAAATCGAGATCAATACATGTATTTAGATGGGGAATCTCCAACTGGCATTTATGTGCGATGTCACACGTGGGGGTAACGCATGTTACACACAGACATATGAGAAGAAGAGAGAGAATAATGTAAAAGAGAAGAAGATAGAGGAAAGAGGAAAAGGAGAGAGAGAGGGATAAATAGAGAGAAAGAAAGAAAGAAAAAAGGAAGACCATGAAACTTAAATTTACACTTAGGCTGAGTTGGCTCGACATGTGCCTAAAGCACAACAATACGAAAACAGAAGTGATATATAATTCGTCCTTGTTTTCACGAAGTGACGGTAGCGAGGAAAATCGTAACGCAAAGTGAATGCAATTTTTTTTCACTACCGTCACTTCGTGAAAACAGCGACGAATTGTCTTAAGAGAGAAAGATAGGTTATTTCTAAAATGAAATGAAAGGGGCTATGTGACTTTCAAGGAGGAAATTACAATTTCTATCGCTCGTAACGACTATTTTGAATTTCCTATATTTTTGTATAATTCAAGAACTTCCTGGGGCTCCGCCCCAAGACTCCCGGCAAAGGCAAATTATTTACACAATTTCTTGCTGCCTGATGCCTCGAGATCACTGGACTCTGACAGGAGCGAAGAAAGGTAACAATGTATAGCAAGAATTCCTATTCAGTGAAGAATTTATCCTTTTTATTATGAAAGACTCCCGGCAAAGGTTCTCCCCCTGCACCCCATCCATAAAGATAGAAGTGGTTCCCATGACAACCAAATTGGAGAGAGTGAGTTTTTTGTAGTTCACTGAGATCACTGGAGCGAAGAAAGGTAACAATGTATAGCAAGAATCCCTATTCAGTGAAGGATTTATCCTTTTTATGCAGATGCATTCTTCTACCATTCTTGACCAGAAGTGCGTTTCAAACTCAATGATGTGGGCATCATCCCATTGAATGTTGTGTCCAGTATTAAGGGCGTGTTCAGCTATTTGCTGCCTTATAGTGAGGGCTTAAAAAGAGCACACAATAGGGGCAGTGCAATTTGAAGGGATGGATTAGAGTTTATTTCTAAAATGAAATGAAGGGGCTATTCGACTTTCAAGAGCGATAACAACTCTAATCCATCCCTTGAAATTTAAAGTGCATTGCCCCCATTGTGTGCTATTTTCAAAGAGCACATAAAGCTTTCAGATTGAACATTCCATCTCATAAAATTGTCTATAAGAGAGAAAGAAATAACCTCACTTTCTCCCTTCAAGACAATTTTCTCTCTTGAAAGTCAAATAAACTCGAGAGCATCCTGGGGCTCTGCCAGGCCCCTCAAGCTCTGCCATGTACGGAATATCCATTAGGCAAAATAAGCCCACTAAATAATTAATATATATTCAAACGTCATAGCGATTCATCCAAATAAAAAATCTACGTAAGAGGCATTTTGAAAGTTTTAAGAAAATTCCTTCTAATTCCAGGAAATTGGGTTTTTTTTTCGGGAAACTCTATTTAAACGAGTGGAAGCACTGACGGCTCTGTTTTTTAAACTATAACAATTCTCCTTGAATCAGATATTTGACCAAAAACAAGCCTCATTATCTTCAGTATACAAGTGTCATTTCGGACCTTACTGCTTTCATAGAAATCACTTCCGGACCGTCAAAGAAAAAGTTTGAGAACCCCTGGCCTACACATTTTTATACACATCAGGACCAACTTGACAAGGAGAAAGTTATCGATCTCGAGTGTCAATTTTCATGACTTTCTTCTTTGTTCGATTTCTATAATCTCCCCTCCCTGGATTTGTTTGTTTCCACTAAGACCAACTTTTTTTTTTTACAAAGGGGTGCCAAAAAGTACGCGTGAAAGGAGAGACGGAGAGAGAGAGAGAGAGAGAACGATAAAGAAGATACAAATATAAGGTCAAGAAAGAGACTAGAGAAAAAACGGGAAAAGGTGAATTAAAGGGAACATTTTGCCAAACACAAAGAGAAGAAAATGAAGAAAGACATCAAAAGGAAAACAAAGCAAAAGAAGAAAATAAAACAGATTGGGAAATAAAGACATACACGTTAAAGCTTTGTGCTCAGGGCGGCACTCCCGAGGTGGGGGGGGGGGGGGGGGGCCTTTTCATTAATTACTCTATTTCCTTCTTATAAAGTCGCCTTTTCCCTTTAAAAAAAATATATAACAGCCCCTTCCCCTTTTCATAAATACTCCTTTTCACCTCTGATAAATGCCCCTATACATATCTGATAGGTGCCCCCTTTCCTTCGACAGATGCCCCTTTTCCTTTCTCATAAGTACCTTTTTCATCTCTGGTGAGTGGCCCTTTTCAGGTTCGAGGTTTATTATGACATGTGCCCCTTTTCTTTTCTAATAAGTGTCCCTTTTCTTTCTGAAAAAATACCACTTTTTCTTTCTCCATAACATACGCCCCTATAGAGCGACTTTAAACAACTTTTTAATTTATTTCCCCCAAAGCTCGCTCGCATTTATATTTGGTATAACCGTGTTACTTATGAAATGTATTTTCAGTCTTTCATGATTAAATTGTGCTTAAAGGTAAAGACCAGTTTTTGAAACGCCACTCTCTCAAAAATGAAATGGAAGCTCTCATTAACAATCATGTGAAAGAATATGTTTTGACTAATACGTGATAATACAAATTTTGCCGGGATACCGCCTACTAATTGATATATTTGGTAAATTATTATATCTATTCGGACCAAATATATATCGCACACGTGGTCGCGTAGTCCCATATACATCTTTCTGTGTACAGTGCTTGTAACTTTACCAAGACTGGGCCAAATTTCTTATCATTTTGATGATTCCAGAACCTTGCAGTACACACCAATACTTACATGCTAGATGATTAACCTTTTCTATTCGATTCCACAACGTTTCTTTCACAATGCAATCGCATCTTTAAAACCCATCAGGATTTGTTGTTGTTTTTCTCATTTTGAAACTTTTCGCCCTCGACGTCACAAATCTTAGATTTACATTTTGATGTTTCCCTTTGTAGGTGCCCCTTATATTCCAGAAAGTGCCCTATTTTGATGGTGACCCCCCCCCCCCCAATTTTGAAAATGCTCCACCGCGCCTGTTTGTGCTTAAACTTTTTTTTTTGTTCAACTCATACTCCTGACCGTCTATCGTCGAGTCAAAAGACTGAAAGGTCCTTTATATTTAACGATATTTAACGATATTTGGTTTACGGTTTATTAAATACTGAACCTGGCAGCCCGTTGGCTACATTACATTCAATTTACATGATAAAACAACTGAACTTGCACTGTTGCACATCAATGTTAATAATAATAATAATAATAATAATAATACACAACATTCATTAGGCGCTTAATACTGGTGTTTCTAAGCGCACCATAGTCTGATTAAAAATTACCAACCAAAACTTATAATAAACAGACAAATTATAAATCTGTTCTTTATTCAATAAATCATGCATAATAATAATAATACAAATAAAAGTAAAATAAAAATAAAAATAAAAATAAGATCAAACATAAGGTCAAACATAAGATCAAACAAACAAGCTATGTTCACATATTGCACTGAGAGATATAGCAAAAAAGGAGAGTAAAAGGAGAGTGGGAGAAAAGGAGAGTTAGAGAAGAGGGAATCGAGAGTTGGATAGTAGAAAGAACGAAGTAAAAGGTAAGAAACAGGTAACAGTGTGAGAACAGGTAACCGTGGGAGACTGAGAAGGGGCGGGAGAAAGAGGAAGAGAGAGAATTAGAGGAAGTATAATGACTGTGTATGGAAAATTACAGTTCATAGTGCCACGTTTATAATGTCATTCATACAGATTAAAACAGTTAAAATACAATAAATGAAGTTATACTTTTAAGGAAATGGTAATGCGCATGCGGAAATTGTGAGTAATGCGTAAACTATCAAAATATCACACTCAAGATTTAAACATACTATATTTCAGAACCAGCCTTTGAACATGTATTGTGTGAACTTAAATAATGGTATCTTACTGAAGAAGGTGAAAGATAAATTCAATCAGACATTGGAGGAGTCGAAATGAAAGAAGGAAAGAAAAAGGCAGGGTAGAGAGGAGAAAGAGAGAGAGAGAGAGAGAGAGAGAGGGGGGGGGGGGGAGATAAGGAGGACAGAAAAGAGTAGGTGAGTAGGTAGATAGGCGTATGAGAGAGAGAGATGAAAAAGTTAAGTAAGAGTACGTAATACCTATTGTTCAGGGGGAGGGGGGGTGATCTATTCATTCATCCCCCCTGAACAATAGGTATTACGTAAGGATTTACGCCCATGCATTCACTGAAGTATGAGGTATTCATTTGTATCATAATCGCTGAATCCGCGATAATAGGGACTTTTAGATTTGCGTGGACTAATACGTGTGACGTCCATTCAAGGCAGTGCATAACAAGGACGTCGATCGTAGCAATCCCCATTGTCTTCATGCGAATCTAAAAGTCCCTATTCTATTCCTCTCTAGAATATTAGGCTTGGCTACAGTTTCGAAACTAGCTCCACACTTGTCGGTCTGTTCACGTCGAACTCTGTTTTAACTGTAAAGTCTTTGCGTAGGTTTAGGTGTACTCGTACTTTCATCATGAAAGAGAATAGAGTAACTGTTTTATTGGTTTGTTTACTGGCTATCATCAGCATCACCGCGCTGGTGCTCGGGGTCTTGGGTTTAACTAAATCCAACGGAGCAGGCACGGGCGGGGCGCAGCCAATCAACATCTACACGCCTGGATCGTCCGGTGCAGGTATGTATTGACACACGTACTATTGCCCATAAAGTTAGATATTTGTTTCCCTATCTCTTTTCGTGAAATGATGTTGGCACAAGGGCGGTTCTAGCTTTTTGCTAAGGGGGGATGACCCAATGACGACGCAGGGCATCTTTCACGAGCCGCATAGCGACGAGGCAATTTTGTTGTTGTTGTTGCTATTTTGAACCCCCGTAAGGCGTAAGTGATTTTTTACTAGCATCTACTAACACAACGGAGACCATAAAAAGCAGTGCATGATAACGTCTTTGTAAATCAAGTAACGGTTTAGTCCGGGTCTGGACACATGAGGGCGTTTTCTATGCACATCACATTTTCACTTGGCAGGTCAAGGGGTGAGAGGGGGGGGGGGGGGGGCGGGGGAGGCCCGGCTGCGTATTTTTTATTAACACGCTAGCGAGGGGTATTTCTCGATTAATTCCAATGAAACCGCTCGCGGGGAGCCTAGACTGTATTTTAAAACTTTATAGAAGAATGCATCTGCATAAAAAGGATAAATCCTTCACTGAATAGGGATTCTTGCTATACATTGTTACCTTTCTTCGCTCCAGTGATCTCGAGGCAGCAGACAGCAAGACGTATGAATAATAAAAGGTCCACGGGAGGGAATAGCACACAATGGGGGCAATGCACTTTAAATTTCAAGGGATGGATTAGAGTTTTTAGCACTCTTGAAAGTCAAATAGCCCCTTCATTTCATTTTAGAAATAAACTCTAATCCATCCCTTTAAATTGCACTGCCCCTATAGTGTGCTCTTTTTAAGCCCTCACTATAAGGCAGCAAATAGCTGAACATGCCCTTAATACTGGACACAACATTCAATGGGATGATGCCCACATCATTGAGTTTGAAACGCACTTCTGGTCAAGAATGGTAGAAGAATGCATCTGCATAAAAAGGATAAATCCTTCACTGAATAGGGATTCTTGCTATACATTGTTACCTTTCTTCGCTCCAGTGATATCGAGGCAGCAGACAGCAAGACGTATGAATAATAAAAGGTCCACGGGAGTGGTTGTTAGAAGCTTAAACTACAAAAAGCTCACACTCTCTCCAATTTGGTTGTCATGGGAACCACTTCTATCTTTACGGATGGGGTGCGGGGGGGGGGGGGGGGAAGAGCCTTTGCCGGGAGTCTTTAATAATAAAAAGGATAAATCCTTCACTGAATAGGAATTCTTGCTATACATTGTTACCTTTTTTCGCTCCTGTCAGAGTCCAGTGATCTCGAGGCAGCAGACAGCAAGAAATTGTGTAAATAATTTGCCTTTGCCGGGAGTCTTGGGGCGGAGCCCCAGGAAGTTCTTGAATTATACAAAAAAAAAATAGGAAATTCAAAATAGTCGTTACGAGCGATAGAAATTGTAATTTCCTCCTTGAAAGTCACATAGCCCCTTTCATTTCATTTTAGAAATAACCTATCTTTCTCTCTTAAGACAATTATATATCACTTCTGTTTTCGTATTGTTGTGCTTTAGGCACATGTCGAGCCAACTCAGCCTAAGTGTAAATTTAAGTTTCATGTTCTTCCTTTTTTTTTCCCTTTCTTCTCTCTATTTCTCTCTCTCTCTCTCTCTGTCTCTCTCCTTTTCCTCTATCCTCTATCTTCTTCTCTTTTACATTATTCTCTCTCTTCTTCTCATATTTCTGTGTGTGACATGCGTTACCCCCACGCAGGGAGATGTCCAGGTAATATGTTGATGTGTTTGTTATATTTGAAGATTAGAAACACAAACAGGTTCCATAACCATTCAAGTGTTTCAAGACAAAATTAAGCAAACTTTGTCCTCGATGTAAATTCACACTAAAGCGTGTAGCACTCGCGAGCTCTAGCTTCGATCCAGTCCTAGACTCTTCGCGAGCGGTTTCATTGGAATTAATCAAGAAACTCCCCTCGCTAGCGTGTTAATAAAAATACGCGGCCCGGCCCCCTCCCCTGGGGGAAAAAAGAGGTAAAAACACGTGATTTTTACCTTTATTTGGAAACAGGCCTCCTCCCTTGGTGCTCAAAGGGGGGGGGGGGGGGGGGGTTGCGATTTTTAAATTTTCTAGGGCCAAAAGATAAATAAAAATGTTTAGACCATATGGGTAGTAGACTTATTATAATTAGACCAAATGGAAATTGTCCCAAATAAATCAGGCCTGAAAACCCGATTTAAATCGGTTTCCCGATTATTTTTTATTTTTTAGAAAATTTTTTAACCAGATTTTTTTTCTTCTTCCCTCTTTTATCCTGATTTTACTGATTTCCTGTTATTTTCTCTAATCTTCCCTATTTTGCCCTATTTCCCCCCAATTTTCTTACTCGAAAGGGGGTTATGTTGTTAGATGCCATTTTTTCCCCGCGAATCACCCCTGATAAATATTAGCTGAAATGGCCATTCGACCAAATGATTGGACCATGTGAATAGTAGACAGGACTGGTGTAGACCATATAGGAATAGAATTATTGGGGTAATAGGCGAACTGGGACCCGTTTCACAAAGCCTTTTTTTAATGACAAAAGACAAAAATCAGTGACAAATCTGTTGATAACCAACCAGAAGCAAGGATTTCAGTAGTTTAAAACAAAAACTATCGTTTGTCACTGATGACAAGTTTTTTTAAACGCCCCCCCTGGGGTTGTAGCCCAAATGGCACTTCATCCAATAGCTGATTCTACACCAGACAGTAGGGGTAAGAAATAAGAAATATTTGTCGATGGAAGCTTTTCATAAACTCAGCCTCCTTTTGAAGCTTTCTCCACAATATCCATCCAATTTGTGTGAATCGATTTGTGGGGCTCTTCTTGTCACACACCGAACCGCATCTAGGTCAGTCTGGGTTTATCCGTCTGGAATTGCATTGTAGTGTAGTGAAGTGCGTTTATTTGCTGTTTATGTATTCATGACATAATATTTTTAGAGCTATTTTGTATCTTTCCTTGATTCCACTCCCGTTTATAATAAGCACGATAAATGAACATTTTATGTTATTTGTGTTAGTCTGGGAATCACCTTGATAGGCCTGCTGGTCTTTGTGTTTCCCACCACATTATGAGGAATGTTTCTTTCAAATCTTTGTTTCATACACGTATATAGGCCTATATTTATATATATTATATATACATACAGGCCTATATGAACGCACAGACACATACACTTAAAAAAAAAGTAATTTTGTTTTATTCCTCCAAATACAAACATACAATTTAATTTAAAAAATAAACGTTTTCAATATTGATTGCTTATCCATAAACATAATTAAACAACAACTCATATGCAGTATAATTATATAACTGAGCAAATATTCAGTGTTAGTAAACTTAAAGTACATAAACATAAGTTATAAGTCAACTGTACATATTATTCACTTATAATAACAACAAATATATTATTAAAACAACTGGAGATTATTTTACTGGGACTCCCAGATCCCCCTCCCTCATACAAACACACACACACACACACACACACACACACACACACACACTCCTCAGTGGATGTCTGCTAACATTCTCTACTCAAGAAAAATATACTAAATAAGTAAGATATGGCTGCAAAATAGAGTTACACTTTAACAAGCTCACGATGGAGAGGAAAACAAATCTTAATTAATACTAAGCTGCTCCCACTTTAAAAAATGTAATCCCAGCTTTCCTATTCTAATGGCTATTTTCTTTTCCTCATCCCTCTAATTAAATATAGTTTTCTTCATCTTTTCTAAAGCTGGTACTTGTCCCGCCAATCTTGACATAAATAAAACATACTTCACCATGAAAATCATAGTATTACAGATCTTTGTTCATACCTGCCAACTCATACACAGACACCCACACACCCACACACACCTACATATGTTGATTGTATTTCTTTGTTTTTAACCAAATGGGGAAATAAACTTGAAGTGCATACTGAATTGAATTGATTTATCTATTTTTCTTTTTGTCTTTCTTTGAAACAGTTACTAGTGACGAGAAGATCTGGATGATCGCTATCGGCCACTACGGTAGCAACGTTGAATACTTGTAAGTTAACTTTATAATAAATATGCCATACGGTAGGAACATTGAATACTTGTCAGTTAACTTCATAATAAAAAGGCCATGTACTATGGTAGCAACGTTGAATACTTTTTAGTTAACTTTATAATAAATAGGTCAAACTGTGGTTGCAACGTCGAATACTTGTCAGTTAACCTTTAAAATACATAGGCCTACTTTATAGGTCAAACTGTGGTTGCAACGTCGAATACTTGTCAGTTAACCTTTAAAATACATAGGCCATACTATGGTAGCAGCGTCGAATACTTGTGAGTTAACTTTGTAATAAAAAGGCCATATGCTATGGTAGCAACGTTGAATACTTGTAAGTTAATCTTTAAAATGAATAGGACATTATGGTCCAATTCGCAAAATTACTACGCCCAAAATTCACATTTTAAGCAGTTGCTATCTCAGAAATCCCCAAACAGCACCATGAAAAGAAGGGTTTCAATGGGCTATTATATGAAAACATCAGTCAGCTAGATTAAACAAAAACATGAACAAAAGACAGTGGTATGCCCTCACCCACTTAGTACCTTATTGCATTAACATCCCGTTATCGATGTTTTGTCAGAACTTAATCACAATTATAATTAATAAATGACACATATTTGTGATGTATATTTTACGCATGAGTGATTAAAAATAATTTGAAGAAAGGGTACCAAAAGTCATTGGGCGAACGGTATCTGAATTTCAAAAAGAAAATCACATTTCCAGAAGGTTCATTTTCTGCCCTTTCATAATTATGACACCTCAATCAGGAAAAATGAGCCAGGAATAACAAAGTTCTGTTTGTGTGAAGAAATGCTTGCATTTCCATAATGTTATTAAACCAATTAGTTTTCGCTGGCTGCCTGCCGTAGTAACAAAGAACAAACTATGTTTCGTGCATGACGACCAGCCCCGGGATCAGCCGTGCATGAAGTCTTTCGTCTTGAAGTTCTTTGTTGTTAGGGCAGCTAGCAGACAGCTAGTGGAACGGATTCTCGGTTTCGTTTTTTTCTGGGACGGGGAGATTATGATTGCAGGAAGAATGTTATTGATACCGGTGAGGCTACCCTGGATATATACGACATAATCTATTATACGGATTATTATTACAACATACCAGTTCATGGTTAGCACATTTAATTTAGTGCAATAACCCTGAATATTCACATATCTTAAAAACATGAAGAGGTCCGACTTTGTACATTTTGAAATATTCACTCCTGTACCGATGGAGCCATGGAGGTGCTATATAAACAGCCTTTGTTACCCCTTTTCAAAAAATACTTCCACCTGTATATCATGCCCCCCCCCCACTCAGTGTTATTTAGGGTACGCGTATGCTTGTTCCCTCTTTTTGAAAGCACCCCCTATCTGAGGACTGCGAAACTGTATATTTTGTCCTCTTTCTTTGTCCGTCATATTCATAGTGTCTGCTCATGTTCAGACTGCAACCGTGAACTGGCTTATGTATTTGACGTTATTATTGTATAGCTTCCGCTGTATACGCCCCTTTGTGTACTCAGGCGCATCCCATGCAACAGCCCACTTCTTCCCCAAGTTCCTTGTAGTAATGCGCCCCTGAATATAGTAATTATCTTCGTCGGGCTTGTACGTGTTTAATAGCGATCTACGTGCCAAGGCGCCTCCATTTAAAAAAAACTTGTCATCAGTGATGAATGACAGTTTTTGTTATAAGCTAGTGAAATCCTTGCTTCTGATTCTCCAAAAATCCTCCTGCCGAACTGACTAGTTATATTTATGACTCACCCCTGCAAAACTTCCACTCTGCTAAAATTCTTGGTGTCATCGTGCAATCCAATCTGAAATGGGATCTACATGTCACTGAAATCCTCCAAAAATGGAATAGAAAGTTGTATATGTTTAGGCTTCTGAACGATATGGACTGTCTTAAGCTGATTTGAAACTGGTATATACTGGCTATATTCGTCCTGTCATTGAATGCTGTGCCCCAGTGTTTAATGATGGGCTTAAACGGAAACAAATAAGAAGCTTGGACAAGCGAGTAGCCAGGATTTCATTTTAGGGGGGTGCGCGGTAGGGAGCACGCGAAGCGTGCGAATCACTTAAAAAGCGCGCGTAGCACGCTCCCTAGGGGGGTGGGAGCAGGGAGGGGGAGTTTCCCCCCTCCCGCGCCGACCGTAGATTTTAGTGTCGATCGCAAAGGGCAATACAACATCTTCTTGTTTACGCCCAAGTCTTGCGTCGCTTATATCGTCTGTCTACCAATTCAGCATATTTAACAAAATAATGCAGATTCTCAAAAGAGAGTCGAAATTCCGCACGCTTCGATCACATCTTTGAAAGTATTGAACTATATAGTGGGAATTGGGAATTGGGTTTAGGCACTGTTGGCAATTTGACATTGAGTAGCTATCAAGGCGTTGATTAAAAAGCAGTACGCTAGGGCAGAGAGTTTTCAGTTTAGTATCGCTTTAAAAAGTTTCATGTTGCATTCTCATCTGGACATGCCGCTCTCAAGAGTTATATGAACATTTAATCTTCGCTTTCTCATTGACCTTTCTTGACCTTGACCTTTGATTTTTGACACAGGGATGAAGAGACTTACACCATCCGGGGATTTAACCCGGACATATTGGATGCGGGTAAGAATAAGAAGCACTTGGTTTTTATCGAAAATAAAATCACTAATGATATTATTTTGTCTCGCAATGTATGGTCAACAAGGGATCAATAGATCACGACGTTTCGTGTGCCGCTGCAACACTTCGTCAGGTGATAAAATTTATTGTAAGCAAAAAAAAAAGCTTATACACAATGTAGTTAAACAAAATATAGAATTTTAAGATTTCGGATAAGTCGAATAATAATTAACGATTAATCATCGATTTTTTGTAACGGTTTTGCTTCATTGCCTCATTGCCATATGTATATTTTCAAGTAAGCGAACATCGCCTATCGTATGGCTAAACAAAATAAGTGTAAAGTTCATTAATAAACTCTCCGTTCTAAGCAGTGCATCCATCTACACCACATAAACTTCTGAACAGGTTCACAAAATATTGATTTATATCCTTTGCTCTGTAAACGGTTCTGACTATTTACACAGGCAAGTGCATCAACGTTTCATAACCTGTATCAGTTTATTTACTTCTATTTCAATATCACAAGTTTGCGCCATCGCTAACAAGAACTGCAAATTGGTATACGACGTCTATGGCAACTGTTGGGACAGCAACGCAGGCCAGCGGCCCAGGGGCGGCCAGGGGCTAATGGGAGGCTGGTATGACGGGTGCTCGGGTGAGTAGATAATAAAGTTCTAATTGCAAAGGGCATTTTCTCTAAAAATTACTTCTCTCCACCCAGGTTGTGAATGGGTTCCCGCCAGGATGTGAGTGCCACTGTTATTAGATTGGCATGTGCAGGCCTGTAAATAGTGCACCGAGTAGAGAAGAGACTTGGGCGCAGGCTGCAAAGTGGAGGACCGTAGATATTGTGTACATTAACAATTAAATACTTTTACTCCTAGTACTACTACTACTGTACTACTACTACTGTACTACGACTGCTACTACTGTTAATAATTCGACTACTACTTCTACTACTAGAAGTAGTAGCAGTAAAACTAGTACTAAGAGTAGAAGTATTTAATTGTTAATGTACAGTCGAAAGTATAGTCAAGAAATATTGTTTTAAAGCTTACGTTCAATCTTGAGAGGGAGCGATACAACATTAAGAGTTTATTATTTACAATTTCATCACTTTAGACTCGATTTCAACCGCTACAACAATCATTGAATATTGTGAAATCGCACATGCTTCTAATATGTTCATTTCAACCAAATTTACGATCCCATACCAACATTTTGTATTACCTTTCAGGTTGGATCCAAACATTTGACCGTCTGCTAACATACTCCTTCACCAAACCTTACATGGAAGCTTCCAAAGTTGCAATATATGCAAAGAACGGCAGCACACTCCCGTACGATGATTTGACAAACCGGAAGGTCGGGTTCGCTGACGGCTGGGCCTACGACGAGTTCTGTCTAGCCCGATACACTGATATTGAGGTATAGTTGGATTTGATTTGATTTGATTGTTTGATAAATTTGTTTTAATTTGTTTTGTGTTTTTTTGTTGCTGTATTGTGGAGGCTAAGTTACCTATTTCCCGATATGAATCAATACAAAATCATCCGAAATTTGATGGCCCTTTGTTTCTTTGCAGGGTTCGCGTCTTGCTCAAGGCCAGATCATACATTTCGCCTCAGCAGACAGACTAGTTGAAGCACTCAACAATGGAGAGGTTAGTAAGTAATAACAGCTGACTTGAATATTTGATTTAATTTCATGTATTGTTTTATGATGTTTTCATACAATAATAATCAGTAACAATATGAGCATTTTAATACATAGTGGTAATATGTTTTCAAATCACGATGAATAAGACAATTTATGAAACAAAATGTTGGGAACGAATGATTTGACATGGCTAATCTAGAAGAAATGCAAAGTAAGCTTGAAGTACATGTAGCTCTTTAAAGCCCCACTGTCCTACTTGTAGCTACTTGCTCCCACTAATATAGAAAACTTTTGCCAATAGGTGCCTGTTGGTCCCCCATGATCCTCTTTTTCTTATGTAAGTTGAGAGCTGAGTTGATGAGATAACCACCTGTCAGTGACCTGGCTGGGTGGTCTAATCCCTTCTGGCCCAGCAGTATTGACAGCCTTTAAGTTATGATAATACAGTGACAGCAAAATACGATAATATAAACAGGCGAAAAACGACACTTTACTTAGACATTCAATGGCAAACAATTACAAAAAAGTGATGGTCCATGAATTGAGCGACAGCTCGCGTGACCGACTCCTCCCGGTCTAGCGCCGCTCTATCGGGCATTTTGAAAAGGTGTTAGAGGCAGTGGCGGATCCAGGGGGAAAAAATCATGTAAAATTACGTGATTTTTACCTTTTTGGGGGGTTGGGCCCCCCCCCCCCTGGCGCTCAAGGGGGGGGGGGGGTGTGCAAATTGAATTTTTTTTTGAGGATCAAAAAAAAAAAAAAATGTGCTCACTACCCCCCCCCCCCCCCCCCCCCCCCAAAAAAAAATCAAAATCTATGATTATATAGGTCTAAGAAAATGGGCCTATACTTACCTTCTTTTTCCATTATTTCTGTAGGTTGATGTCATCTTTGTCTCAGCCCTAGGTCAATATGAAGAAGACACCACCTTGATGAAAATCACGCCACCAGACTTCGATAATAAGTGTCTGAAGGGAGGGAATTCCATCATGACACGTCACAATAACCCCGATTTCGTCATCTGGTGGAACGACGCGTTTGATCTCCTTGTCCAGAGAGGGCGCTATGATGAAATCTGTAAAACGGTCTCTGAGAGGCATGGTAAGATAGAACTAAGTTTTTTAAGATTAAAAAAAAGAAGAAAATAGAACTAAGAGATGCAATAACAATTTCAGGCCATTCGGAATAAAGAGACAAAAGAGGGGAAGAGAAACAGAAAGAGAAAATGGAAAGGGTTGGGGAGAGAGAGAGAGAGAGAAGGAGAGAGAGAGAGAGAGATAGGGAGAGAATGAGTGAGTGAGAGAGAGAGAGAGAGAGAGAGATAGGGAGAGAATGAGTGAGAGAGAGAGAGAGAGAGAGAGAGGCAGAGAATGAGTGAGAGAAAATAGGGGAAGGGGGAACAAATCAACTATTTATGCTTAAGAAACACAGTGCATACCTAAAGTTGGGTTTCATGGTACATGTTCAGGTAACAAATAATAATTGTTCATTTCGAAACAACGTATCTTTTCTAATACTGAATAAAAGCCACCCTTATTAATATCCAAAGTTAATAACTAATAATCAGTACATGGATGATGGCTTTCTTTATGTATGATGATTATGCCTTGAAGTATGAAGCAGTAAAATACATTTTTACATTTTTTCTCTCATTCTATAGGCCATATCCCAGGGAGGGATTATACTGAGCTTTGTATCGGCTATTAGCACGCTTCTGATTGGAGGAAACCGTTTATCACGTGACTGCAGACATGAATATGACGCCATTTTGTTGACGTCATTTTCCTTCAGCGTCTCTCATTTTTCATTATCGTTTGAGTGATGCATTAATTACCAATATATGCTCAAAATATGTTTTTATTATATGTTTTGTCGTATCCGTGAAATGGCTTTATTTTGTAATCTTTGCTTTAGAATTATTTTCCAGTTCATACTGTTAATTTTGGTGATAGTTTGTAAAATTGCGTAACTTTGACTAACCTGATTTTAAAATAATTGTATTAAAGATATATTCATTTATATGGCACTCTCACACAATAAGTATCACAGCGCTTTACATTGTATAAAGGTGGAAAATCAGTTAAATAAATACGTCTTCAAGTGCTTCTTAAAGGTGTCTATAATGTGGGTGCTGTACGGATGATGTTTCGGGGCAGTTGATTTAATAGGCGGGGTGCATACACTATGAACATGACGGACAAAGAAAAAGGACAAAATATACAGTTCCTCATTCTACCCTCAACAATTGCTGTGGTAGACAAAGGAACATCCCTCCACTGCATGTGACACCTGTTCTACACACGTTTACATATTAATAGCAGTGAAGGGATGTTCCTTTGTCTACCCCTCTAATTGTTGAGGGTAGAATGAGGAACTGTATATTTTGTCCTCTTTCTTTGTCCGTCATATTCATAGTGATATAACTATTGAAAATCATTGTCATCTGTCTATTAGGATGTTCTGGGTATATGGGAAGAGAGCTGTCTATTCATTGTGATGAATATATCATCATATCGTAACATGAATGTATTGTTAATTATAAGACTTGATTTATATACTTTATAGGGCAACATTTAAAGGGATAGTTGAGTTCTGTTTTCAGACCGCAAATGCCTTCAAAGTGCATGGTTATTGCTCTTATTCTTATCTATGACATTTATAGTGCCCTTTTAGAACCTAAAATTGCTATGAAGGTAATTTTAGACCGAAAAATGTGTGAAATTTAGCTAATACGATCATACCAATTCAGCTCCACTTAAAAAAAGAACATGGTGACCGTTACTTAATTATTTAATTAAAGATAACAATACATGAGCCGGCTGATTGTGGGTAATATAAGCAACACGAAAATGCCAACAAAAAAGCCAACATCGGCATTGGCTGAAATACGACGTAAAAGGCATTATTTCGTTTTTTTCAACGGTTTTTTCAAATTTTTCAAAATATCTAATATTTGTGGTGGTACACAAGTATTAGAAATCGTTATATTTCAGCCGTCTCTGAACCGATTTTGATCAAACAAAGATGATTTTGTCATTTAAATATTATGTTCTTTCAAATTTGACATTCAGTTTTTCATTATCTCTCAAAAAAAATATTTTGCGTAGCGCCCTCTGCAACAGAACTCAACTAGCCCTTTTAGTGAGGTATTCCGAATTGAATTAACAAAATTATAAAGGACTCTGTATGCTATATTTCTACTATTTCCTTGTCAACAACTATATGATAATGTTTGGTCGGTGAAAATGTTATTATACGAAATAAAGAGATTGGGAAAATGGAATTTCAGAAATTTGCCTGCTTCTCTATAGATTCTAAGAACGTGTAAATAAACGTTATGCTTATAAGTATTTCAAAGAAACATTCCTGTAACCATATCTTTAAGCATTATGCCTTGTACGTGTTCTCTATGTGGGATGTAAAATGGGTTACATGCGATTGCCCCGCCCCCGCCCCCGCCCCACCCCCCCCCCCAAAAAAAGGGGGGGGGGGTATTAGGGGAAACGGAATGTGAAAAGAAAGTGACATCCCTTCCCGTACGTGTTTTACCCTAATTTTTCCCTAATTTGCATTTTCATCTTTTTGTTGATGAACAAAAACAAAAAATTGTCCCTGAATGAACCCGGTACCCATCCCCTTACCCACTTTATGTGCCTTTTTATCTGTGCTAGACGTATACCCCGAGTCTTGCTAATTATTATGTCAGGGTGTATGCTATGTCGTACATTGATTTATATTTTCGATCGGAGCGTACATCTGATGAGGGTAAACTCAGCGAACAGAGAGAAAGATGTTTTGATCGCCATGTGAGGGTGTGTGCAATAACTCGCCCAAACATAAATGGGACGGAGATTTAAGGAAGATCACCGAACTTGGAAAAGTTTTACTCTAAAAACGAAATACATGTACACCTTACTTGGAAGAATCAGAAAGAGGGAGAGAGAGAGAGAGAGAGAGTGGTGAGATAGATAGAGAGAGAGGGAGAGAAAGAGAGAGATAGATAGAAACAGAGAGAGAGAGAGAGAAGAGAGAGAGAGATAGAAAAGAGAGGGAGAGAGAGAGAGAGAGAGAGAGAGAGACATAAAGATAAGGGGATTTATTCCAATAATGTACATGATGTAGTAGCGTGTCTTTTGTACAAAAAGAGTCAATTTTCAGCATGGAACATTTTTAGTACAATTCTGATTTATATGGAATAGTAGTTGAATTAAAATGGTAATAGCCCTTTAGTTTATGGTCTGAAATGCTGAAAGCAAGTCACCCTAGACCTCCCTCCAACGCCTCGTCCCTCTCTCTCTCTCTCTCTCTCTCCTCTCTCCCACTCTCTCTCTCTCTCTCTCTAAATAGACTGAAATACAAATTCAAGTTCAAATGTTTTAGCTTAAATGTTTGTGGGCTATGACACCAAGGGTTCATTCTACTTTCAATGTGTGTGCACACGCTTTGTCATCCGATGTGTTCTAATCGTTTTGATGTTCTTTTCCTTGCGGGTTGACTATGTTCATGATCAGGGGCGTAAATCCGTACCGAGGAGTGGGGGGGGGGGGGGGGATGATCGGCGATATCCATCACATACTAGCACGAGCACACGCCCACACTAATTTACGCAAGCGCACGCGATCGCGCACGCACAAACAACACACACACACGCACACACACACAAACACGCACCCAAATACACACACACACACACACACATACACACGCACACACACAAACGAACAAACAACAAACACACACATACCCAAACACATGTACATAAATTTAGGCGCGGATCCAGGATTGGCGTAGTAAGGGGGGGGGGGGGGGGAGGGGGCGGCAGGGAGGGGCGATTTCCCCTCCCTCCTCCGCAAAGCGCCAAAGCTTTTACGTTTCATTTAATCATTAGAGAAAGAAGACGATTCTTTGTACCGTTCTCGACTCTTAATCCTCGTCTGAATTCAGTCCCTCCCCCCCCCTCTCCCGCGCGAAGCGCGGAAGCTTTTACGTTTCATTAAATCATCAGAGAAAGAATACGATTCGTTGTATCGTTCTCGACTCTTAATCCTCGTCTGAATTCAGTCCCCCCCTCCCCTCCCGCGCAAAGCGCGGAAGCTTTTACTTTTCATTAAATCATTAGAGAAAGAAGACGATTCGTTGTACCGTTCTCGACTCTTAATCCTCATTTGAATTTAGTTTTTCCCTCCTCCCCCCCCCTCCCGCGCAAAGCGCGGAAGCTTTTACTTTTCATTAAATCATTAGAGAAAGAAGACGATTCCTTGTACCGTTCTCGACTCTTAATCCTCATCTGAATTTAGTTTTTCCCTCCCCCCCCCTCCCGCGCGAAGCGCGGAAGCTTTTACGTTTCATTAAATCATTAGAGAAAGAATACCGTTCTCGACTCTTAATCCTCGTCTGAATTCAGTCCCCCCCCTCCCCTCCCACGCGAAGCGCGGAAGCTTTTACGTTTCATTAAATCATTAGAGAAAGAAGATGATTCGTTGTACCGTTCTCGATTTTTAATCCTCATCTGAATTCAGTTTTTCCCTTCCCCCCCTCCCGCGCGAGGCGCGGAAGCTTTTACGTTTCATTAAATCATTAGAGAAAGAAGACGATTCGTTGTACCGTTCTCAACTTTTAATCCTCATCTGAATTTAGTTTTTCCCTTCCCCCCCTCCCGCACGAGGCGCGGAAGCTTTTACGTTTCATAAAATCATTAGAGAAAGAAGACGATTCGTTGTACCGTTCTCGGCTTTTAATCCTCATCTGAATTTAGTTTTTCCCTCCCCCCCCCCCCCCCCTCCCGCGCGAAGCGCGGAAGCTTTTACTTTTCATTAAATCATTAGAGAAAGAAGACGATTCCTTGTACCGTTCTCGACTCTTAATCCTCATCTGAATTTAGTTTTTCCCTCCCCCCCCCCCCCGCGCGAAGCGCGGAAGCTTTTACGTTTCATTAAATCATTAGAGAAAGAATACCGTTCTCGACTCTTAATCCTCGTCTGAATTCAGTCCCCCCCCCTCCCCTCCCACGCGAAGCGCGGAAGCTTTTACGTTTCATTAAATCATTAGAGAAAGAAGATGATTCGTTGTACCGTTCTCGATTTTTAATCCTCATCTGAATTTAGTTTTTCCCTTCCCCCCCCCTCCCGCGCGAGGCGCGGAAGCTTTTACGTTTCATTAAATCATTAGAGAAAGAAGACGATTCGTTGTACCGTTCTCAACTTTTAATCCTCATCTGAATTCAGTTTTTCCCTTCCCCCGCCCGCGCGAAGCGCGGAAGCTTTTACGTTTCATTAAATCATTAGAGAAAGAAGACGATTCGTTGTACCGTTCTCGACTTTTAATCCTCATTTGAATTCAGTTTTTCCCTTACCCCCCTCCCGCACGAGGCGCGGAAGCTTCTACGTTTCATAAAATCATTAGAGAAAGAAGACGATTCGTTGTACCGTTCTCGACTCTTAATTTCTTTAAAAAGGGAGGGTTTTTTTTCTCTCTCTCTCTGGACTCCTGATAAATGTAAAAAGGAGGTTATAAAATATCTTGAATATCATACAAAAAATTGATCAATTCCCGGGATCAAATTCCTGAAATTCCTGCTAGCTTTGAAAGCTCATTCGGGATTATTTCATTTTGAAAAGTAAAAACATTGGCCCCCAGGCCCCCTCGATCGACTAGAGCTCACCTGAAATTGGGGGGTGGGGGTGTGGTACATTTAGCAGTGTTCCGGATTCGGGGGGGGGGGGTCTCCAAGGCAGGAAAAGCCAGCAAAAAGCCGGCGAAAGGGGGATTCAGAAATGTTGGCAGTCCTGAGATGGGGGGGGGGGGGTGCTTTCAAAGGGAGGGAACGAGCATACGCGTACCCTAAATAACACTGAGTGGGGGGGGGGGGGGGGGGGGAGCCGGCCATCTACTGTACATGATTGCACTTTTTAAGCGCTCGCGTTTAAGTCTGGGCTATAATAATACCTTGCAAAATAACGAAAAATTATTCTGAAGTTTATGAAGTGCTTGTTCGCGCACGTCGCGCAACTATTCTCAATGATAGTGACATACTGTATACGTGTAGGCTATACAGTTATACATACATTAATAAATTCCTTCTTTTTTTTCTCTTTTTTTTTGTAATATCAGGGGGGGGGGATGATATCAGGGGGGATGTTTGTACAGGCCATCCCCCCCCCCCTACTTCAAGCCAGGGGGGATACAGCCCCCCCCCCATCCCCCCGGATTTACGCCCCTGTTCATGATAGTTCAAGCTTCATAAAAGCAGATGCTTAACCAAGAGCCGGAAGCATTGCCAAAACCATGCTAATAGAAAGACTTTTTTTAAATGGTCTCACGCACCTCAAAAAATACCTTTATTCAAATATATATCACATGTAGTTCAACGGGTTTTTCTAAGATCAAGGTGAAGGATACACCCCCTATTAAGTGCGTTCATATACGAAACGCATTTAAATAGAAATAAATACAGAAACTTTTTCTTTCAACAGTTCATCAACAGTGCAGTATTTTATCTTTCATAAATGTGCTTTTATACAGTTCTTATTTTCACATAAAACACTTTCATTTATTCATAATGTACTTGAAATATTCTGATGGGAGGGGGACTACCTTTGAATATATTAAATAGGCCTAAGGCCAATGGAAATCACATGTATCTTTTTTGTGGTTCAAGACGTATGAACAAAGTTTGAATCTCGAATCTCGAATCTTGGCAATGTGTGACCATGGTTTCACAATTGGTTGTGTTCTGTTCAGTCAGGGAGTCAGAAGGTGAAGTTTGATCAATCACACCCATGTTCTCTAATCAACCTTTAGACGTAGGCTACCCGGGTATAACTTTACAGGGGGAGGGGTGGGGAGGTGGATCCAGGCGCGTACGCAGGGGGGGGGGGGGGGGGTTATGGGGGTTGAAACCCCCCTTTAACATTTGTATGTGTGTGTTTTTAATGAAACCCCCCCCTTTTGTTTTGTTTTTAATTTAAAAAAAAAAAAAAAAAAAAAATTGTGGTAATGGGTGACCCCAAAAAGCTGACCTTACCCCCCCCCCCCCCCAACGATACGAAATATCGATCGGTCAAATTTTCCAATTTTGGGACACCAAAAAAAAAAAAAAAATGTCCTCTTACCTCCCCCCCCCCCCCCCCGCTTATTCAGTGGCTCGTTACGACTTTTTCGACGTGATTTTCAATTTTAAACCCCCCCCCCCCTTCAGAAAAATCCTGCGTACGCGCCTGGGTGGATCTTTTCCCTTCCCCCTCCCAGATGAGAGCAGAGTCATCACCTAATGGGGCCGTAATGTCTTGGTAGTCTCCCATGCTGTTTGTATAGATTTCATGGGCTTTCAGGGGGTGGGTGGGGTCAGTAGCGTACGCAGGATTTTTTTCAAGCAAGGAGGGTTTTTTAAAAATTGAAAATCGCGCCGACCAATATTTTGCTCAGTGGGGTGGGCTTGGGGGGGGGGGGGGGGTAGTGAGCAATTCATTTTTGCCCCCGGAAATAGGAAAATCGCGTCGGCCGATATTTCGCTCAGTTGGGGAGAGGGGGTTAAGGAGCATTAATTTTACTCACCACACCCCCCCCCCTCCTTGAGAAACAAAAAAATTGAGGGGAAAGTTGAACCCCCAAAACACCCCTTCCCTGCGTGAAGTAATAACTGTTATATAATTTTTTAAATCCAAATGTAGTGCTCAAACGATCAAATGTTTACCCAAAACAAAACAAAATCCGATCTTATTCAGTCCCTGATATAGTCGTTGCTCCTATTTTATGTTATCCATTTCGTAACTGTAACAGTTATTGTCGTCAATTTACATTATAAACAATATAACGTTTGTACAAGGACAATTTTTTAAACCTGTGTGATACAATGCCGATTCATTTACTGCTCTTGACATGGCTTATTTCTCTCTCTCTCTCTCTCTCTCTCTCTCTCTCTCTCCATTTCTCTCTCCCCTCTTTCTTTCTTTCTCTCTTTCCTCCTTTACTTTCTACCAATTTCCTTATATCTTTTCTCCTCTTCCAATTTTTTATGGTGATATTTTAATGCCTTTTTATTAAAGTGATTTTATGTTTTTTCCGCTGTTATTACATTGTCGTTTTTGATTTTTGTTTTGTGCTTTTTACTACTTTTAATGCATATTATTCTTATATGTTAGTTTTATACTGTTCTTACCTTTGCTTGTGAGCTTTGGTGATATTCATTATTTATATTTCCGTGTACTACATTTTTATCCTGTTCATGACCATGATGTAAAGCAGATTTTGTATCTACAATGTATATCTGATTCTTGTTATCCAGAATAAATATATTTCAATAAAATAAAAATAAAAATAATGAATTAACTCGAGTCATGTCGCAAATGTTCTAGATATATACGAACCAAATATGTTATGACTGTCTTTGTAAAAACAATCTTTTTGATAATTTCGCTGAATATTATTGATCAAACAATGGGATGTAAAGGATTCCTTCGTCTGGCATGGTACTTGATCAACAGCTGACTACGCAATCCACGTTTATTGGATAAACTAGTAACATCCGTTTCCTAAATCCCTGCAAATATCCCGTATCATCTGCACTTTTAGGGAAAATATAATTTTTTTTCTTCATAGGGAGGGTGACCGATTTTCTCCCTTAAAGTGATAGGAAGAGGGAAAAAGCAAAGGTAAAATTGACGTATGGAAGAAAACAGAAGAAAAAATAAATAAAGGTGAGAAGAGAGAGGGGTAGAAGGGTCACATAATATTTGTTAGCTTTTTTATATATTTGTTTTCCTCCCCCTCCCCCTCCTTTCTGCTCTCTCTCTGTCTCTGTCTCTCTATCTATCACTCTCTCTGTCTCTCTGTCTCTCTCTGTCTCTCTCTGTCTCCCTTTGTGTGTCTCTGTCTCTCTGTCTCTCTCTGTCTCTCTCACTTTCACTTTCTCCTTCTTTCTATATACCTCTCCTTTCACTTTAAACGCGCACAAACATACACACACCCACTTTCTCTCTCTCTCTCTCTCTTTCTCCATATTTTGGTTTCTCTCTTTCACTCCCCCCCTCTCTCTCTCTCTCTCTTACACACACACACACAGTATAGAAAGCAGTGGGTGGGGTGGTGATGAGTGGTAGTTCGTTAAAAAGTGACTGTGGTGGTAGGGTGAAAGCCAAATCAGGAGAAAGAAAGATTATTTTTAAAGGTTTTAGGAAATTTTGGATCGAAATACAAAATCGACTTAAAGAAAATCCACTATTTCAGCTGTTATCGCATCTGTTTCTATGTCTAATCGTGCTGTTTATTTTTTTCCAATAATCTTTTCAGTGGTTTTGGCGTAATAATGCATTAAACTGAACTGTTAACTAAAAAAGATTATTGCATTGTTATTGAAATCATCCAATACAAGCAATAACAATACGATTATGAGGTATTGTAAAAACATCCAAAGAGATTATTTGGTTTTCCACTTTGTATACTCTGTTGTAGTCGATCATGATTTTGCAAGAATGTCGAAAACTAAACGGGAGAGAATTCTCAATTAAAAATCATAACTTGATTGGAGTAAACAACTAAGAGATACATTATTATTAAACCAGTATTCTCTAGAGGAACAGTAGTACATTACAACATCAAGGTAAGTGCTGATATTTTGTGTTATCCATTTATTTCTGATAATCACGATGACGTATTTTCTTTTCATGACATGCGAATTGATTTCTTAAGTTGTACATTAAGGGGGCAACTCGGTAAGTAAATCATGATGATGAACAGGGGCGTCTTCACAAAAAGTTTGTTAAAGTGACGAGGAGGGGGGGGGGGGGTGTCAAACAATTACATTATTAAACAAAAATTAACTGTCAGCAAAGCAAACGTTTTCTGTTTGGTACAAGGGTTAAAAAAAACAGACATTGAAAATATTTAGTATGCATATTTTCAAATGGGTTTTTTATAATTAATCCCACATTCAAACATTACGTTTCATGACGTAGACAAATGTATAAATCTGTAAGTATCTGAAGTATGTATGCAAGGCGATCAAATAACTGCACTAATTTGTTACATAATTGCATAAAATCGGCATATTTTTTGTAACTTGTCATAATCATCTATTCAAGCAATCCCAATAAACAGAACACTAAAAAGTAACCTCTTTTGGGAGTGTATTTTAAGTGATTTTAAAGTATAGTGCCTTTTGAACTAGATTTAAACGTTATCGACACGTGCCTTCATTTAAACAAAAAAGGTACTCCTGTTCACGTTTTCATCTAACCTAAAAACCACCAATTTATCACGCGATTGGAGTAACGTGATTCCACTTACCTCTGTAAATCAAGTGTTTATGACCAAATAACCACTTGACCAAGCAACGAGTTTTTTGTCCGTTAACCGATGGTGGTGATAAATACGTAATTATTTGGTCTTGTAAGCACCTTTATCGATTGGTTTCACATGTTATCCAAGGTTGATGGTAATAATCACGTTACTTACACCGGCTAATCGTCTTATTGTTCTGTCCGTGAATCTCTGGTTATATTAGATTAGTAATTCTGAGGTGTCTTACACACCTCTTTAAATGGTTTCAAAGTTACCATAAATTTCTTGGTTAGGATCACGTGGCTCAAGCTGATTACTAATCTAAGCTGTGAATACGTGATATTTAGGTGTGAAAATTAGTAATTATTAGGTGTCTTAAAACACCTTTTTAAATGGTAGTCAAAGTTGCCATTAGTTCCGCGGTGATGATCACGTGTTAAAACTGATTACTAATCTAAGCTGTGAATCCGTGATATTTAGGTGTGAAAAATAAGTAATTATTAGGTGTCTTAAAACACCTATTTAAATGGTAGTCAAAGTTGCCATAAGCTCCGCGGTGATGATCTCGTGACTCAAACGGATTATTAATCTAAGCTGGGCATACGTGACTTTTAGGTGTGAAAAATTAGTAATTATTAGGTGTCTTAAAGCACTTTTTTAAATGGTTTCAAAGTTACCATAACTTTCTTGGTGATGATCACGTAGTTAAAACTGATTACTAATCTAAGCTGTGAATCCGTGATATTTAGGTGTGAAAAATCAGTAATTATTAGGTGTCTTAAAACACCTATTTAAATGGTAGTCAAAGTTGCCAGCAGTTCCGCGGTGATGATCTCGTGACTCAAACGGATTATTAATATAAGCTGGGTATTCCGTGTTTTCCAGGTGTGAAAATGAGTTATTCTTGGGTGTCTTGATGGTTTCACAGTTACCATTTAAGTTACGTGGTGATAATGCCGTGACTGTTGGCATATTTCCAGTTGCACCGTAGTTGATGACTGACTGTTGGCATATTTCCAGTTGAACCAGCTGACACCAATTAATTTGCATATTGAATATGGGGTGCGTGCAGATCTCTGTTTTTTTAAACAATTTATCTGAATTTACAGCATATTTCTTAATTACTGATGATTTAGTTATATGCAATTCATTTCAAAAATACTACAAATATAAATTACCAGTTCTTAGGACATTTCGCTACTTCGTATAAATTACATTTAGTTAAACATGAATAAGGGAAACATTAACTATGAACTAAAATAATTTCAATAAAATACAAGTACATGAAATAATTTCGAATAATTAAATTATGTAAGTCTACTTATTACCAATGCCTGTACATTGGAAATACAGACGTACCAGTATTGAAGTGTTGTTGCTGTTCAACTGGTTGGAAGTTTTACCAAATGGTTCTAATGGCTCAGCTAGACCAGTTGAATTCTAACTGGCCTGGATCAACTGGATCATTAGCCCATTTCAATTTCCAGGGTTACCAGTTGGCATTAACTGGTTCATCAACTGGACCAGTTGCAACTAGCTTTCTCTTCTGGGATGTTTGCACCCCCCCCCCCCCCACCCCCTCTAATCCCAAACTGCTTCCGGCGCGCCTGGACGTAATTATGGAAGATCCAAGACACGATGTTCAGAAACGGGATGAGAACGTCATTATTTTGGCTTATTTATATTGTAACATTTGCGTAATTATTGGGTTGAACGCGGGTTACAGTAACATATTTCCTCTTCGACGTAAATTTCACGTGATTGAAGAACATGATTCATTTCAAGTCAGCCTCGTAATATTCACGTGAATTTCACGCAGATATTTTGACTAAAACTATCACTAACGCTTCACGTGTTTCTGTGACGCGATAATTTCGTTCATGAAGATGTAATTTCATAACCAAACAAACACGGGAGTATTAGGTTTACAAACCATGGTCTCCAAGGTAGGGATAATCACGTTATTATAATGGTGATATTGCAGTGACAATTGCGTGATTTAGTGTACGTGTGTTTTAAGTTAGCTAGTGCAATAAACGTATTAACACATTTACGTAAATGTCCGGTGTTTGAAGAACGTAACTCTCCTCAAGTCGATACCTTGATATTGACGTGATTTTCACGTGATTTTGTTTATTGGGATAATGCCTCAATTAAAAATCGAAATATCTGACATTATAACAGAGAAGGGTGAATGAAAATGATAGTTTTCTGGCCGCCAGAAGGACTTTAACTTTAACATTTTTTGTTAAATAGAGTTAATGATTTTCTGCTCTACACAGATGAAACTATAATTAAAATGTATACATTTTTTTAAATCCCAGATGAAGACCGCATCACTCATTGCTTTTCTTGCTGCAGTCTGCCTCCTCATGGCCACATCAACACAAGGTAAGTCTATAACTAAAATACTAATCGTATGCATATTGCACACGAGGCATCATTTATCTGACGTATGACTGCGTCAGTGACATACACTGTCTTTTGACGCTCCATGAGAGAGAGTGGCATCGCACGTAGAGCATTTGTAAAATGAACGGTGCAAAAAGTGAGTTGAATTACCGGAGTATGGGCCAAAAGCTTGACGCATGCTTTATTAGCGCAGATAATAACGCAGTCCGCGAAATGACGCCTCTAGTCGAGTCCAACGTGCATAAGGATATTATGTCCTATATGGATAATTATGTCCCATGCACACAGTGTTTTCTTAACTTAAGCGAGCAAATGCAGATCCAAGGTAAAGGAAATTCAACCTTTGTAACAATTATTCCCTAAGCTGTGTGAAATTGATTACAAAGTAAAAGAAACTGTCGCAAGTTTGAATGGTTTAAAGATAAGATCACTATTTCTGTATGAATGTCAAATTGGCAAAGTGGTCATTCGAACGCGAAGTATTTGGGCAAATTCTTTCGTTTGTTTCCCACTAAATAAAATACATATAACATAATTTTTATCCTGAAATAAAAGGGAGTGGGGTTGAGTACTTAAAGAGAGAGAACATTTTTTTTTAATGAAGTCAGAAAACAACCTTCAGCATCATGCCATCTCGATCAAAGTTAAGAACGAAGAGGACACATTCATGTTTATGTCGTTAATTCAGTTTCCAAGATGGCATTAGCACCAGCAACAAAATGGATTTTAGATGCAATGCACGTATGTTTGTTCTATACTAACTTTGCCCTCATAATAATTTTCCAGTTTACATCTTTTTGTTTGGGTAAAACAACTACTTAAAAATCAATGATGAAATGTGCCTCATAATGTAAAATTGAATCATTTAATGAATAACATAATTTTTCAGCATATCATTCTTAACTGTAAAGCTTTACATAGGAATTGATAAAAAAATATCTTACATGTACATCGTTTATCAAACCATATTTACAAGTAAATTGTTGTTAATTTTGACATAAATCAATTTAAACCTGCATGAAATTCCTTTTTCGGAAATTTTAATGCCTTTTGATGTATCAAAGATAATTATGTTTGCTTCTTTTGTGTAAACTTTGACATACATCAATCTAAATATGCCTTAAATTCATTTTCGGAAATTTTAAAGTTTTTTTTTTTATGTATCCAAAAAAAATGTTCGCTTCTTTTGTTTTTCTTTGTTATGCAAGATACCCATAAAGCATAATGACATAAACAAGACCATATTTCTAATTCTATTGTTCCTTTTTTCACTTTCTTTATAATTGAATGCATTTAACATTTAACTTGTCAAAAGGTTGTAAGTTACATTAATTTCGATAATCATTTTTTAATCTACCAGTAACATGACAAATGAAATTTTTAAACATGATATAAATTCTTTCTTTTTATTTTGGTTTCCATTAAAGACCGATTTTTGCGTCATGATTTGTATAGAATAGTTCCCAAAATGTTATGTTTTTCTTTGATATTTCTCAGGTCGAGCTGTAGTCCGAGGTAAAGGGGGAGAGGCTCTAGATAGAGCAAAGAGGCAGACATCTACAAGCGTGGTAAGTTCTCAGAAAAATCGTAGTAATGATTTTAAAAACATATTATATGACTACAGAATTCTTCATTATTTTGTTTGCAGTTTATCAGACATTATATTGTGCCTTGAGCGTGCACCTCATATAGATCGAATTTAAAAAAATATACAGATAGGGTTTTCATGTGCAGGGACGGATCAAGGATTTTGTAAAAGAGTGCGCACTGTATCCCTAAAATTTGCTGACAAGCACAAAAAAGGGTCATCATTTTTTTAGGTGCCTTTTTACAAGAGAATTTTGTGACAAAGGGAAAAAGGTGTGCCATTCGCTTTAAATCCGTAGGTGGTTATATAGATGCAGTAAAATTAGTGTGAAAACGCAATTTGAAATGGTTTCAAGATATTATGTAAGATGTTTAAACTGAAGCACTGCTTAACGTTGCTTGACCGTGGATGGAGAGGATGGGTCGTGGTGGTGTGGGGGGGGGGGGGGGGGGGGTTGTGGAGCGTGGATTGTCAGCCGCGTCTATACCCCAAACACATTATACAATATTTTTCCTTTTTTTTCTTCTTCTCAGTTGATAATAATTACTTTATGTTTTGTTTTTGAATAAAATCGAACGCGAGCTTATAATTATGATTCAAAGTTTATCAGAATTCATTATGAGCAACATGATTTTCAACTACAATTATTATAGAATATGTTTTGGTTATTATTTTATACCTTATGAACTAAAATGTCCAATGAAATTTACTAACTGTACATCTCTACTCCGATATTTGTTGAAAATTTCTGTAATCTAACATCTAAATACGTATCCGAATTGACCATGTTTCTTGATTGTTTCGTTTAAACAGGAAAGTACAAGTGACGAAAGTACTAGTGGCGAAACTAGTGACTCGGTAAGTTTATATTCTTTGATTTCGTCCAGCACCTGTAATTAAGTTTAAAGGGGTTAGAGAAGGGGATAAATATTACATAAATGCATATTGCGAAGGAAACAAATATTCAAATTAATATTTCATATTGTCACACGGCTACAGCCTATAAGAACGGGCCTGGATTAATATTAAATAAAAAATGCCATTATGATGTAATGTCTCTATGCGTTTCCAAATAACTTTGATACTGTTATAAAAAGTTTGGGTATGGGGTCATGAATTTGGTTCAACTTAACATATTGGAAGCATATGCGATCATACAATATTCAGTGATCGTTGTCGCGGTTGAAATCGAGACTAAAGTTATTAAATTGTAAATAATACACTCTTTATGTTGTATAGGTCAAGATATTCATAAAGCTTATAAAACAATGTTTATTGACTAAAATCGACCAATTAGCTATTCCCGTTTGGAAATTATATATCACAACTACATATTCTGAGATTTTCATGGTCGCAGCTACCATTGTACGGCCGTAGACGCTATTTGAATTTTATCAAAATTTACCGGGAGCACCGTTAAATTTTTATACTCCATTTTTCTCGAAAGCAGAAGTGTTTTAAGGGCTAGATTTTTAGTGCTTATCATACATCCACAGGGGCATCAAAATATATCAAAATTGTAAAGAATCACTATCCACCCAATAAACCCCGTACCGTGTGCATGGTTCACAGCCAGGAATCTTATCCACTAGACCACAACACCTTACAATGTCGGTCTCGTGGTTACATCATTTTAGAATACCGGCTTTTGAAATAAATATCATGTAATCGCATAAACCATCTCACAATATCAACTAATCAATTCAGGCTTATTGACCTAT